>NC_137793.1:71441868-72034368 GCF_963383645.1 Muscardinus avellanarius | reverse complement strand
TTTCTTTGTCTCCTGGATTATTTATTAATATATAAACATATTATGTTAAGCTTTCCCATTTAAAAAACAAAACCCCAAACAGCAACAAAAATACACTGTATTATCCTTTATCTACTCTGTTCAATTTTATAGCAGAATTCCTAGACAGAGTTCTTTTCTTATACTCACTGTCCTTCTTTCCTGTTTTTGTACTCACTCTTGAATTCTTTTCCAACAGGCTTCTTTCTTGATTCTGAAAATGTTCTCATCAAAATCAACAAGAATATGACCATTACCAAATCTGGTGGGCACTTTCAGACGTCCTCTGTACGAAGGTCAGCAGCATTCGATGTAGTTGGTTTCACTGTTTTTAACAAAGCACGTTCCTTACGCATCTCAGTCTTTGCTGGATACCGCCATTTTCAGCTTTCAAATATTGGGACCCTTCAGGGTTCAATACTTGGACCTCTTGTCTTTACAGGCACTTACTCTGTGGGGGATCTCATCCAACTCCTAAACCTTGATGGCTCCTACACCAACTCTTCCCAACAGGGAAGTCTTCCTGCCTACTCTCTACAGTAGCAACCATGTCTGTCTTTGTCCTCCTGTCTTCTTGTTTTCCTTTACAGGGCTTATTACCATGTAATAGCCTATTCTATATCTAGCTTCCATATATTCTGTCTCTTCCACTAGAATGTAGCTTCAGGAAACTAGAAACTTGGATTACTGATGTTACTTTAATGCCTAAAAAAGTACCCGGCATAGGGTTTGGGTTCAGTGTACATTTTTTCAAATATATAAGTGAATGTATACACATAGGGACTAAAAACCTGAAAAGCAAGATCCTTTTCGTTCTCTGTCAATACACAAGAACAAACAAACAAACAAACAAGCAAACAAAACCAACCTTTTTATTTGCAGTGACAGCTTATGTCAAGAGTGGGTCGGGCCTGCTCTGAGTAAAATCTAGTCACACACCTCCCCCTCCCTCCTTTGTGGCTCCATGACAATGGAGGAATAGAGACAGAGATAGTGTATGATCTGCAAAAATAAACATATTTACTACCTTATACTGTCAAAAAAAGAGGGTTTCAGCTCTAGGTTCATTGTGCATATTAGGTAAGTAGTAGCTCTGGAACCAGATGTCTTTGGATTAAATGCCAGTCCATTCCCTGACCAGCTGTGGCCTAGGTTAAGACACCTGTCTTCTCTCTGCCTCGGTTTTTTTCAAGTCTGTGATGGAAATAACACCAGTGCCAGTCATATAAGGTATTTGCAAAGACAAAATGGAGTTAACAGATGAAAAGCAATTAAAATTATTCAGAAATATGCTTATTAACACTACTCTTGGAGAGAAAGTAATTGAAACTGATCTGACAAAATTGAGCACAGGCACATCTAAGTGTATTTAATTTACCCCTCGAGTACATTGTGAGTGACTTAGTTAGTTTCCCTCCTTTGCTGGTTCATCCTGTTGAATGTTGGGTTCCCTGGTATGAGCAGACACATTTTCCTTCTATTGCAGATGGAAAAATTTACATGCAAACTATGTGCTTGCTTAACTAATCTTTGTGGGATACACACAAAAAGCAAATGTGTGTCATTTACTCCCTGCCTTGATGAAATTCAGGGGAAAACTCAGTTGTTTTGTGTGGGAGTTTGTGTGATGCCGTCTGATACTCCTTTTTTCATTTGGCTGAACACATAAGTGGGCAGCATGACAGGCATTGTGGAGTGATTCCCCAAGCATCCTTGTACATTTCTTCCTCCGGTCTTGGTCTTCACACTTGGGACCCTGTGTGATTGTTCCTGCTTACTCTTTAGTGTCCAGGTCAAGTTCTTTCTCCCTGAGTTTGGCCTCCAACAAGCTCTCCCTTTGGTCAATGTCTATGACCCATTTACTTGGCCCCTTGCAGATGATACTTGTTAACAGTTTTTAATTATGTAAAAAAAAAATCAAACAAGAGTTCTATTTGACTGAGGTGAGGGACTGAGCCTCATCTTCCTGGTATGCTTAGCACAAAGGAGAGAGCCCAGTGAGAAATATCTGCTCAGCAGTTAGCTATTATTGATGGTAATCTTAGTGTGGTTTCTAAGGTCCTGCAGGATGCAGCCCCTGCCCACATCTCTAGTGTCTCTTGTATCCTCTTCTTGCCTTCTGTGCTCCAGCTAGCACACTCCAGTCCCCCATGTCCCATTCCACCTCATGCTTTTCCTTCTGCCTGACCTGCTTTCTTTGTCTTTGCCTTTTTGACATTAACACTCATCTTTGAGACTATTAAAATGGCATAGTACAGCCATTTTAAGACTCGTCAGCCATGTCAGCTTTTCAGAAAGGTGACCATCACAAAGTAGCTCTGTAAATGTCAACTTCTACCCCTAATGAATTTTCCCATCTTTTGTTTCCCATCCTGAGGCTCTATAAGACCTCTATCACCAAAAGATTGGGCTGGTGCTCTCCTGTCTTGCTAGAATAAGTCTGTCAGATCCACTTGACGTTAAACTCTTCCTTCCTGAACCTGGTGTTTGTGTGATATGTCCTCGGTGCCCAGTCCTTTCATTGGTGCCCTGACTCAGATCCAGACCCTCCTATCCACCTTGCTCTCCCTTCGGGAACCTGAGCTGCTTCAGGACCCTGGCTCTAAGGTCCTGGACTGTCACTAGAAACTCCTACCACCACCAAGTGCTCTTTATAGCCACATACTGTTCCTCCAATTAACCCAGTTAAGTGTGCCATTGGGTTCCTTTTTCATGAATCAGTCTCTCTCTCTCTCTCTCTCTCTCTCTCTCTCTCTCTCTCTCTCCCTCCCCTTTTATGTCTCTCTTCTTGGATCTCACCCTCCTGGTCTACAAAAGCCCTGCTAGCAGGCACCAAGACCCCTACTGGGCCTTTGCTGGAAATTCAGAAAGGTCGGGGTGATGAATCCCTTCTTATCTCCCTAATCCTATGCATCAGTTTGATCTGGGTCTGGGGATGTCCACTCCCAATTACTCCTACCTATGAGCTCACCATGTAGGCAGCGCAGTCGCATATCCCCTCCGACTTTCCCCTTGGATACCTTGTTACCTACGTTGTTTCCCTCCAGCTGGCACCGGACTTCAAGTGAGGCAGACTCATCTTCTGGTATAATCAGGATTGGTCACTTTGCAATTTGGATAATGCCTCAAAATGGCCGCTTAAAGGCACCTTCCATTTTGGCATTACTAGGGATCTTTATAACTTTTACCAGCGCTGGGGAAAATGGAGGCAGATCCCGTACATCCAGGCTTTCTCCTATCTTCTCTCTTGGCCCTCCCTCTGCACTTCTTGTTGCCCTGCACAAATTACACTGGTCTCCAAAGACTCCAATCCTCCACCATCTGTCCCCCCTACTTCTGTGGTCATGCCCAACCCTCTACTTTCCCTCATAATCTGGCTGATGATTCTCTCCCTTGTGGTTTCCAAAACCCACCCTCTCCATCTCCTGCCCTTCAAGATCCCCCTCCTTCTCTGATGCCTTCCCTCCTTCCCTTCCTCAGTCTTCCCTTCCTCAGTCTTTCCTAAGCAGGTCCGGTATTTAACACCCATCAGCCCTCAGCCCTCCTTCCCTTGCACCAGGTGGAACCTGCCCTCTATTTTCCTTTTAGAAGATAAGTCTGGGATCAGGCCCGCTTATTTGCAGATACAGTACAGGGAACCAATCAGGCTCACCTTTTAGGCCCTGAGGCTATACCTGATTGAGACCCCACTGGGATTATAATCCCTCCATGGAATTAAGAGCAGGAACTAATTCATTACATGCGTGTTGGCCAGCCTGTAAAGTCCACGGACAAGGAAAAACCCATCTGATTTTCTACAAAGGCTCACCCAAAGCCTATTACAATGTACCAACTTAGACCCTGAGTCCCCCAATGGCAGTAGCCTTCTCATGAATCATTTATTTTCTCAAAGCTTCCCCAATATAAAGGCCAAACTTAAGAGGTAGGAGAGAGGCCCCATAACTCCACAAGCCCAGATATTTGAGGTGGCTTTTAAGGTATACAGTGGTCAGGAGGAATTAGCTAAAAAGGACAAATACCATTTGCTAGACAAAGCACTACAATCTGCCTGGTCACCCTCCTTGGCTCTAAACCTCAAAGGACTTTCAGGCCCATTTCAAATGTGGTCAAACAGGTCACTGGGCTAGGGAGTATCCACACCCTTGCAGATCTCCACATCCCTGTCTCAAATGTCATCAGGGGGGTTACTAGGACATGGATTGTTCCCTTGCTTCTCAAGGTGGGAGGTCAATAGGCTCCACCCTGCTTCAGGCTGACCTACGACTAGCCACCCACAATTGATGTGGCCCAGGATCCCAACACCCAACACCACCATCACAATGCGGGACCCTAGGGTAATCATTTTGGTAGCAGGTAGGCCTATTTCTTTCCTCTTAGACACTGGAGCTATGTACTCAGTACTAACTCAATACTGGGGCTCTACCTCTCTTTCCCCAACCTTCATAGTTGGGGTGGAAGGAAAACCATTTAATCCTTAACAAACACAGCCCTTATTGTGCAGTTTTCAAAATGTCCTCTTTTCTCCTTTTTGGTCATCCCTCAGTGCCCCACACCTCTTATGGAACAAGATCTCCTCCACAAATTCAGTTATTTTATTTCCTTTTTTCTGTCACAAAGCCCTTTTTCTGAGTTGTCTCTGTTCCCTATCCTCCTTCTTGCTGTTAAGAATAAAGAAGTCCAGGGCCCCCTTCTATCTCCCTCTCTCGTATACCCCCAGGTATAGAATATTCAAAATCCCACAGTGGCCATCTATCACTCCCCAATAAAAATTAGGCTCAAACATTCAACTAAATTCCCTTCTCAATCCCAGTACCCTCTTCCATTCCCTAGCCCTCAGGGTAATCATCTTGGTAACAGGTTCTCTAACCCTATGACTTCAACTTCAATGAACTGGCCCAACAGGCCTTGCATGCATATCAGAAGAGGACCATTGCTCAGCCCCCACAGGCCTATGAGCAATTTTATCACCCCTCCCAATATTATCGGTTCCTCTGCATTTTGTATGAGGAACTCTCTCCTGCCTTTTGTCAGTTTCACCTCCCCACTCTACTAAAATTGGTCTAGATCAGTTCTACCTATGTTTTAAATTTGAAAACACTGGATCATGCAATGACAATATTTGGAAGGGATGTGCAAGTTGGTCATGCTACTGTCATTATACTACCAATTCCAAGAGAATCCCTGATGGCCATCTTTCAAAAGGTCCCATACGGACAATAGGATCATAATAAATTTACGCCTTACCTCACTTTTAACATCAAAGACTCTTGGGACAACAGGTGAAAGCAGGGAGTTGAGGGATCCATCAACTTGTACATAGGAGGCCCAAACCCACATGGGTCCGTAAAAATTGTAAGAACTTATGATCAAGACCAAGTACGTCCTTAGATGTTGTCATTGACATAGTCAAAGATGCCTCAGCACAACTTTCCCAGCAGTTATATCCCAGTAACCTTTTGCTATCTTGGTTGAAGTTCATAAACTTCTCTCTCATCCTACTTCACCAAGTTGTCAATACAATCCTTTATCAAAAGGGTTGTTTCACTTGTATCCCACTAAATTGATTCCCTCTTACGGAAGTTAGGCTTTCTTAAATCTCAATCCCTTATAATGCTTGTACCCCCACCCCACAAAAGTTAACCCAATACCTTTCCATCCACTCCATGGGATTGCCCAGACCCAGCTAGATTACATCTTGAGCCATGAGCTCTAATTTAACATGTTCTGTGAATATTACAATTAACTCCACCACCTCCCTTTCCAGCCTGCCAGGAACTTATTTATTTTTTTTATGGTTGGATACCTTAAATACCTGCATCAATGCCACTATCCAGAACCCCTGCATTCTCATTATGCTTTCCCCAAGCTCACTCTGCAGAGCTTCCCAGAATTCTCAATCACATCTAATCCCAACTCCTGACCAAAAGAGAGCAGCTTTTTTTTTTTTAACTCTATTAGTGCGAATCTGTTTAGCAATCTCCTCACAATCCTAGGCCTATCAGGAAGTGCTCTAGGATATAGCCAAACAGTTTGAACAACTGAGTAAGGAGGTGGCCAAATCTACTGAGACATCTACTGAGGCTTTTCGTATTCTCCAAGCCCAAATTTCCTCACTTGCTGAGGTTGTCCTACAAAATAGAAGAGCCCTGGGTCTCCTTATGGCTTAAAAAGAAGATACCTTCCTCTTTTTAAGGGAGCAATGCTGTTATTATTTTAATTAATAGAACAGAATAGAGCAAAACATACAGACCCTTCAAGATCTGGCCCCTAAAATTTGGCCAAAAGGGTTAAAGCCCATATCTCCTGTCTTCCTCCCTGTGAAATTCTATACTCACCTGATTTTCATGCTTCTAGGCCCCCTTACTGCCATACTTGCTTTTGTCTTTCTAGTGCCATGTCTTTTCAGATGGCTCCAAGAGGCAGTCCTAGAGAAGGCAAAAACTTTTACCAACCCAACATTCAATCATGATGTTAGGAGAATATCACTGATTACCCAGGACCCTCCAATATAACCAGCGACCCCCTACAAGACCCAGAAAGCAAAATGTGAGACTACTACACCCCCTACCAGCAGAAAGCAGCTGTAAGAAGAATGAACTTCGCCTTTGCTCCCACCACAATGGGCCAATTATTAAACAAAAGGGGGGATATTGACATAAGGGCAGCCATTTTAAGACTCTTCAGCCATGTCAGGTTCTCAGAAATCAGGAGGCCATGACTAGGCAGAAAATATATATGTAAATCCACCCCCACCCCTAATGAATTTTCCCCACCATTTGTTTCCCAGCCCAGGGCCCTAAAAAACAGTATCACCAAAGAACTTGGCTGCTGCTTTTTCCTCTTGCTGGAGGCAGCCTGTCAGGTCCACCTGACATTAAATTCTTCCTTCCCAAACCTGGTATTTTTTTTTTTTTGGTGGTACTAGGGGTGGAACCCAGAAGCTTTCTACCTCCAGGCTATACTCCCAGACCTATTTTATATTTTATTTAGAAACAGGGTCTCACTAAGTTGCTGAGAGCCTCACTAAGTAGCTGAATCTGGCTTCGAACCTATGCGGTCCTCCTGTCTCAGCCTCCCAAGCGCGGGGATTACAAGCGTGCGCCACCACGCCGGCTTCCAAACCTGGTATTTGTGTGATATGTCTGCGCCCTTTCAGAGACATTCATTCAATAGTACCCACTTCAAGGACGCATCTGGAACAGGTCTTCTTACTCCTAATCAGGACCAAGTTGGGTCCTTCTTTACTTTGCTCTCCTTTTACATTCATTATGCCATGTGTTATATATATTGTATTTTTATGTACCTATCTAATGTCTGTGTCTTCTACAAAAGTGACTAGAGCGAGCATTCCACTAAGAGGAACAATGTCTATTTAGATGATATTTTTCCCCAGCATCTAGTGTAGTGATCGACTCATAGTTTTTTAATGAATGAGTAGCAAAATAACTGACAAAGTTAAAAAGAGAAAAGAATGACTGGACTTCTGCATAGTATGCAAATGTATTCAGTGAAATTTTGCAGACTCCTCTATATGCCAACACTGAGCCAGAAACTAGTGATAACACGGCAGGTGGGGGAAACAGGTGGCATTCAATGGACAACTTTCTGCCTTTAATCTATCCTTAGTCCAATGGATAGATAGAATTTCTTCCTTAGTGATCCTGGTCTGGTTTCCCAGGTGAAGATAAAGTGACCTTTTTTGTCCAGAATCCATCTCCTATCATGGAATCTCAACATGGTCATTAGTGAAAAATATTGAATCTACGAAACTGAGGTTTCATACCATATACCCCCAGAGTTACTATAGCCAATTCATAATTTCCTATGCAAGAAGAAAGTTTGGTGTTTGGTTTGTACCTTTCTTCTCTCCATGTTGACAACCAGTCTAATATTAAATGCTAGGAACCCTGCCACATTTTCTTCATTATCCACACTTGACTAGTTATTTTTGCCTTTATACACTGTTTTTTATGAGTTTTACTTGTTTAATGCTGTTTGGCTTTTCATATTCTTTCATCCTTCTCAAGCTACCATTTTTTTTTTAAAAAAAAGGATAATTCAGTCATACTAAGAGCTGTTAACATATGGTAGTTCATATGGTTTTTATTTCTGTTTGTTTTATTACATTGTCTGTTGTTACAGATGGAAGAAAAAATATTCGTGGAATCTGGACCCACATCTATTTCTTTAAGAGAACAGCGCCATTGCAGAAGGCTGCCAATATCCGATACTTAAGCTTCGTAAGTCAGCGTCGTACAATGCCAAGAGACTTGGGGACGATATTCTATTCCCCATATTTTGCAGATGAGAAAACTGAGACCTGTTGAGGTTAGATAACAAGTCTTCGGAGATTGGGATCAACTAATTCAGGTCTCTGATTCTCATTCCAGGCCCTCTTTCCATATTATCCTATTCACTCGTACTTTTTGTAATCCCTATGAAGTGCCAGATTTCCCGCTTGCTAGCAAGGGTAGATTTTTAACCCAAAAGATGGGGGAGGGAGTACTGTATGAACCTCCCTCTGTGCTTTTGTGCAACAAGGCCCTTTTCACATCATTTAGAAAAAGGAGATTGCATTGCAGGTTGCTCCTTTGTGGCATTTAGGAGTCATTCCTCTGTGAGAACCAGATTCTTAGTGGAGCCTTTGATTGCCTGGTAGACTGTGATTGATGGATATCAATTTCCGTTTACATATCTCTGCTGTATGACATCACCCATTTGGAGACATGCCTCCAAACACAGGAGGTTGGCCCAGAGAAAGAAAGACATTTCTCAGCCCAGCTCACTGACTAAATAGTCTTTATATGCCTTAAACCAAGATGATACTATTCCTCTGAGCTTTTGTCTCAGGTTGCTGCCCTCGGCCTGGTCTGGAGGCACTTGGGAGTGCATTTGCTTTCCTGGTTGAGTATGCCCAGTGGCAACTCCAGGGTTTTACTTGTGACCTACCAGCTCTGGCATGGGTGGTGGGGGGCCTTCCTAAATGGTGGGTCTGAAAAGCCTGGCACCTGTTCTGCCTCCCTATTCTCCTCTCCAGCACCCTGGGGAGAATCACTCTGCAAAACAGGACCTGGTCTGTGCTGGTTGCCAATAGAGACTCCTGATTAGAATAATGCCCAGCAGGTTTCTGCTTTCTCTGCTTCTTTCCCATCCTTAAACAAGCCAGAGAATTGTTATATCTGATGCTCAAATAAGACCAGAGTGCTTTTAATTGTTATTTTAAACTTTGTGAGCCATCACCCCTGGGAAACAAAACTCAAGATACTAAGAAGGCTACTGTAACCTTCTAAACTTAATGAATAAGAAAGGTTTTGTGCAAAGGATAAGCCAGTTTATTCTGAGGATGTAATAGTCTCTATTTTAACTCACAGTGGCCGGATGAGGCAACGGGTGGGTGTGATCAGTAATCAGTCATAGTGGGTGAGTTGAGGCTAGCCAAGGCTTCTAGCTTTTTAGTCTCTTTAGTTGTGTTTATTATTTAGAAGAGATAAATGATTATCTCTTTTTCTCTTCTAACTATCTACTTGTCTAATCTTTCTGCTCATTGCCTGCTTCCTCCTGCACTATCTTCTTTTGCTCCTAGAGCCAAAGTTGGTTCTGAATTGGAGGATGAAGGACACCACTGTACTCAAGTTCTCATTGTGCCTCCACCTCAAGTCCTGTACAAAGGCAAAGAGGGTAGCCTTTGAACACAGCACTTACTGATGAGCCCTCACCTACACAGATTTGAATAGATTATATGTCCCCATTAAAACCTGTTCTCATCTGAAAATCCCAATGACAGGTCCTATTTAAAAATACTTAAGAACATTATCTGTCTCATCCTAGGCATTAAACATTTTGACAAGATAATTTGAACTGAAATATGAAAGCTAGACACAAGTAAGTTAGGAGAATTGCTAGATATGCAGGGAAGTCAAACGAAAGGCACAGTGATATATATATATATATATATATATATATATATATATACACATATATATATATGTATATATATATATATTTGTAGGTATTAAAAAAATAGTTAAAAGGCTGACAAAAGAAAAGAAAAATTCAAACAAGATAGTATCTTTATCATCCACAGTGGCCAACCTGTAATCTTGGCTGAAAAGTT
Organism: Muscardinus avellanarius; assembly: GCF_963383645.1. Lineage (NCBI taxonomy): Eukaryota > Metazoa > Chordata > Mammalia > Rodentia > Gliridae > Muscardinus > Muscardinus avellanarius. The sequence continues at coordinate 72,024,236 of NC_137793.1, read as the reverse complement.
TCAAGTATATTAGAACGGAATATTTTATATTCTATATATACTTTTTTTTGGTGGTGGTATTGGGGATGGAACCCAGGGGCTCTTTACCTCTGGGCTATACTCTCAGACCTATACTCCCAGACCTATTTTGTATTTTATTTGGAAACAGGGTCTCACTAAGGTGTTGAGAGCCTCACTAAGTAGCTGAGGCTGGCTTCAAACGTGTGTGATCCTCCTGTCTCAGCCTCCCAAGGGCGGGGATTACAAGCGTGTGCCACCATGCCCAGCAAACTCTTTCTTTCTTTCTTTCTTTCTTTCTTTCTTTCTTTCTTTCTTTCTTTCTTTCTTCTTTCTTTCTTTCTTTCTTTCTTTCTTTCTTTCTTTCTTTCTTTCTTTCTACAAAAAGCTGTCCCTTGGAACATAAGTTGATGGGATCTGGTTAGAATCAAATGAATTGTAGCAAACGAGACATTGCAAGACTCAGAAGTTTGAAAAGCACTCTCCTGCCCCTTTATGAAAGAAAGAAAAAAAAAAAGAAAGGAAGGAAGAAAGAGAGGAAGATGATCTCATTTGACTCTTTGAAGGAGTGCTACTCAGTAAGGAAGAAGTTCTGGGCAGTGTGAATCAGCTGAAGTGAACACTAGGGATGACTTATGCTCTGAGCATTTGGGGAGGCTAGAATTCCACACAGTCCAACCAGTAGCCTAGACAGATTTGTGCTTACGGTGACTGTATCTGTTAGGGCACGTAGAGGCTGAGGCTATAGATGGAGTGGTGTTGAAGAGGCATGTGAGTTACTAAACTCTGTCCTCTGGAATGTCCTCTGGAGCATTGAAGATCAGGAAACTGTTGATTATTAAATGATTTTTTTCCAGCTGAGCATGGTGGCACACGCTTTTAATCCCAGCATTCGGGAGGCTCAGACTGGAGATTCGCGGTTCGCAGACAGCCTCAGCTACTTAGTGAGGCCCTCAACAACTTAGTGAGACCCTGTTTCAAAATAAAGACTAAAAAATAGGGAGAGGGGTGTAGCTCGGAGGTCGAATGCCCTTGGATTTCATCCCCAGACCCGCAAACAAACAAACAAACAAACAAAAAATGATTTTTTTCCTTTTGGGATCTTAAGAAACAAACATTGGTTTGTGTCTTTAGTAGGTTTTCTGATTTGTGGAGCACTGATAATTTAGCCCAAGAGAAAGAAAACATAGTTATACTTAACACCTATGTTTTTGTATGTATGTGTGTGTGTGTGTGTGTGTGTGTGTGTGTGTGTATATATATATATATATATATATATATATATATATATACACATATATATTATACCTATACATACACACACATGTGTACAAATTTATGTGTATATGTGTGAAAATACATGTTAAAACCTAGAAGTATGAAATGGATATAAATATCTTTTGGTCCAGAAAAAGTTCTCTGTATAAAACTTATTATGACATAAATGTTTACTTGGAAAACAATTTTTTATTCACAGAGATTCCTCACAAAGTCATAAATGAATGAATTAATTAGTAAGCTCCCATAAATTTCATAAACTAGGATTTGCTATATAGTATTAATAATAACAAAAACTAACACAAGCTTTTTCTCCTTTGCTAGAAACTGAGCTAAGACTTTTATAGAAAATATCTCATTTAAATCTATTGCCTTGGGAGGTAAGGTACCATCATTATTCCTGTTTTTCAGAAACTGAAGTTTAGAAGGTTTAGTAACTTGCACAACGTCGCACCTTAATAAGTGGTGTAGTTGGAATTTGATCCCAGAGAGGCAAACCCTAGAACCTGTACCCACCTTTTTCCCAGTGTTTCTCTATTTTAAGGTACTGTGGGCCTTATGAAATGTAGCACATCTGCACAAATAATTTGGGATAAAGTGATGACACAACCAAAGTGTGATTCGAAATAAAAGTGTTAACCCTCGGCTTGTGTCCAGACATCATTCATTTTAGGCAATGTTTTTTCTTTCCATCATTAAGCAGTTCACTTTTTTTTTTTAACTTTGGGAAAATCTGTTATCAAATAAATTCACCAAATCCTCACTGTGTAACCATGTGACAGATGCTAGTCCAGGGCATAAAATGACAATACAGTGTGTAAATGCTAGAAGGTGGAGAAACTGCCAATCTAGAATTTTCTGTGTAAAAAAGTCATAGTTCCCTCGATACCGAATGAACTATGCAGCATTTGACTGTTGGACAAGAAGTTGACTTTGATGTGGTGAATCACCCCTCCAACACAGATCTTAGGGGAAGAGGCCAATTCCAGCATTCCATGATGCTGCCCAAATATACTACGGTCCAGCATCCGAGTGCTTAGAAAATCTGTTGGGTTCCTTCTTTACTCCCATATGCTCTCTCTATATATACACTTTTCATATAGAAACAGCTATGAATCAGTGATAGAGTTGCAGAAATATCCAATATTTGTAGAGCTACTAAGATACAGAATTGTTTTCCTAAACACATCAACAAGGCAAAGGAAGAGAGAAGAATCCTGGTCCTGCCAAAGGGATGAATGGGTGTGGGAAAACATGAGAGTCTTCTTGCAGAAACATAAAATTGAGGTTAAGGATCACTGCACCCAGGCAGGCTACTGCGAGGAGAAGATGGATGTGCTTGGCTGGGCAAGCCTGGTGCTATCAGGGGAGGTGAAGAGTGGGTGGAAGAAGGGGTCCAGGACCTATGCTTATCTATTAGCTAAAGTTTTGATCTCCAGGCTGGAAAAGACATGGCCAGAAATAAATGTTTAGGGCATGACATTCTTTCCATGTTAGGACACCGCATTCTTTTTCTTTGGTGACAAATGACTAAATAGAGAGCTTGGTCCCATGTATGATCTAATTCCATAAAAATGAAACCCTGGGCATCAGGTTCAGAGCATTTCAGGAAAGAGTTAAAGCTGAATATTGCTGCCTCACTTTTTTTTCCTTCTTCTTAGCGAATGTCGGCTGTGATGTGACTGTGAACTTGGTGCCTTCCAGAGGTGATTCTTCTTTCTCTCTCTGTGAATTTTATTTTCTGCTTTCTATGGGAGAGAATCACTCCCTTAACTTTCCTCTTTCCCTTGGCTCAAAAGCTTCATAATAAATGCAAATCGTATACCTGAAGGCTATCACTAGAAGGTAAAAGAAAGGAAAAATAATTTCTATTAAAAAAAAAAACCTGAGAGTGAGAGTGGGTGGGTGTGTCTGGGTGCTCCTGCTCCTGTAGGAAGTGTCTGAGGAGAGCCCAGCTCTGGCAACTTGCTGCAATACTGCTCTCACAGATAGAACAAAGCTTCCAATAATAAATGGTGACATTTACACAAATATTTGTGGTTGTGCTTTTCACTTCTTATAGGAAACAAGTAGGGTTTTTTAAATGCTTTCACGATGTGATCAGTAGACAGTAGTGGGAAAGAATTTCCCTGAAATTTGACTTGCAATCAAAATAAGGAAGGAAGATCTGAAAGAACTGAGAATATTTCAGCTAATCAGGATATGACACTTCCCGACATCTGGAGGTCCAAACAAGTGTTTTGAATTCAATACTATTAACATGTGTCACTTTAATGAATATTTTCCTTTGGAGTCGATTGGGTGGTTACATATTTGGCAATAATTTTGTGGTCTGTTGCTTACATTACCTGACCCACAGTCCATTTTCCTTGTGTTGGCTGTGGGAAAGAAAAAAAGTGGAAAATATCTTAGAACCTGGAAAACAGTACCAACAAGAATGTGACTCTTCTTTTAATTGAACCACTTTACGTGTAAACTCTCCAAGAACTGTCGTCTCGTTGTCTATGATATCATGTGCAGGAAATTAAAAAAAAGAGTATGTTCCAGGATATAAATAAAGAGGATGTTCCATTTGTAGTATCAAAAAGGAGGGGAAAAATCCACAAAATGGTATGAGGTTATTTGATTTGTTTTTAAACTGAAATAGAAATTCAGATCTCTACCTTCTTCTTTTTTTCTTTTAACCAAACCAATGAGAGGCAAGTAATTTCCTTGGATCAAAAGGGAGATCCATAAATAATGAGATGTTCTAACTGATCACTTGAAAATCACCACACAGGAGTATCACTTCATGTTCTTAAAAGTCTTTTTTGTCTGTACATGATTTGCAAAACTTTAAATATGTTTTAAGGAAGAGGTTTTGGCTAACTCCAAGAAACTTTACGCAGCATGAGAAAGAAAGGAGAAGGTGTGGGGCTCTGAAGAGGAGGTGCTTTGAATCCAGCAAAGTGTTCTCTTGAATTGGTATTTGTACAGGTCCTGTGGGTGAGCGGCACTAGACTAGATCTTGTGTGTGTATGTGTGCATGTATAGGCAAATATGTGTATCCATATGCTACATGTATGGGTTTATGTGTATGTGTGCTATGTGAGTAATAAGCATGCACTTACATGTGTGAATGTGTATATGTGTATGTATTATATGAGCACATTTGGGTATATGAGAATATGTGTATGCTTGTATTCATGAGTACATGTATATACATGAGTGAATATGTATGTAAGCATATATGTGTATGTGAGTGTATTTCCCATTATACATTAGTCTTTTGAAGACAATTGTCAGAATATTTAAAGGCATAGGTTTGGAATCATAGACTTAAGTTCAGACAAGATCATTCTCTAGCTCTATGACCTCAGACCTGTTGCTTAATCATTCTAGGTCTCATTTTCTTCACCTGTAAATGAGGGTGACAGTATCACCTGCTTCATTTTGGTTGCTACTGTGATATAGTATGTAGGAAATGATTTTCACAGCACTGGACATATTAAGATATCAATATTAAAAGCTTAGATATCATTAATTGGCTATTTCTTGCTTCCACAGTTCCTGGAACCCTCCCTTCCTTTCTTCCTTCCATATAATGGGTATCCAGGCAGGTTACTGATATTCTGACTCACAGAGACACCCAGCCCCAGAGCCCTCCAATCACAGCCATGGGGAGAGCCTCTTCCTTCTGATTTTCACAAGGCTCTGGGCCCACATGGCACAAAGATCCCCGGTCCTGGCTCCGGAGTCCTGTATGTGGAGGATGGGATTCTCCTCCCACATACCATATAGAGCCAGGCACATAGAGGCTCTACAGAGGGAAGGAAAGAAGCCACATCTAAAGAATGCAAGGGACTCAAGTTCTAGGGACACTTTGTTTCAAATTGACTTTGACTACCATTGCATAGTCTCTTCAATTTGCACACATTGAACTAGAATGTACTTAGGGAGAGACCAAGAGGCTCACTGCCTTCTCATTGGAGAAATATTTCATATGGGGCTGGTGAGACAGTTTCTGGTAAAATTGTCTTTCCAGTGGCTCACAGCAGTCACTGTCCAGCCTCTTCCATATCTTCCAATTTTGTTTTCTAAATTTCCTTTGTCAGAGAATGTCATCTTTGGGGAGCCAATTAGTTAGACATCATATTAGAAATACTAATTAATTTAATAAATATTTATCAAATGCCCTGTAGGTGGGAGGTGCTGGGAAACTGGAAGAGTCATTTGAGCACTTTTTAATTCAAGATGTTCACATTATGGTTTAGAAGAAGTATAAGTGAATTAATGTTTCCAGTGTCGTGTGGTATGTGTCAGGATACTTGTGGTGGGGAGGTAAGCAGAAACAAGAAAGGTCAAGTCATATACCCAGTGTGTTTGTCAGCATTTTCACAGGTATAATCTAAAGAATCTGACCATGTAGCTTAGAGTAAGGAAGATTAGCACACATCATGGAGGCTGAAAACAAGAGAGAGGGTGGGGAGAAGCCATATATAATCCACAAGGCTGTAGCCCCGGCCACACCCTACAACCTAGGCCACCAGTCAGTTAAAATAAATTTATCCACTGCTGGGATTACAATTCTCAGGACTTAGTTATATCAACTCCAAACACCTATTTATGAGCTCTTCAAGGGACCATTCTCTATATACTATAATACCCAGGGTCACAAAGCTTGTAAGGGGTGGAGGCAGGATTCCTGTCTGACTACTCTGACTGAAATTTGTTTGCTTATAGATTAAGATAAATGCCTCTTTCTTGTGTTGCCCAATAATGAATTTTAAATACATAATTAATGCCGGGTGTGGTTGTGCACGCTTGTAATCCCTGTACTTGGGAGGTGGAGACAGGAGGATCGTGCAGGTTCGAAGCCAGCCTCGCTGGCTTAGGAGACTCTGTTTCCAAATTTAAAAAAATATTAAAAATATGTCTGGGAGTGTAGCCCAGAGGTAGAAGGATTTCCAGGAACCCCAGTACCACACACACACACACACACACACACACACACACACTACATAATTAATATGTAACATTTAAGATTCTGGAATGAAAATCATAGTGCAGTCACATTCATGTGGGCTATGCCAGTGAAAAATGTGAAAGTATGCAATATTTTTAAGAAACAAAAATTTATAGTTAATGACAATAATGGGTACTAGGCTGATAGAGTGGAGTGGCAGAGATCAACATGTCCAAACTGTTAGAAAAGAAAATTTATAAAATTTCAGTAGTGTCTATATTGAAGTACATATAAACAAAGCCTTCAGAAGTTTATTCTATTGATTAACAGTGTGTTAGTAGGTGTGTTTCAAAAATACAGCTGTGGTGGTCTCAACAAGGTCTGAGGCAGTGGTTTCGGGCTGGTGTAGTTACTGGAGGGAGCCCTCAAGAACATGGGCCTTTTCTAGCTTTTCACCTAAATGTTTGTATGTGACTTTTGCCTCATCATGGTTGCAAGATGGCTGCTTTCCCACCAGGTGTGTGTCTCTATTCTGGATGGAGGGGGAAAACAAAGAAAAAGAAAGGATGAGTGTAAAAGGTACTTACCAGAAGAATTGGGCCTCTGAGTTAGGAAAACAACCCTATCATCTTCCATTTTAATTTCATTGTCCCCAGTTGAGTAATAAAACCACCTTGAGCTGCAAAGATTCTGGAAAGGTGAATGCTTTTACTGGGCTAAATTGCTGCCCTAAACAAAATCTGGGCTCTGTTAGTAATGAGGAATGAAAGAATGTATCCTGAGTCGGCAGCCAGCCCTCTCTGCCACGTTCCCTTAAGTAGGTTAGATATTTGCTTAAACTTTTATTTATATCATTCACTCGCAAAACTCAGTAAAAAACATATAGGGCAAACTACATTCAGTTCAGGCTTTGTTTGAATTATCATAGAGTCTCTGTAAATTGAGTCTTAGGTTACAGAATTCAGCTGTACAAGGGAAATGGAATTCTTTTTTTTACCTTTTTATGTTTCTGCAGCCACAAAATGTTCTTTCTGGTGAGAGTAAGCCAGTTTCCCAGTTATTTTATGCTTTCAAATGAAATATTACTATGTTTCTATTATTATCTTTTAAAAAATTTCTAATATGTGCCATTAAGTATTTTCATTGGGCTGTAATCAAAAGTTTTGTAGAATATGACTTAGAAGAAAAATTCACAGAAGAACTAAATAGGATTGTGAACACAGAAACCAGTGGGTTCAATAATGAATCAACCAATACTTATTTATTGTCTTCCATGCTCAAAACAATTACATGATGACACAAATCTTTTCTATTTCCTTCAGCACCTGGCATACTGTACTCTATATCACAAAAGGAATGTTCTAACTTTGCATCTGCCACAGGATATAAATGGCCAGAAAGATAATGTAGTTTCACTTCTTGCCATCACCTTCATCATTACAATGTTTATTAGTGAGAAATTGCAGAATGTTGGCTTTCAAGTGAAATAGCCTTGACCTGAAGTTATTTAGGAAGGAGAATCAAAGTTCTGGGACAGTCAGAAGTTCTGGAAAAGGGGAGTGGATGTGAAGATACCAGCCACAGGGCCCAGAGAAGAATCTTCCACATGCAGGGATACGGCCACTTTTATTGACGATTACTTGGAATATTTGGTTTTATTTATTTATTTATTTATTTATTTAATTATTTATTTATTTTTGGTGGTACTGGGGTTCCTGGAAGTCCTTCTACCTCCAGGCTACACTCCCAGACCTATTTTATATTTTCATTTGGAAACAGGGTCTCTTAAGCCAGCACGGCTGGCTTCTATCCTCCTGCCTCGGCCTTCCAAGTGCGGGGATTAGAGGCGTGTGCCAACACGCCCGGCTAAATATTTGGTTTTAAAGATGCTCATCTTTGCTTCAAAGAGAAAAATGCATAGGAAAGTCAATGCCTTGTATCAAGGCACAGCTGCTACAGTGTGAATGTCTGTGTCCTTTCCGAGTTCATTATTGAAACCTGATCACCGATGCCATATGACTAGAAGTTCGGGCTGTTGGGAGGTGATGAGGTAAGGTCCTGAGGGCAGAGCCCTTGGGATTGGGATCAGTGCCCTTATAGAAGGGTCCTCAGAGGATGCCTAGGCCCTCCCATCACATGAGGACACAGTGAGAAGATGCCATCTGTGGACAAGACCCCAAATATTTTGGTGCCTGGGCTTCTTAGCCTCTAGAAATGTGATAAGTAAATTTCTGCTGTTTATAGGCTAGCCAGTTTATGATATTTGTTAAGTCTAAACAGACTAAAAACGGCATGGACAAAAGGTTCTCTATTTGTTATAGTTCATACAGTACTCTGCCCATTTGCAAATAGGCTAACCCTGATTGGCTATGTGAATTAAACCCAAATAAAGAAATAGGCTTGAGATGTTCTAAGGAGAACTAAAATGTAAATATCAACACATTTGAGAATAAGAGGTTATAAAACAAATTTGCATTAATTCATTCATTCAACAAATATTTATTGTTGGATGATATTTATTTATTGAGGGACCGGAAAGCAAAAGAGACAGGACCTGCTTGGCTTGTTCTGGCAGAACATGCAGATACTTCAGAAAAACAAAGTAATGGGGTGTCTCAGAGGGCAATAGTCCAGGTGTGAGGCTGTGGGAGCTGAGGACAGAGTGGCCTCTGCATTGAGATGATGCTAGCGGTTGTTTCTGAGGGTCAGAGACATAGGGCTGTTTTGCTGTTTCTTGATACATTTCTAGGCTTTACACATTCTTTTCAAATAATATATTATTTCTTTAATCAAGGGACATAAATATTGCCTCTCTCCCCCAGGTCCCAAATATGGCATAATTGAAAGAGGATGGCCTAGATAAAGGAGGTCACCCAGCATTGGACTTTAGAATGCTAATTTAACAAGATCTATTTGTAGATTCATGCTACGCTCTGTTGAACACTTTCACCTAACTTAAGTTTAAATAATGCAGGAGATAATGAGAAGTGGAAAATTGGTGGGGAGGGAAGAGTGGAGAGTTAATAAGGGAGAATTTTTTTTTAATTGGCAAAGTAAAAGATAACATATTATTATTATTATTATTATTATTATTATTATCGGGGTCTGGGGATGGAACCCAGGGGCATTCAGTCTCAGAGCTACACCCCTGCTCTTTGTTTTTATTCTTTATTTTGAAACAGGGTCTCACTAAGTTGCGGAGGGCCTCACTAAGTAGCTGAGGCTGTCTGCAAACCGTTATCCTCCGGTCTCAGCCTTCCGAATGCTGGGATTACAAAGTATAGCACTCGCCCCCAACTAAAAGATAACATTTTAAGTAGCAACACTAAGAGACTGCCTAAGTACTGATTTACTGTTTGAGAAATTATTTTGTTGCTGTTGTTAAAAAAAAAAACAGACTCAAACTAGCTTTCATACCACTTTTTGATAAATGTTTAAAAAGCTTTATTAGCAAATATAAAAATACAAAATTTGGCTAATTCATTGATTTCAGTCAATTTATTACTGCAAACAGAATCATATAAGAATTTGGAAGAAAAGAGAAATATACCATACAATAAGGTAAGAATAGTGATCCATTTTTAAGTTCTTTTTTTTTTTTTAAGGGATAGAATGTGTCACAAGGCAAGCACTGAGCACATACCACTTTGGCTTTAGGTGTTTAGGAATGTTCATCTTTGTCCTAAAAGCAAGGGTAAACCATTGATGTATTTTAAACAAGAAGATGGTTTGCTCAAATCTGTTTCAATAGGTTCACTTTTTTTTCAAGAAAAGATCATATCAGAGAGATAAACTTGATGAAACCAACTAGAGAATTAAGAAGTTATGCACTCATAATAGCAAATGTTACAATATATAGGAAAATGTAAGAATATTTTCATCAGAAAATAAATAAAATGATTCCCAGAAGTTATGTGTACACTGGGAAGCAAGGGTGATTGTAAAGTAAAAATATTCATTATTGAACTGATATATACACCTGTGGAATGAAGCCATGCTCAATTCTCTAACAAAGAAACCCTGTTTTCTGTGTCTCTTATCTCTGTTCCATTTCCACCCCTGTCCATCTCCGGTTGTCTGTTCCTCACTGACTACTGGCTGTTGACCAGGTGGGATGGTTAATTTGGATTGTCAACTTGATTGGACTGAGAGATACCTAGGATTAAAAGACTTATGGGTGTGTTAATGAGAGTGTTTCCAGAGATGAACGGCATAACGGTCAGCCAGATGGCTGGGGTAAGGGGATCCTGCCCTGAATATTGGTGGCAATGTCCAATAGGCTGGGGAAACAAATGGAACAAATGGTGGAAGAAGGAGGCAGTGCTGTAAAAGTTAGTTTGATTCTGTTTGAGTGGATGCTTCTATTGCTGATGTCATCGCCACAGGACATCACACTCCACATCTTTCACTCCTTTAATGTGGGTTCTCACCAGTTATTCTCCAGGGAATTTCTAGGTCTTTCTATCTTGGACTGGGGCTGCATCATTGGTCCCTCATATTCTGAGGCTCCAGCTTCTTGGACTGAGCATCAAAGGATTGTCCAAGGAATCAAGAACTGGTTCCTCTGGTTCTCCATCTTGCAGAAACCACTGTTAGACTATTTAGCTTCTGATTGTGTAAACCAATCTCATAAATTCCCTTTTATAACTCTGAATTATACATATTCTGTTGATTCTGATCCACTAGTAAACCCTAATACAGCATGTTAATGTAAAGTGCAACTACAAATCTTGCATATAAAGGTTTTGTAAGGTTAATAAAAGTTACACTGGAGAATTGGCTCATTACTCATGGTAATGAAGATCTTGAAGATCTTCAAGAATTTGGCCACCACCAGCCATCATCACTGCTAACGTTTCAACATTTCGGCTACTAATGATTCATCTAAACTGATCGAGGTGATCAAGGTAGAGAGACACATTCTAATTTTAGGCAGAAGGATGTGGTCAGAATAAGAAAGAATGAATACTGAGGAAAATATCACTGGGAGTGACACAGGTTTGATGTCAGACACAACAAAGTATGCAAGCATTTCCTCTTCTCCTGATAAGCTTGTTACAGGGAAAAACCTACAGGCAAAGCTGGGTACTACCAGATAAAGCTAAGATTATTTAAAATGGAAGTAAGGAAGAGAATAAAGTAGCAAATTAGAGTTCAGAGTTGGTAAGAAACCACTGCATTACATATAATGGTTGAAGGCCCATTTCTACTTTTACATTCTGTTTTCTCAGATCTCCCACTTCTTTGACCAATAGTCCATCCCACTATTCAGATAAACCATGAAAGCAATGCTCCACAGATCTCTAGGCTATTTTTTTCTGTTATTTCTACTGGTTTTTAGGTGTGCACCTGCTAAATAAGTTTTAAAGATGCGTTACAAGTTAATAACTCCCACTATTTTTTGCTCTGTCAATACTTCCTTCACTCCACAATCTACCTTGAAATAAACCCTCACCAACTTACTAATCATACCAAGTCAAATACTCCTAATCTTATCCTCTCAATTTTTCCATATTGTTCCCCTGGGTACTAATATTCTAGGCTACAGGCTCCACAGTGAAATATTTGAGAGGTTTTTTTTTTTTTGAAAGCCCTAATATCCTATCACCTTGGAGGTATTAGAGTCTAACTGGATTGGGTTGGTTAATGATTTAATGTACAGCCAGGATTGAGAAGTTCTAAGCCCTGGATGCTGTTCCCCTCAACCTGTTGACATTTCTCTGTGCTGTTTCTTCAGTCTTCTCTCTTTGCCTCCACTCCAGAGCTGCAAAGCAAGATGGGGACCCTCTCACTCTCAGTACTGCTATAGATCCCTCTCTAGAGCTGGCCTATTTTTCTCCTATTACTCTGTTTACTTGATGTACAACAGGAAGTCTACTTCAGGCACAATTTCTACTATGGCATTATTCTACTTCAAATTTCATTGATTTTTAAATAGCTCCATGAAAGAAACACAACCAGGTTCTTAGATAATACATCTCAAGGGCTTCGGCTTCTACTTACTAACCTCTCTCATGCCTCCTCACAACTTGATTTATGCTCTCTTTTTCCCTTAAGAATGTCAATGTTCTTGATCTTCTTCATGTCCTTTGTAACTCTTGCCTTGGCCCATCATCCATTCTATTTTCCTTTTCTTAAGATTACAGCTTTTCTCTCTGTAAATCTTCCATACCTTAATTCCTTTGCTAATATAATCTGGTTCCACTCATTTCTTTGGTAAATCTGCTCACTGAAGACAGCTTGGTCTGTGTTTATATGTTTCTGACTTTTGTGCTCTTTGTTTACTTACTGTTTTTGGCATCTCAATATATTGGGACTTCTCAAAGGTTAGTACTGTTTTAACTATCTCCTATATCCAGTAAGTGTTCTACACACAGAAGGCACCCTCCAGAGGGCTAATAGAAAGTCCGTCTTCTGTTGACCAAGTATAACCTTTAATCTTCTCTGTCTGAGCAGCCAAGTCCAAGATACAACATTCTTATCTACTACACTTATTGGTCTGTGTAGCCATCTGCCCAAACCTTGTGGTTGGAATCCTTTAATGGAGAGATCACTATCTTTGGGCACAAGTATAGCTTGATGCATGACCAAAATACTTCTCACGCTGAGCACGCAAGCCTTTGGTTTGCAGCCAAAGGCAATTATGTGTTGAATCTGGAGTTGTTTGTGATTCTGAGCTTCATGTTCTTTATGTTTCTTTCCAAAAGCCACTCCATCTCTAAAGGATTCGCATCAGGCCAGCTGTTGGCTGCCATAGTTGTTTAACAATCTATTGATCTTTGGCATAGTTTGAAGTGGTGTTTGAATATACATTTTTCTCTGCACACCTGAATTATAATTGATTGATCTCTGCTAGCCATATGTAGCCACATGGTACTTTGTATGTGTGTGGACTATACAGCATGGTATCTGATACAGACTTCTTTTTTTGTTTTTTGCTTGATTTCTGTATGGAGCTCCTTGAGGATGGAGATGAGTCTTTTACTGTTCTATGCATTCTGGGACAGTTGGTGATCATTCAATCTTTGTAGCTGATTGGACCAATAAGAGCTGGAATTATCAGGATATATGACATGAAACTAAATGGTTCTCAAATTCTAATGTGTCTTAGAATCACCCAGAGGGCTTTTGGTTAAAGCATGAATTGTTGGGCTCCACCCTCAGAATTTTTAATTTAATAAGTCTGGGGTTGGTGAGTGAGTGCATTTGTAATAAATTCTTAGGTGTTCCCTGAGGACCATACTTAAAGAATCACTGCCCAGAGCTCTGCTAGGAATCCAGTTTTTCTTTTGGGAGATTGGCAGACAGAGTGGATCTTGTTGACCTCCAAACTTTTGACCATAAATTATGCCTGGAGAGTTGAAGGCCAAACTTCCTTTCATCTGTCTCTGGGATTCAAGAAGCTCTGGTCTATTTTGTGAGCATAGTTTTGTTTGTTTGTTTGTTTGTTTTTGTTCACCTCTGGGTCGTGCTTAACACACTTGATTATAATATTAGGGCAGAAACACTTGGATTGAAGAAGAAGGATACTTCTATATATGTCATCACTGAAAAAGAACCCAGGCAATTGGATTGGGACTGTTTATCTGCCTGGTAACTGGACATACCAGTGTGTGATCAGTGTTTTTTTTTATAGTATATGAAAGGAAAGAAGGATGTTGTTGTAAGACTTTTAGAGTCAGAAGATGTATGATGAAGTTATTTAAATACTCAGAACCTCAGTTTCTTTTGACTGAAAGCAATCTGCTAAAACTTCATGAAGAAGTTATAAGTATTATAAGTGCATAAAATCCCCCCTTTAGTGTGGGACACATAATGCTTTATTAATGATAACTAGGTTCTTATTTTTGTAGCATAACCTTTACCTACTTTATATTCTGGCTGGTATTTTCATGGGGTTTTTACCTGTTCTGCAGAGATGGCTGGGTTACTGCGTCTGACAAGGCAGGGCTGCAACTGGGCTTTGTCAGACTCAAAGGGTTGGTGATTTGAATGATCAGTGCAAAAGTACTAAATAAGAATATTTGTGGTGTAGGAATCATGGCCCTATAGAAGCATTTTTACTTTTGGAAACTGATATGTCAATCTTTGGGCAGGAATTAGAAGTTTTCAAAATTTGTTTTCAGTGCTCCCGACCTTTCTGTTTTATGATTCTTCTCCACTGCCATTTCCCCTATAAAATCTTAATCTCCAAAAAGGAACTGATGCCAATAATTTGAAAAAGTTTTCTTTTTATTTTGGTATTGGGAATTGGACTTAGGAGCATTCTACCTCTAAGCGACATCCCCAGCTCTCTCTGTGTGTGTGTGTGTGTGTGTGTGTGTGTGTGTGTGTGTGTGGTGTGGGGATGGAACCCAGAGGCTTTCTACCTTCAGGCTACACTTCCAGACATATTTTGTATTTTATTTGGAAACAGGGTCTCACTAAGTTGCTGAGAGCCTCACTAAGTAGCTGAGGCTGGCTTTGAACCTGCGCAATCCACCTGTCTCAGCCTCCCAAGTACTGGGATTACAAGTGTGCATCACCACACCTGGCTCCCCCAGCCCTTTATTTTGAAACAAGGTCTTGCTCAGTTGCTGAGAATCTCACCAAGTTGCTAGGCTGGCCTCAAACCTGTGATCCTCCTGTTTCTGCTTCCCAATATTGGGAGTACTGGTATGCCTCCCCAAGCCTGGCTGGTGTCAGTGATTCTTAAAACCCCCTGCTCCTCTGTCCTCAACCTGGTAAGAGTGCTTGCCACCATAGGCCACTGTTTCCTGGTGTGTGTGATATCCTTCAGGTGCATGGGAATGATCAAGTGGAGAAATACTGTGTCCAGGTATCTCTTTACTTGGGTTCACTTTCATGGTATTTCTTACTGCTAACTGGGAATTGAAATTCTCTTTATTGAGGTAAATTCAGGCATCAGCAAGCAGGTTAGAAAGACTGAAGAGTCTCAGGCAGCCTCTTGGTCCACATGCTGGTAAGATTAGCCCTGGGTTCAAACTACTAGTAGAAGATGCTACTACTACCTAAGGTTGATGTGCAACATCAGAAATAAAAATGTGGGTATATATGTTCCACTTCCATCTGAAACCCAATTTTCTTATCAAGGAGAACTATTAATGAGGCAGCTCCACCAACTCCTTCAATAGGATGTAACATTTTGTTAGGATAAAAATGCTCTTAGAATCCATTTTAGAGGAGATTACAAAGTAATCTTTTCTGAAGTTCACTATTTGAACTTTAGAAAAGAAACTGAAAACAGCACAGGAAAGGCGAAGGACCCCTTTAATCCTGTTGGGATTCAACAGGGTGGCTCCAGCCTGTCTAGGGATTTCAACTTGATGCTAAGACAGGGAAGAAACAAATATCAGGCCTCTGATAAGAAGGAAGCTTAAGATAGTCGGGACACAGGAGAGGTTGTGCAGTCACAGAATCTGAAGTGACCCAAGTAAAGCAAAGAAAGTTGAGAGTGAAGAGAAAATTGCACAAGAGGGGTGAATAAGTAAATCCTAAATAGCACTAGTTTCAGTTTCCAGGAGGGACAAAAATTCAAAGAATATTCTTACCTTTCAAAGGTGTTTGTTCAAACACAATTACTCCACTTAGCCAATGTTGGTTCTTTATCTCCACTACTTAATGCTCTAGGATTTGCTCATGTGAGCCGAAAATCTCAGTTTTCCTTGAAAGTTTTTAGAAGGCTCTGCTGCAGGCTTGAGGGGAAGATCACAGATCTGTTAGGTTATGGATACAGTGGGTGATCGAAAGCTATGCTATTTCTTTTATCCTTACTATTAAAAAGGAGCTTCCTAGGCACTTTTTTTTTTAGTGGAATTAAGGAGAAAGATTCCTAGGAAAAAAGACATAGAGCTGGACCATATATGTGAATCT
The DNA here is from genome assembly GCF_963383645.1 of Muscardinus avellanarius. Taxonomy (NCBI): domain Eukaryota; kingdom Metazoa; phylum Chordata; class Mammalia; order Rodentia; family Gliridae; genus Muscardinus; species Muscardinus avellanarius. Next base: position 72,008,143 of record NC_137793.1, on the reverse strand, counting down.
GCACCACTTGGGGTGTTTATTTTAGATAATACATTTTCCCTGAATACTTTATGTAGATACCATGTATTCTCAGCTTAGCTTTATCTTTATGGGTGCTTTGAGAAAGCTTCTTAGTTTTTATGAGACAGAGCTAGAGATTCCAACCAAGAACTATCAGACACTATGCTAGAAGCTATATATAATTAACTCATTGTAGCCTCGTAAAAACAAAATGAGGAAGCTACTTTGGGCCCTGTTTTGAAGTGGAGAGATAGAAGCAGAAGGAAGTTATTTGTTTAGCCCCAAATCACAACCTTGTAAACAGCAGGATATATAGAATGAGACGAGAGACTACAAAGAAAATGCCTGCATTTTTCCTGGTGGCGATGAGATGTAGGCAGTGGAATTAGCCAAGGACCTTCAGAGGAAAAAGAAAATTAGGCCCTTGTTGAGATTTGGTATTCAGTCATACCCTGTCTTCTTATCAATTCTAAGCCCGATAGACAATGGGATAAGATAAACGGATATCAGTTTTTTTGTACTGGAAATAGCAGAGTGGAAACCATGGCTGAGAGGAGAAGCTATAATAAAGTTTCCAAATTGCTTCCCTATGAATGGAATCACTTTACTCACTAAGCTTCAGACAGCACACACACACAAAAAATACTGCAGACTGTACAATATTCTTGCCCAGGCTTGCTTACAATGGGGAAGAGTAGAGACAGGGGAATGTCTGAATCTCCTGGAAGAGGCTGGGTTATATCTGTTCAGTTCCTCTTTCATCTTCACTGGTCTAATGATTCACCCTTGCCCTTAGGGAGAGAACAGAGAATAAAAAAGAGAAAAAATTTTCTCCCACTTTTCCCTTCTTGGAAGTAAAATGGCATTTTTTCTCATCCAATGAAACATGAGCAGCTAACATTTGGGTCTCCCTAAAAATAGTGAAACTGTCTTTTCAGAAATTTCTATTTCATTTGAAGAAAAGATTTAAGATTGCCCAGGTTCAGCGAGGTTGATTTTTAAGCTTATAAGTTAGGGTCAATGCCCTAGTTTCTGCATTGAAACGTTGATGTCACCTCATCTACCTGAAGCAAGATAAACTTGTACTGGAGGTAAGCACGTGAAACATCCAGTAATTTCTTGGTATAGAAGCAGATAAGCTAGTTGTCTAATTGGATTGACCACCGAATAAATGAGAAGGATATGTTTCTGTTTCAAGAGAGAAAAGAAGAAATCAGAACATTTGATTGAGAAACGGGGGTTGAATACTCATTTAGGTGAACATGCTGGGATAGAAAAAGGTAGGGATCAAAAAAGATGAGATAAAAGCTATAGTCAAATACCCAAGTTAAAGGTGACTTTGATATTGGTAGGAAATGCTGAGTGATTTGGTTGAGTCCTTGATAATGAGACCACATCAGAAACACTATTCACCTTGCTCAGGGCTGAGCATAGCAGTTCAGACTGTACAAAACTTTGTGTGTGAGCCAGCTGCACATCTTTGCATTTAATACAAGTTATTTAATTAAGGGAAGAAAAGATCAGGATCAAGATCTGGTGCGATGCTTTCTTTGGAAGGCATGTTGTGGCTAATATTTAGATTACAGGATGTGGTTTCCACATTAGAGCTGCAGTTACCACTGGGATAAGGTCAAGTGTGTGAATTTAGTATACTGTGAAAAGTTTGGTGATATATCCCCAAATGTCTGGTGAATTGAACGTTTTTTTCATGAATAGTATTAAAGAACTTGCAGTTCAACACTCAGCATCCATTGACATGACAACTACTCTCTTCCTATCTTGAAAACATAAAGATCGACTTCATCAACAACCAGCCCTTGGCTGAAATTAGAGGCAGAAATTCTAGTTCTAGCACTAACATTCACCTCTCTGTGAGCCTAGAGAAGTCATTTTATTCATTCTTTTAACTGATATTTTCTAGGCACTTATATATTTTCAGCACTGGATATGATTTCTTCCTTCATGGACTCTAAAGTTTAGTGCAGAAGACAGACTATTAAACAAGCCATTACAGTCAAGTGCAAGAGCTTCTACTTTAGGGGACATACAGGAAAGAGTCTGTGGTATAGAGGAGTTAAATGTGTCCTAACATGCCAGAAAACCTTTTTTTTTTATGCTTAAGCTGAGAATTAACAGGCTAAATGACTACTTCAAGTATTTTGCAATGAAGAAACTACTCCCATCCTAAGATAGGCAGAGAGACAAGAGAGCTTCTAGCATGGTACATAAATTCAGAAAATGTCCATTTTCTAGGACCATGGGGTATGAGGAAGGTGAGCTAAGATAAGATAAATGTGGTGAGAAGTGAATGTTGAGAGGTCATTAAGACCTTTGGTGTCTTCAAATACAAAACAGTAACAATAATGTTAACCCATACACATATGAAAATCAAAGGAAAAATGTACCTTAAACCATTTTTCTAATTTATAATTCACTGTGCAAATGCAAAACATGTGAGCCATAGACTTTGTCTAACTTTTCCGGGAACAGAAATGACTTTGCACAGATCTATGCTATGTTGATCTTTTTGATCAAAGTTGCGATGTGACAAGAATTTTGAGCAAAGATAAAAATTATAATGATATATTTGTTTTCTACCACCTTATACATTTTCATAGATGTCTTTATTAATTAATGTAGTTCACATCTGGAATACATGGCTGAACAATATAAAAGATGTTCCCCAGAACTCTCAGATCATATCACGTGGTCCACATAGAGGTGGTCTTAAAACTTTCCTCAGCAATTGCTTCCTCCTTTATCGCCATAAATTTGAAGGCCCTCTCAGGTAGAGAGTTGAAAGTGCTTAAGTGTTTTTGTAAGTCCCAATTCAATTTGCTCTTTCTGGTTTTGTTCCCAAGAATAATAAATTTTAGTAATGTATTGCTAGTCATTTTCTTTAGAATAGCCAGCCAGTATTCTTTCTCTGTTGGATAAACCCCCAAATCTGGGTTTTAGAACCTAGCTTGTGGCCCAGATTACTCTAAGTGATAAAATAATTCTTTATTTTCATGTTTTCTTCCTCTAAGGAGAGATACCTTGGAAACACAAGTATTTGGTATATCTAAATATTTCAGCCTGCCTTTGAATAAATTTTCTATTTTCTAAAGAAAGGTATTCATAGTAGGTAGATGGCTTAATACCTTTTATACCTGATTTCCAAGCTGTCAAGTTTCTTAAAGAGAGAAGGTGAGTGAAATTCAAAGCCAGAAGGAGGATGTGAAGCAATTATTGGCTTTTTGATTTATATATTTCTCATAAGGATTTAGAAAGGAAAGTGCCTAAAAAATAGAACTTTATGCTCAGGGCTTAGATCTTGGTATTTGTGAAGACTCACCTCCATTGTATCATTCAGCACTGACCAAGTTTATCATTTTTGGAACTGGTAATGTCTGTTTACTTTTGAGGTATTTCCTTTTATACCTGGAGGACGAGGAGGAGAGGTTACTCAGAAAGGCATCTGAGTTGTGCAGATGTCTATATTGGAAGGCAAATTGGAAAAGTTGTAGATGGGGTGAGCTACCAGGGACAGTTGAAGGGAGGGTGAGAACAGTGCATTTTCTGCTCTATAGAAGCCTGGTTACCTTTAGTTTTTGAGAATGTCCCTTCTAGAATATGTATATGTATGTGCACATGTGTGGGCATCACAAAGAAGCCTCATTAGTGGTACTGAAAATAGGCTTGGAATTGAAGTGCTGCCCCCCAGAATTGTCAAATCCACTGCCCCTTCTTTGGCAGGATGTCTGGGAGGCTCTGATATCCTTGGAGGTCAGTCACTATCTTCCCTGGTGTCTGAGGCCCGTGTCTGACATGCTCTTTGCAGCCATTAGCTGTGGCCCTGTCATCAGCGCTGGGCTCAGAGCCTTCTTAGTGCCAATGGCCTGGCCTGCTTGGCTACTCTGCCTTGCTGGGGCTGGCTTGTGTGGTCTAGATGATTATATGTCCCCATGTAACTCCTGTCCTCATGTGGTCCTCACTCCTCTTTGCAGTGTGGTGGCAGCGGGTTGATTACTGCTTCTCCTATTAAACTCCTGGAATGGCCTAGTTCTCAGTTTCATACAGTGCCCCCTAGCGTTACTCTGCTTTCATGTGCATGTACCTTCTGCCCATCTTTAGGTTCAAATTCCTGTAGATCAGGGCGGGCAGTCAGATTTAGTAAACAAAAATAGAGAATTTCTAGTTAATTTCGAGTTTCAGATAAACATTGCAGTGTTTTAGCAGAAGTATGTCTCAAATGTTGCATGAGGCGTACATCTTCAAAAAAACATTTCTATTGGTTATCTGAAATTCAAACTTAACTAGCTGTCCTGCATTTTATCCAGCAACACTGGAAGTCTTCAATCCATTAGTGATTTCCCCATTCTCTGGCCCCTTCTCACACTTAGAGTGTAATTGGTTTAACACATGGAAAATAAAGAAATGGCTCCTTTTCTTAGGCACATTCACAAGGGAATGTTCTCTGGGCAAAGCAGGCGTGGACCAGGGCTGAGTTAATATATTTATAAAAGGCATGTTTTCCTTAAAAGTTTAATACCCTAAAGCTAGTTCTATAGTATTATAGCCTGAATTTCCAGAAACATGCACTCTGAGTTTGGCCTACAAAAAAGTCTTTGGGGTTCTAATCTCTTTTTATTTACATGAAATGGGTGATAGAATCTAATGATTCATACATTTGAATTTTGAAAAGTCAAAATATTTATATATTGATTAGGTCATGCAAGATCATTTTGTGAGAAATGATATATGAGTAATTATTTCTATTTCTTCTTTCTGATATAAAACATAATTTATTTCAGGGGGAGGAGACAGTATATCTGCATGGGGATAACATGTAAAATGTTACGGCTGTTGTGGAAGATGGGGTGGCAACTCCTCCAAAATTAAACACCAAGCTTCCTGCCATGATATCCAGTAAATTCACTTCTGGGTATATATCCAAAGAGACAGAAAGCAGGGACTTGAACAGACACCATCATAGCAGCATTACTCACAATAGTCAAAAGGTGAAACAACATCATTCATCAGTAGGTGAATGACAAAATATGCACATATGATGAATATTATTTAGTATTAAAAAGGAAGGAAATTTTGACATCTATACTACAATGGATGAACCTTGAGGACCATATGCTAAGTAAAATAAGTCAGTTATAAAAGGGCAAATATTGTATGCTTCCACTTCTATGAGGTTCCTAGAGAAGTCAATTCCATAGAGGCAGGGAGTAGAATGGAGGTTGTCAGGGCTCCATTCAGAGAGTGTATAAAGGGAGTTAGTGTTTAATGATGTGGAAACACCCTAGGGTTCTATTGCATAATAATGTGAATATATTTAATACCACTAAACTGTACACTTAAAAATGATTCAGGTGGTACATTTACCCACAATTTAAAAACAAACAAAACAAAACCTAGCGTTTTGATTTTTTTTCTAACACTATCTGAAGACATTAATTTGTGCACTTAAAAATTCTTTGGTGAGCTGGGCCTGCTGGCACACACTTATAATCCCAGTACTTGGGAGGTTGAGAAAGGAGGATCCAGGTTTGCAGACAGCCTCAGCTACTTAAGGAGGTCCTCTGGAACTTAGTGAGAGAGACCCTGTTTCAAAAATAAAGAATAAAACATGAAGCTGAGGGTGTATCTCAGAGGTAGAATGCCCCTGGGTTAAATCCTTAGCACCACACACACACACAAAAATTCTTTGGTGAGGTAAATCTCTCAGGTTACTCAATAAGGTTAACAAATCAATCTAATGGGAACTTTTAGATTCTTTCTTAGGAGTTTTTTTTTTTTTAACCACACCTTCATCTTTATGGTTGGATTTACCTTATCTCAGTATCAATAACTACAAACATGTTGTTTTGGTAATTTGGATACAGATAGAGGAAACATGTGTTCTCCTTACTTATACATCACTTTGACAAATTATAGTAAGAATGAAGATATGTGAATGCAAATTCTTGAAAATTTGGGAGAGATAAACTTCTTAAGAAGAGCACAGCAGGCCCTGGTTTCTTGTGTATTTTGTGATTTTACCTATGTGCATTGCTCTTGCAGTACCAAGTCACACAAGAATATCTAGCTTCTAAATGGGGAAAAGAAAAGAAAAGAAAAGGCAGACTCCATATGTAAAACGTGCTATAGTTTAGATCTGGAATGCTTCCCAAATGCCCATGGCTTAATATCTTGCACCCCATCATGGTACTACTGAAAGGTGGTGGAGATTTTAAGATGTATGGCTGATTAGAAGGTCTTAGAACATTGGGGCAGTGCCTTTGAAGGAGACTGTGGGGCCATGTCCTCTCCTTCTCTCTCTAATTTCTATCTGGACCTGAATTGAGCACCTTTTTGTGCTATGCACCCCCCACCATGATGTGTTACCTCACGACAGACCCAAAGCAATGGGGCCAATCTAACATGCACTAAAAACTCTGAAACTGTCGGACATGGTGGTGCACATTTATAATCCCAGTACTTGGGAGGCTAAGACATGAGGATCTGGGTTCACAGACAGCCTCAGCTACTTAGTGAGGTCATCGGTAATTCAGTGAGACCCTGTTTCAAAATAAAGAATAAAAAATTGGGGTGGGGTGTAGCTCGAAGGTAGAATGCCCCTGAGTTAAATTCCCAGCACCACCCCCCCTCAAAAAAAAAAAAACACAAAAAATCTCTGAAACTTAGCCAAAATAAACTTTTTTTTTACTACATTGTTTATCTCAGGTATTTGTTATAGTAACAGAAAGCTAACTAATGCAACCCTCATTCAGAGCAATGATGAAATATTTTAAGCTAGTGAATAAAGCATTTTTGCAAATTACTTCTACTCAGCCGGGCATGGTGGCGCACCCTTGTAATCCCTGCACTTGGGAGGCAGAGACAGGAGGATCACTCAGATTCGAAGCCAGCAGTGCTGGCTTAAGAGATCCTGATTCCAAATAAAAAATATAAAATAGGTCTGGGAGTGTAGCCCGGAGGTAGAAGGGCTTCCAGGAACCCCAGTACCACCAAAAAAAAAAAAAAAAAAAAAAAAAAAAGAATTACTTATATTCCCCTAAACATTTCTTTAACACAATGCTAATGGCTCCCTTTAGCACATTATTCTCCAGGTAATTCCCATCTGATATTTTCCTCTGAGAGATCATTTTAGACCCTTGAAAAAGTTCAGTTCCACTTGATCACTTTTGCAATGAAAAGCGTGACTGATTCCTTGTTTAGCTCCATAATTTTAAGAAGTGGTTTTGCTTTTGCAAGAACTCAGTGGTATGAGAAGAGGCCACGCGACTCCAAACAGTTGGCAACTTTTGAAGTTTTGTGTAAAATACTTGGGGAAAAATGTAAACCATTCACTATAATATTTCATAGTTCAGGTGCTGAGTTGCTATTGGCCCAAACAAAGCAGAGAGTGAAATAGAATCCTGCAATTTACCCAACTCATTCACTCACTCATTCATTCACTGGGCAAATATGAGCCAAATATTTAATGTGTCTAGCAGTATTCTGAATTTGATTTTGATAGATGGACAATCAAGCACGCTTTGAATGGAAATACCATGGCATTTTTGTTTTCCCAGTAGTGTTTCTTTGGTGTGAATTATGTAGATTCTTGTCTAACTTTCATGATAATTTTGCCTGTGAAATGAAGCTGGAGAACCCTGATAAGGAAGAGAGCACTGCGGCTAGTCCACTGATGCCCTAGCATCCCCCTCACAAGAGGTTTTGGCATTTTCAGTCTCACTGTGCATCCAGGGTACTGGCCAGCTGAGCCTCCCACTGTGCACTTTGTGTATCAAATACCTGCAGACCCGTGGTGTGATCACACCACTGGCAGCCCTCCCATCCTGTCCTTCATAAGACCGGAAAAACACTTCACCTTTTAGGATTCAGTATTTATTTATTTCCAGCTTGTCTACCTGAAAATTCTGCTAACCATATTTACTATTCTTCCCACATTTTCCCTAAACAAACTTTCCTGAAATGCTCTTACAATTCTGGAAGGGAGGACAAAACTATTGGAACATGAATAGGGACAAGGACAAGGATTCATTTGGTTGGGGAAAAGTCACACCACTGTATGGCAATAAACAAAGGTGAACCCTGGGAAGCCAACTGACCTACCATGCTGAAACAACTCCCTGTACTCCAGAAACAGGAAATAATATCCATAAAGAAAGAAACGTTTTCCGTTTTGTTCCATCAGTAATAAAATCTCATCACATGAGCTGTAAGCAGTCTGTAACTTTATCCACATGATACCTCAGCTTTTGTTCTCTTTCTTTTTCTCTGCCTGATCTTTGCCTGGGAAGGCTTTATCATTCCACTGGGAAGGTAGGGGGGGGGGAGAAAAAGATCTGCTTGGTACTATTTAAACTTCTGAAGAACATTTACCTTTTTTTCCCCTTTACCTACAGAGCACAGCCAATTGCTATTTCTTTCCTTTGAAGGAAACCCGGCTGTACCTGCTCTTTCATCTCCTGTGTGGAATATGTCCACTGGCTGAAAACCCTATGAGTTTTAATTTTCAAGGATTTTCATGGTAAGTCATTCAAGGCATGAGCTAAGGTTTCAGACTGAGGTAACTTTAGTAGTTGAGCTTGATTCCTCTCCCAATTCTCTGTCCTCTAGGGCTTTATGGGTAGCTTTCTGAGTGGATAAACTCTTTTGCTAAGATATATACTATGTTCCCTTGTATCTGATAAAGCTTCCTGGAAATGACACTTTAAAGAAAGGAAAGAAAGAAAAAATAAATGAAGAAAGAAAGAAAGAAGGATAAAGAAAAGAAAGAGAAGGAGAAAGTGGAAAAGAAAAGGAGAAATTGAATCCAAAGGCTTACAAAGGGATTATAAAAGTACACCCCAGATGGAAAATTTTATGGGAGCTGGAGAAAATGTATAAATGAAATATCAGTATCATAAAATAACAGGAAATAGTGTAATCTACCTGATGGAGAAAATTGTCACTTTCAAAAAAACTATCCCAATTTCCTTCAAAATTGTTCTTGCTTTTGAGCCAATAAACCATAGCTAAGCTGACCATGGAAAAGCCTATAGGCTTTTCTTCTGCCAGACTCATATTTGCCAACAGAACCTTTGTGTGTTTACAATTGAAACATTTCCTTATTTTTCTAATTAAAATAAAGCCACCAAGGAGCAGACAGAAATCATGTAATAAGAAAAGAAAATTGCCAATGATCTGGGTGAATTATGATCTATAAGTCAAGAAGAAGATCTGAGTGCTGGAGCAATGGACTCAAAGTGTATTTGGGGTCAAGCAGAAGAAGTATATGTGGTGTAAATCCTGTGTTTTCCTTTAATAAGGAATAATAATAATAATACAATTTATTCTAAGTATGTGAGTCGTAGAAAATAAGTCAGCAGATAAATGCCTAAGATACTTACTCTGGTGAAATGTGATATTGATGTAATTTTTGCCCCATTTATTTTTTTTTCCCTTGCTCTTCTCTCTAGGATGGATTACCTCAGTAAGCTATTGCTGAACATAGGAAGAAAATGTGCTAAGTTTCTTAGACAGGGTATTATCAGGATCAATTTCCTGTTATCTATGCAGATTATTTTGACTTGGATGATTATGGCATTCACAAAGACAGTAGTTAGAACTGGTTTTAAGCCACCCATACATGCAGGCATATACGTATGCACACACATCAACTATTTAACAGCATCAAAGTTGTACTAAGTGCAGTAGGGAATGAGAAGTGGATCTAGAAATCAAAGATATAAATACAATGGGAGAATTATGTAATGTAGAAAATGATGCATCTCACGAGAGATGGGCAGATAAAGTATTAAATTGTTCAAAAGAGAGGGATAGTTCAGAGATGAGATGGGATCTGATAAAGTCTTTTTAAAAAGGAAGCTTTATATTGAACCACTACAGTTTGACAGGATCAAGTCATCATACTGAATAGGTGTGCATTAATTTTAGTTGGGGTGCTCACATTTATTGATTCCTTCATTCATTTAACAGATGAGTCTCATACTATTGTAGAATGAGGATAAAGCAGTAAACCAAACAGTTCAGTGTCGTCCAGGGAACTGATATTTTGTCAAGGCCATGATATATTTGAACATTTTATTTTATTTGAACATTGGTTGTTTTTGAAGTGTTAGTAAAACCTGCAAAGTAAGTGAGCGTGTCTTTACAAGTAAGTGGTTTGTATCTATTAGAAGATTTAAGAGTAAGCCAGGTGTGGTGGCACATGCTTGTAATCTCAGCATTTGGGAGGTTGAGATGGGAGGATAATAGTTTGCCGACAGCCTCAGCTACTCAATGAGGCCCTTTGCAACTCAGTGAGACCCTGCTTCAAAATAAGGAATAAAAAAAAAAAAAAAAACAAACAAAAAAAAAAAAACAGGCCTGGGGGTGTAGCTCAGAGGTAGAATGTCCCTTGGTTCTATCCTTGGTACCACACACACACACACACATACACACACACAAAGATTTAAGACTAAATGTCAGGAAAGCTACTGAGGTGAAGTTCAAGTATACAGATATAAGCATAAAACTTTAAACAAAAATGATATGATTATTATGATTTTCTAGAGAAATAATTTGAAAAGTCATATAGATTGCAAATTTGGTTAGAAACTGAGAAGGATAAAGGAGGATGACACTGGTTTAAAACCTTTTTTTTTCTGCCATATTTGGGATGGAACCCAGGGTTATTCTACCTTAGAGCTATACCCCAGCCCTATTTTTTATACTTTATTTTGAAACAAGGTCTCACTAAATTGCCAAAGGCCTCACTAACTGAGGCTGTCTGAGAACCACTATCCTCCTGTCGTAATCTCCCAAATACTGGGATTACAAGCATGCACCACCACACCTGGAATATAAAGCGTATGGAGTTGGTTTAAGAAGAATCAGGTTATGTTTAGAAGAAGAATGCTCTTGGTGGCTACTTTGGAAGTATCTTTTAAGTTATTTGTCTTATACAACTCTTGGATCTACCTTGGAAGATAAACTATGGAAGAAAAGACAGCAGTAGTATCAAGATAATCTGTACAGTTGAGACAAGTCCACAAATACACCATAAAGGGACTATTCTTATTTATGAGAAAATGGATAAGTGCTTGCTTATTTGATGTTGTATAATTGCTAGAAAATTGTTTACTACTTAAATTATTTTGGCATTTGATATAAAGAATAAGCCAACAATATTTCAAAAAGAAATTAACCCAGTTTTAAAGCATATTTTATCATAGTAGAAGAAGAATCATTGGATATCTATAAATCCACCTTTTTTATTCTGGATATTTTTGAAAGCAGAGCCTGAGACAAGGGTCAAAATTTTAATAGTTGATTTTGGAAGTATAAGCCGAGGACATTAGTTGTCAGAGGCAAAAATGAGGCAAAGTTGCCAGAGGAAAAAGAAGGTTGGGACTCGATGTGACACGATGGGTTAGTTACTTCACTGATCATTGCTTCACAATGAGTTGTGAAGACACATAACAGGTCACTCTAAAAGTGTATTCACAGCTAGGAAAAGTAGCACACACCTATAATATCAGTACTTGGAAGACTAAGAAAGGAGGATTGCAGATTTGAGGCCAGCCTCAGCAACTTAGTGAGACCCTTAGCAAATAAGGGAGATTGTTTCAAAACAACATCAACAACAACAACAACAACAACAATAACAACAACAACAACAACAACAACAACAACAAGACTGTGTTCACCTGTTTCATGAAGAAGAAATTTCTGGGAGTTTTGCAAAGAGAACCACACCTGAGAGGAGTCCATGGAGAAAATAACAAAGAAAGAAATTTGTGCTCAGGTCTCTCTGTTTTCTTATTTCCTATTGGTCATATTTCAACCTCTGGAGAGTTAGTTTTCTTGGGGTTCAGGTTGCATTCTCTCCCTGCTTGCAGCCTCTTAGAAATGCAGATTCCTACCCCCCCCCCAATGTGGTATTCATTTGTATTTGACCAGAAAGGTACAATTGAGACTGACAAAGAAGTTTGAAGGAGACTGTGGAAGGACTCTGAAAAGACCACATAGGTGGTACCCAGTAGAACAAGCAAGGGAGCAAGGGAGCATAACAAAAGTCCCTCTCTATGAATTGACCTCTCCTGTTTGGATCTGCTGGATCTGATAGCGCAATTCATGCTAGTTCAAATTAGGACATTCCCTAATTGTATCTTCAAGAGCTGCATAGCCAGAAACAACCTCAGGCTGATCTCTACATCTCTAGCACTCATCAGAGTTCCTGACATATAACACCCTTTCAAAATGCCAGAATGAAAAAAAGAGTAGCTTAGCAAGACTCAGTGACTCAGTGAAACCTTATTTTGAAACAAAAAATAAAATAAAGCAGGGGTTGTACCTAAGAGGTAGAATGCCCCTGGGTTCAATCCTCAGAACCAAAAAAAAAAGGGGGGGGGGAGTTAGAGTTACTGAAAACATTCATTACTTTTTTTTTTTTTAATTTTTTTTTTTGCTGTACTGGGGATAGAACCCAGGGCCATTCTCCCAGGGCCATTCTACTTCTGAGCTACACCCCCAGGTCTATTTTTATTCTTTATTTTTGAAACAGTATCTCACTAAGTTGCGGAGGGCCTCATTAAGTAGCTGAAGGTGTTTGCAAGCCGTGATCCTCTGGTCTCAGCCTTCCGAATGCTGGAATTACAAGTGTGCACCACCAAGCCTAGTGTACATTCATTACTTTACTTACCTCTCCTCCATCAAATGTGTAAAAACATCACCCCAGTCAGTACTCACTTAATAAACCAGGGTTCCCAGGGGGATTGGACAGAAATTATGGAAGAAAAAAGTATAAATATTCAAAAAATTTTCCAGATGACTATGACACACCTTTCCTTTTCTCCACAGAGATAAGAACCAAATGTAACATGCCAATCTACTCCCTAAAATTTGGGACTAACATTCCTATGTAAGAAAAGAGAATATTTAAAAGCACAGGAATGGGAATGTTGTAGCATTCCTGGGAAAGGGCCAAACTTTGTTTTGGGAAAGCATAGTATTTTTCTTTGCCTGGGTCTTTGTCACTTTTACCTGGTTATGGTCATTTAATTGTCTAGCGGACCAAGGTAGGAAAGGTCAGAATGGAATTTACTTTCTTTCCTGTCACCTGGAATTTCTTCATAGTGATTAGGTGCACTTCCATTGTAAGCCAAATAAAGAAGCCAGATACAGTCTTCCTCCCTCTACATGACTTTAGAAAGAAAGTACTTCTAAAAGGAACTATTAGTTCCCTAAATTGGAAACGGGAGTAGAAAAACTATAAATGGCTTTCCAAAAATATACACTGCACTGATGTAAGAAGTCAAGCTTATTCTTACATCACAGTCAATCCCTGGGCTTTTCTTCAGTATCTGGTCAGTGTTTTTAGCTTTCTTGGGGTTAAACATAGCCCAGAAACAATGTTGCTACAAAACAGAATGGAAAACACCAGGCTCAGTTTAACTTGATTTCTCTGGATCAGGGTGGGTCACTGTTATTCTGAAATAGCATGTGAACAGCACAATTTTCTCAAACTCCTACTACCATATTAAATTACCAAAATAAATAGCAGCTATATTTTATCTGCAGTATCAGCAAGATCATATAACACAGTGTAGGCTGGTATCACTTAACAAGCTGGGCTTAAAAAAAAAAAAAAGACCCATGGTGGAATATTGGAAGGAGTCAGGCACTAATGCATACCACAACATAGCTCACTCCTTATATATTATGGTGACTCAAAAACTTTAGATGGGAGCAATTGACTCTGAATCCCTGTGTACCTCAAATGTGATGTCCTCTCTTATAAACCAATTTGAGACTGATTTCTACAGCTTAATGCTCCAAAGGGGGCTGGCTCTGTGCAATAATTATACCTTTTCTCTGTTGTCAGAACTCTCTGGGTTCAGTAGAGTCCAATTTCTTTTAAACTTGAAAGAATGTGAAAAAAATATAGGCATAACTTTGCCAGGTGAACCAAAAGTGGAAAGAAGAGGAAGTGTAGCCGAGTTAAAGATGAAAACATTCCTGTATTTTGATCTCATTTCCAATAGATTTTTAAATAGAGCCAACCCTCTATAATTAGAAAAATTGAACTCAGTCTTGGGAGGCACATCTAATTTAATGAAAATCTACAGACTTGTTTAATAAAAAGTAGTTTTGTCACTTTTAACAGTATATGTTACTTAATCTAAAGGCCAATAAAGTGTGCCCAAATGCTAGTAGGCCTGCTAACTAGGCAGGTCTTTTAATTTCTGTTAAAGCATTACTATTTTTTGTTAGTGTTTTTGACAATGATTTAATTCAATGTTTAACAGCCCTAATAATCTTTCTACTATATAAACATATTCTAAGTTAGCTTATCTGAAAATCTAATAAATGAGTTGAGCTTTTGTGCTTAGATAAAAGCTAATAAAAGCTAGCAAAATTAAACCCTCCCCAAACCCCAAATGTCCCAATCTCTTGACTGTGATGTAAAACTGGAAGTCCTTTAAGAGTTGTGTGCATGTACGTTCTAATCACTCTATACTTCGGTATGATCTATAATTGCAGTGCGCCAAATAAAAGTATATAAAAAATAAAGGTACAGACTATTTCGACTTATGATGGGTTGGCGTAATGATGTTCCAGCTTTATGAGGGTGTGAAAGTGATGAACATTCAGTAAAAACTGTGTCCCGAGTTCTGAGCTTCAGTCTTTTCCCTGAGTGGCAATGTGTGGTGCGATTCTTCAGATGCTGAGCAGCAAGGAGCACAGTACCCAGGCAGCCTGTGACCATGAAGGAGCCACTGATACCCTAAGGTGAACTGTGCTGCTGAGCTGGGATGTTCAGTAGGTTAGGTGCATTTGATACATTTGAACTTAAAATCCTTCAATTTTTTATGTCTTTTTCAGGATGTAACTCCATCATAATTTGAGTGTCTATATTTTTCATTACTATTTACAGAGCAGCTAGCAGCGAATAAGTGAAGAGTCATACAGTTATGTCTTGCTTAATGACAAAGATATATTCCGAAAAACGAGCCTCTAGGGGATCCGGTTTGTAGGTAATCTCCACAGAGTGCATGCACAGGAACTGGGAGACATAGGTCAATCACTCCAAGAGGCCCTTGATGCAATCCAGAGACCTGGAAAACATAAGATGTTTGAGGCTGCTGTGGGTGTAACATAACATACTATTTTACAGTAAACTTTCTTTTTTAAGCAATTTTAAAACAAGAACAAAAAATAAAGTACAGTAGGTACAGAAATCAGGAACAGGGTCATTGATTATCATTAGCAAGTACTACGTTGTTTATGCTACACGTTTATGTGACTGGCAGGTCAGTAGGTTTACTTACACCAGTACCACCACAAACACATGAGTATTGTGTTGCTCTATAATATTACACAGCTACAATATCACTAGGCAATAGGAACTGCTTAGTTCTATTGTAGTCTCATGGAACCACTGTCATATAGGAACTCTTGAAATTCTTCTAGTTGTGGAACTCTCACTATGTGAGCAAACCTATTCCATCTTTGGATAATTAAGACCATTAAAAAAGTTCTTTGTTTTCACTTTTACTTTTAGTTATGCAGTATGGAACCCAGAGTCTCTTTCAGGCTAGGCAAGCACTCTACCACTGAGCTACATTCCCAGCTCAAAAAAGAAGTTCTTCTTAAGATGAGTTCAAGTCGGCCAACCGGTATCTTTTCATCTGCTTGCTCTGCTTTTTCCTTTTGGAAAAATATAAACTAGACAATTTTTTTTTCCACATGGTAACTGTTCAGATATGTGAGGACAACATCACATTCTCCTTATGTCTTCTTCCCACATTTTCTTTTTCATGCACTCTGTAGTCAGGCCATGTTTCCCCCATTGTACAATTATTGAGTTTTTGAAAAATGAATGTAGAACTTCATATTTTTATTAAATTTTCCTTTGTCAGGAGAAATACAAATAGCTAATAAAATATGCAAAATAATTCAGTCTCATCACTAATGACAAAAGTAAATTAAGACAAGAAATTACCACTTGTGACCTAGAAAGGAAACAAGGAAATAAAAAATTTTGGCCAAGAAGCATGAATATAGGGAGCCTCATGTGACACTGGTTGAGGAATAAGTCTACGTGGCCTTTTTGGAAATCAAGATATACACACAATTATAGTTTAGGAATTATCATACAAATTTAATTATGTTGGACAAATACTCAGTTATAAGAATGTCCATGGCAGCAATGTCCAAAAATAACAAAATTAAAAATGATCTTATAATAATGAAATAAATGACAGAATGCTTATTGTGGTATTAGAAAATTATGATGTGGCATTTACTGAGAAAAATGAGTTATTAAACACTATGTGGTGAATGATCCTTATTCTCTAAGTAATAAAAGTACATAAATGCTTGTCACACTATACACGCATATATTTATTTAAGAGTAGAGAGATACACTGAACAAAAAATCCTGGGAGAATTTATGCCAGAGTGAAGCCACGGGTCATTTCAAGGAAACCCCATTTTGTTTTATTTATTTCTCATTGCTATTGCAGATCATTAAAATAATTTTTGTAGCAAATACTCCACTTTCTCCTCTCATGCTTCTTCAATTTTGTATCATTTTTAACAAATATACCACCTTTGCTTCTATATCAATCATCTGGTGAAAGGTAAGGGTGGGAATCAGAACTGAGTGCAATTTCTTTTTTTTTCTTATCAAAATGACACTGTCGCCGGGAAGATGGCGACCGAGAAAAGTGGGGCTTAAGAGCCCCACTAACAACCAATCTCCATTACCACAAAATCAGCGCCTTTCATAGCCAGAAAACACCATCACCAGAGAAACAAAAAAATCACCAGGCTCCAGAGAGAAAGCGGACTGAGAACAGAGCTCAGAGCCACAGAGGAGATACACCAGCCTCACGCCCAAGGACGCGGCAGCAGAGCCATACTGCCGGCGGCAGCAGCGAATTCACTGGACGGCTACAGCAAGCCGAGGTGAGCTGCTGCAGAACAGCCAGACGGGATTTTTCAGCGCAGGGAGCATCTAAAGCTCCCAGTGGCAGAGCTCAGTACACACTACAGGGACTCAGAGTGGAACTCAAAACCAGAGAAGAAAAAATAGGCCAGCCTCACAGCCGAGGGCGTGGCAGCGGCGCCATATTGCCACCGGCGGCAGCAGCAGTGAATTCACCGAGTCCAGTACAGCTACATCTGTGTACTCAAGAACAGTGAGTCAAATTGAGGGCCACAGAGGAGAAATCCCAGTACTGTACTCCCTGGGACTTGACCCAGTGGGGGAGTGGCAGTGGCAGAGATATCACACCATAGGAGAATGTGCAACCTGGCACCCCCCACAGTCTAAAGCAGCCTCTATCGACTCCCTGGGTCGGAGACTCTGTGATACAACCCAGTAAAGGAGTAGTGGGGTCAAAGATACTACTGACTCGAGATCCAGAGCACCTTAAGCGAAGTCATAGTGACCCAAGGGAAGAACCCAGAGAAGGCACAAACAACCGAAATCATGGGAAAGAGGAATAATACTGGAGCAATGAATGCCCACAACCCCACAACATCAGAACCCGATAAAACTGAAAATCAGAGATTTCTAGAAGATCAAATCAGGAAAATAACTGTAGAAATAATAGAGGTGCTTCGAAAAGAATTCAGAGAGAGCCAAAAAGAGATAAAGGATGCAATTAATGAAGTAAAGGCCTCAATTCAAAGCATGAACAACCGATTAGACCACATGGAGAACAGAATCTCGCTCTTAGAAGATGATCATTCCAAAAATGAACGCATAGTTTCTAATCTAGAAAAAAATATCCGACAGCAGGAATCTGACATTGAAGAAATATGGGCCCATTTTAAGAGAGCTAACCTAAGAATAATTGGAATAGAGGAGGGAAAAGAAAGTGAAACCAAAGGGATCAACAATCTCTTCAAGGAAGTAATAGCAGAAAATTTTCCAAACATAGAGCAAGAGGTTGATACACAGGTCCAGGAAACTTATAGAACTCCCTTTAGACAGGATCGGAGAAGAGGATCCCCACGCCACATAATTGTCAAAATGACCAATGTGGAAGCCAAGCAGAGAATCTTAAAGGCAACAAAAACAAAGGACCAAGTGACATTCAGAGGCAAACCAATTAGAATCACTCCAGACTTCCCAAACCAAGTCATGAGAGCCAGAAGGGCTTGGAGTAACATATTCCAAATTCTGAAAGAAAACAGCTTCCAGCCAAAAATTTCCTACCCAGCAAAACTTTCTATCAAATTAGATGGAAAAATAAGAAGCTTCCATGACAAACAGAAACTGAAGGAATTTATGTCTTCAAAACCAGCGCTAGAGAAAATACTCAAAGAGATTAACTACAAAGAAGAAATAGGTAACACACACCAGTACCAGAGAAACAAGATTTTCCATCCAACAGACAACTAAGATTGGTTATCTGTGGAGATTCATTATTTATGTTAGTCTTTTACCTATCTCTAAATTGTATTGTTTGCCTTTATTGTTGTTAATTTTTAGGATGTCTAGTTGGAATATTAATATACCTTCAGATATAGCATTTGGAGATATTTTATCCCATTCTATCAGTAACTTTTAACTCTGTTTACATTGTCTTTGGATATACAATATTTTTTTATTTTTTAGGGAGTTTGTTGCCTGTGCCATTGAAATCATATCCAAGAAATCACTGCCAATTTCAATGTTGTGAGGTTTTATGACCCAGATTTTCTCCTAAAAGTTTATAGTCTTAAGATTTATATTTAGGTCTTTTATCTATTTTGAGTTAATATTTGTATATGGGATTAGGTAAGGGTCCAACTTTATTCTTTTCCATGTAATTATTATTTTTCAACAATATTTAGTTAAAATATTATTATTTCTACCACCAAATGTTCGTGGAAACCTTGTCAAAAATAACTTGACAATATAGGGAAGAATTTAGCTCTAGGCTTTTTTTTAACTCCAATGGTTTATATATCTGCCTTTAGAACAGTACTACACTGTTTCAATTATTGTAGCTTTATATGGTTTGAAATCAGAAAATATATATCTTCTAGCTTTGTTCTTTTTCAAGATCGTTTTGGGTATCTAGAGTCCATATTCCATATTAGGATAGAGTTTTTTTCTGAAAAATAAATATATAAATATTTAATAGTTTCACCTAAAAAAATAGAAAAAAAATTCTCTGGTAAGAAAGAAAGCAAAAAGAAATATTGAAATGTTATCTTTAAGTCATCAAAATCTTGGTATCAGACAAATGAAACTGTTATGTGAAATTATCATTTTTAATTTTGGATAAATTGCTATAATACTAGATGTCAACCACTAAGCCAAGCATGGGAAGGAGGGATGGGGAGAGAATGGGGTGGGGATCGGGTGGGGGCTGACTGGGCAATGTGTGCATGTATGTCTACAAAAGTTTGTATCCCACTATGATGTATGAATACAGTGCACCAATTAAAAAAACAAAAAGAATCAATGGTAAAACCAAAAAAAAAATTAAATTTTTTTCATCAGTCAAAAAAAAAAAAAAAAGAATGACACTGTCTACTTTAGTGGGTCAAGGCATGTCGGTTTGGCCCTGTGCTAATGTAAAAGATGAAAGTCTATTAATTCAATCATGTATTCTTTTATCAAATACTGTACTTATTTTATCTAATATGGTACATTCAGGATATGTACCTGTTACAGAGTCAGCCTCCTTTATCATCTGTCAATTAACATCTTATTCTAAAATATTTAAATCTGAGTTAGGAACGCTTCATCCATTTAATCAACAAATGTTTCTTGAGGATCTATTATGAATTGGCTAATCTGGAGAATATGGAGGAAATAAGATATGGCTTCTGTTGTTATGGAGTTTACAGGCTTGTGTTTGTGTTAAGACAAGATGGGTGAAGTTGAGAAATAAACTTTATTTAGTTCTTAAAAATGCACCAGGCTCTATCAGAATTGACTTACGTGAATTATTCAGTCCCATTCTTGACGTTATGTAGTAGTAATATTATCTCCACTCTATTGATGCAGGTAAGTGGTGGCCATAGTGGAGAATTATCAGATTTACTTAGGGATCCCAGCTAGAAAGTGAGTCAGCATAATAATGACAATTGGATGGCTCTAGAGAATCCCTTGACCACACTCTGCACCATTGCTCAGTGCAAAGGCACCACCATGAAAGGGCAGGGAAGGTGCCCCACGGTATGAGATGGAATGAGGCAAGAGGCCAAGGCCTGAAGACCAAGCAGGAGTAACCTGACTCGCCTGGAAAGTGAGAAAGCATTTCATAGAGGGAAGAGCACAGGCTCTCTATGGCGGAAGGAGAGAAGAGGCTGAGAAAAAGCCAGTGGAGTGAAGAGGCAGATTCGTGCCAGATACATAAGATATCTTTGTAAAGCACGCTAAGGAATTTATCTATACTCCAAGAGTAATTAGACTTTCAAAGGACTTTAGGTCAAGGAATACCCAGGGGATGTTTGAATTATTAAAAGGAGAAATTGGCTATAATGCACTGAATATACTGAAGGGAGAAAAAGTTGATGGCAGAGATTAAATAGGAGACTGTGGAAATAGTTTAGGCAAGAGCCTGGGATGATGTCAGCAGGAAAAACAGGCAATGAATATAGTTGAGAAATATTGTTCCTAGATGTGCAGAAGGGAGCCCTACTTTTGGCTCTTTGATTTAGAAAGCCTCATCCCGATCTATTCTACTTCTATCCCTCTCCATAGGACCAGGTTACTGAGGGCCCACCCCATTCTCTTCCAGACTATACTCTTATACACAGTTTGGCCCCAGGCCGCAGGGTGGCTGCTTTATTCTGAATGTTTGTACCTCCCCCATCAAATATATATGTTGAAACCTAGCCACCAGTGTGTACCACTGAACTGGGAAGTGGCCCCTCCCTAGACATCAGACCTTCTGGTGCCTTGATTTTGGAATTCTTAGCTTCCAGAACTGTGAGAAACGACTTTCCATTGTTTGTGAGCCACCAGGTTCATGGTATTTTTGGCATAGCAGCTGGAACAGAGAGACAGCTGCCAAGGGCAGCTCTCTGCCGAGGTTGTGAAGAGAGCTTACAGGACATGTCACCTGGGTGCTCACATGTGTGTTGGCCAATCTTTGAGCTAGAATTCCATCCACATGTTTATGGCCTTCTTCCTTTCCCTCGTTATTGTTGTTCTGTATTAGCTCCACTTCGAGGGAAATAGAAATTTATTTGAATAGTGCCTTTTGTTCTTTTGGCTATTTTCTCAGTTCATACATTCAAAAAATTCAAGGCAGAAGTGGACGCCTCATTTGTGTGTGACTGAACAAACTCAGATGTAGCAGGCTGCTTCTCCAGTGTGAAGTGATTACCCAGCAGCAGCCAGGAGAACAGAGCCTTGTCACTTTTTAGACTACATACATGGTTTCTGTCCTTGGATCAGGGCACAGAAGACATGATCCTTTGGTTCTTAGTGAGACTAAAGAGCACAGGGCTTGGAGACTGAACTCCTTCCTGCTAAAGTAACTCGTGACACAACTGCACCCAGAAGGATTTGCTATAATGAGTCAAGTTCAATGGGAGGACACCTTCCCAGAGCCTGAGATTACATGGGGAAAGAACAGCCAGACCTGGGAGAAAGCTCACGCTTCTTTTCTTCCTCTTAGAGTTCAAGATCAGAACTACTCAGTTTAAAGATAAAAGTAGTCTCTTCCACATCTAAAAGCATTTATACATGTGTATAATATAATATTTATTTATGTATCCTATGTGGTGATGTAAGTACAAATGATTCTGAAACATATGGAATACATTTTCTTTAAAATGAACAGAGATGGTTAATATTCAGGAAGAATGAATGGCAAAAATGAGTACAGGCTCCTCTAAACCCCAAAGAGTTTGAGGAAATGGCAACTTCAGGCTACAGAAAAGAACTCCACATTTCCTATGATATTGCAGCTTCAGAGCTAACAAAAGTTTGATTCCTGTTTAAGAGTAAGTATAGTGATACATGCATATTCATGTCTATAGCAGCACGATTCACAGTAGCCAAATTATGGATCCAGATTTTTAGTGTCCATCAAGAGATGGATTATGAAACTACGGTATGTACACACAATGGAATTTTATTCAAACATAAAAAAGAACAAAATTGCATTATTTGTGGAACAAGAGAATTTTATGCTCAGTGAGATCAGCTAATTTCAGAAAGTGAATGGTCATATATTTTCTCTTATATGTGGAAACTAAAGAGAAATTGTGGGGGAAGGGACTTCAGATAAATGAGGAGAGAGACCAATAGAATACTGGAAGGAGTTTGGGGTAGGAAGAGGAAAGGAAAACTTGACGAAAGAAACCATTCAAATAATGCAATGTACATATATAAAGCCATCTACCAACCTCAATAATATGTACAGGGAGGAGGAGGAAGCAGGGCAGGGTCTGGAGAAAGCACTTCAAGTGCTGTGCACATGTATGTTTCTATCACCCTGAAGCTTGTCATGATGTATAATTACAATGCACCAATAAAAGTATGTTAACAAATGATAACTTAGAGCTCGTTTCTAAGCCCTTCATGTGCTATAGCCAGTGATGTGACATTATAATTGTGCTCAGGGTGGCACTGGATTTTAAAATGGATCATAGTGACATACTTAATCAATATTGGTCCAGTTATGAGTTGGCTTGGCCAGGTTAATAGGGTTGTGGGGGCTAGTTTTACATTCAGGTTTAAGCCTATTCGATTTGTTCTAATCCATAATCATACATTGTATGCTTAAACTTATTTCTGTATCCTAGACTATGGACTTAACCTTGTTTGCATCAGTCACTGGAAGCTTAGTTAATATTGTGGGGAAGGTAAAAAAACATTTTTTTCTCTAGTCCCTTGGAATTAATATGTAGGTAGGGCCTACCTATTATCGGAACTGACAAAAGACAGGAGTAAAGGCATACGCATTTTATCTGGTGTTTTATTCATCAGCTGTAATGAAATACCTGACATGACTTGTAGGGAATAAAGGTTTAGTTTGCTCATGCTTCTCAAGGTTCCAATTCAAAGTCAGGTGACCTCATCACTTTGAGCTTCTGGCGAGGGTAGTGAATCATGGCAGGAATGCATGGCAGAGTGAACTGCTTGTCGTGAATCAGGAAGAGAGAGAGAGAGAGAGAGAGAGAGAGAGAGAGAGAGAGAGAGAGAGAGCGAGCTAGGAGGTACCCAAAATCCTTTTGCAAGACATTCCAATGACTTAGGGACCCTTACCTGGCCCCACTGCTCAAAGGTTTCACCATCTCCCAATAGCATTACCCTGGGAACCAAACCTTTAAACTTTGTGGGGAGGATATGTTCAGCATCCTAACTAGAGCAATGTTAATTTTTTCTTTTTTGTCTATGCATGGAGACTTTCATAGAAAGGCAGTGGAAATACAAAAAAGGAGGTTAGACACAGGGTCTTACATAGCATTTTCACAAGGGGTGATACATATATGGAATAATGAGACAAAACAAAAGGGGTTTGGGTTTCTTGAGGCAGCAAAGTGTAGGGAGGTAAATACATAGGGGGAACTAATGGAAGATAAGTGTCATTTTAGTAAGGTTTGTTTGTACAGTCTCAGCATGCAAACAAAGATAATTTAATGATGCACAGAAGTGTCTGTGATCCACACAAACATGTTCCACTAAAAGCAAACCCTTAAACTCAACATATAATCAGTATCTTAAAATTGCCTATCGTTATTTTATAGTAAACACAGGGGAAGATAAAACAGACAAAATATCTTAGTTTTGCAAATTTTACAAACATATTTGACCATATAAGACACTTTGGTAGAGACCTCACAAGTCCTGTAAGGGCCTCATGCAAATGAAATGACTTGAAGTTTAAGCATTGCAGGCTACATGGTAAATCATTTCTGTAGTCAGGCAGAGGGACAAAGGGAAGCATAGAACTCTTTTTCTTTGGGCACAATACCTGGACATGGGTGTTTCTCCTGTCATGTTTTTACTACTTTCAGGATTCTAGATGGATCTAAGAAATAGGTTCTATTTGTTTAGCACAAAAGATGGGGATGGAGACCTCTGCTCTGGTGAAGGAATATGCCTTTGAAACCTGTAGAGCAGCATCCTATAGATTAG
This sequence comes from Muscardinus avellanarius, assembly GCF_963383645.1. Taxonomy (NCBI): domain Eukaryota; kingdom Metazoa; phylum Chordata; class Mammalia; order Rodentia; family Gliridae; genus Muscardinus; species Muscardinus avellanarius. Next base: position 71,984,049 of record NC_137793.1, on the reverse strand, counting down.
GATGGAGGAAACAGCTGCATCAATTGGTGAGAGTAATTCCTTTTGATTTACTGCTTCCTCACACCAGGCCTGAGTTATCTTTCTATATGTGAAAATCAGATTAAAAATTATGTATTTTAAAACACAAGTCATGTGTTTTAAAACACATAAAAAATCATGTGTTTTAAACCAGCCTTTCAGGGTACTTTCACTACATTATTCAAGAACTAATAAACAGAAACATAACTGTGACACACTGAAAATATTTTTGCAGCAAGAGGGAGTAGCATTAGTTGCTCAGAAGAAATTTGCTTCCTCCTAAATAGGTTTATCTCATGAAGTATAAAAATACCCAAGAAACATCTTGTTCTTAATGAGGACAATACTCACATTTGAAAACAGGCTGAGCTAAGAAGAATTTTTTTGAAGATAAGAGCAGTTATTCTTATGAGTAAAGGGTGTCTTAAAATTAAAATAGTAAAAAGCAGACTCAGTGTTACAGAAAACTTAAGGAATGATTTAGACAAAAAACTTAGAAACAACCTTAGAATTCAGAAGAAATGACATAAAAGTATGAAAGAATTGTTAGAAAATATGAAAAATGATTTATGAAGACAAAGCTCCAAAATAATAAGAATTTGCATTCAGATAAGGCCAAAACCAAAGAAAACTTCCCATATATATTTTTTTCTGATGTGAATGGAATTGCCCTGTTCTAGTCTGTATCAACAGAGACATACTCAAATCTGATGTAAATGATGTTTAGATAAGACTCTGGATTTTAGGCGTTTGAGTTTGATGCTGGAATGAGTTAAGTCTTTTGATATCATTGGGATGGAATTTTACATGTGAAAAATGACATGGGGTGTGTGTGTGTGTGTGTGTAGATGCAATGGACTGAGTATGTCCCTCTAAAATTCCTAGCCCCGATGTGTTGGTATTAAATGGTGGGGCTTTGAGGAGACGACCAGGCAGTGAGGGCCAAAGCTCATAGGAGAGAGATTAATGCCTTTATTATAGGAAATGCCTGAGGGAAATTGTCTCTGCCCTTCTGCCAGGTAGGAACACATAGAAGCCTTCAACTTTGAGGAGTAAGCTCTCCCCGGACACTGGATCTTCTAACTTTGCTCTTAGACTTTCCACTCTTCTGAAGTGTGAGCAATAAATTTCTATTGTTTTTGAATTACACAGTGTAAGGTATTTTGTTATAGTAACCTGAACAGATTGACTTCATGACAACTTTTCTAACACAACCAAATATGGGGCAAAAACCTACAGAGTTTTTATAAAAGAAAAAAAAAAACTGATTTAAGAATCTTACAAATAGCCAAACAGATGTTTTCATATTTCTAAAGCTTTATAAAATTTACCAGCTAACTATCATAAACTTGCTAAAAATAAAATCCAGGTAATTAATGGATAAGTCAAATAAAAATTAAAAAATAATGTGAAGAACTACCTCCTTTCTATAGAATGCAAGTCCGAGGTTCCAACACTTGAGCAGTTTTATATTTTTTGTACTTTCTTACATATTTTGGAATAATACTTTGAAAATATTGCTTTATAAACGGCCTTTTACAACTCAGTGAGACCCTGTTTCAAAACAAAGAATAAAATATAGGGCTGGTGGTACAGCTTGGAGGTAGAATGCTGAAAAAAAAAAGAAAAGAAAAAAGGCCTTATTAGATTAAAGAATATTGATTATAATTAACTTAGAAAGTATTATTCTTTTGCTTGAGTTTTATTAATTGAAATGAGTATGTACACATATGTGCACAAGATATGAGTATGAATTTGTTAGTAGAAGTAGATCTTCTATAAACTAGACAAAAGAATAGTTTTGTTGATTTCACTAAAGTAGAAAGCTTTGATCTAATGATAATTTAGGTGAAAACTAATATGTAGGTAGATTCTAGGGAAATTTTATAAATAATTTAAATATATACCACTGAGATGCTATTTTAATGTGATTTAAAATAAGCCAGATATAAGCATCTAAAACAATTACATGTTTAGCTAATTTTCTGTAATGATATACATAAAAAAACTTTACATTTATTTTTAAAATAAAAACCTACAACTTTATAAATTTTTTATACTCTATTAGGGCCAAAATACTTTATAAGAAAGTACTTTGGAAATTAACATAGTGTTATTCCAAAATGCAAAAATAAACCTCATCTTCTTTTTAAAGCATTAACCACTGAATGAATAAATTAAGTTGTAATATAATTAATTAATTTATTTATTTATTTTTGGTGGTACTGGGGTTCCTGGAAGCCCTTCTACCTTCGGGCTTCACTCCCAGACCTATTTTATATATTTTTAAATTTGGAAACAGGGTCTCTAAACCAGCGCGGCTGGCTTCGAACCTGCGCGATCCTCCTGTCTCCGCCTCCCAAGTGGGGGAATTACAAGCATGCACCTTGCGCCACCACGCCCGGCTGTAATATAATTTAAAAGTTAACCAACTTTACAGTTATATGAGTCACATTTAGTAAGTATAATTTCATGTATTGTATGTCAAAAGAACCCAAATTTCAAGCCAGGCGTGGTGGTACATGTTTGTAATTCCAGCATTCAGGAGGCTGAGACGGGAGGATCAGGGTTCGCAGACAGCCTCAGCTCTTAGTGAGGCCCTTCCCACCTTAGTAAGACCCTGTTTCAAAAAAAAAAAAAAAAAAGACTAAAAAATAGAGCTGGAAGTGTAGCTTGGAGGTAAAATGCCCCTGGGTTCCATGCTAGTACTGGATTAGGAAAAAAAAAAAAGTTCAAACAGTGTATAAATTTTAACTGCCTAAAACTTCATCTAGCTAAACAAACTTGGATTAATATTTCCATTAGCCTGCCCCTAGGTGACTAGAATGGAACACAAAGAACAATATTACCAATCTTAAAAGTAAAATTTCTGGCAAATATTATAGTTCAAAGAAGCAGAGGAAGAGAATGAATTGGAATCAGGGAAGCTCTATGCTAGTAGTAAAGCCTTTTCGAGGTTAGCAAAAAGTAATTCTATTTTTAAAAAATGACCTGTCTTCAAAAAGAAGTGCAACTAAGGAGAAAGGTGTCTATTTATATGGAAACCCGAGTCCTTGAGTAAATGATTCCTTGACCCTTAGGAGCATCCGCTACACTTTCACACTTCTCCAGCTCGGTTCAGCCCATCAGTGTTTCAAAATTGCACATATCTCTAAAGTTGTCCTCATGGAAATTAGACTTGTGCAAAGCCACAAACAAAAGCAGAACTGATGTGAACTTTTGCCGAAAATGCAAATCCAACCTAAATTGCCATCCTGTTTTTAGGTTAAACCATTCTGGCGGGACATTTATTTTTTTCCAAATTAATTTTGGATCATAAGATTCTATTAGCTGGTTTTTGCTGGCACTGTATTGCTGAAAGGATGGCAAGAAATAGGGAGTCTTGGAAATTTTACATGTCTACCCTAAAAATTCCAGTCCCATTTTATAACTCAGAAAGTCTTAGATCATTTGGATCTGGTTTAGATAAGCTGACTAAAATGAAACCAAATCAGTGAATCTTCTGAGCTTCTCCCAGCCATACTTCATGAAAGGAAGAGTCATTTTTGCCTCTTATGAAGAGGCAGAGCCAAAAGACCAATATTCCTTGGCTTTCCCTCTACTCCAAACTTTCCCCACAATTGTGCTGCCAGCTCATGAGCAGAAATTTTGTTTTTACATTGCTTTTTTTCAGCTTCAGGCACGTTATATGGGGTCTATTACCTATAGCCTGGTTGGGCCATGTGCTTGCCTTTGGTCAAAGTGTCCCTATAGAGCTGTGCTCCTGGGCTTTTGTAAGAGCTGAGGGAACAGCTTAGCTGTCACTACAATCATAACATGCCATTTCTTTGCTGATGAGGCTCAAACATACCTCTGAAAAGAAGGCTACAAGTGTTAGAAGCTTTTTTTGGCCTTTATTGTTCTACTCGGGGCATATCTTGGGGTTGTAAAAGAAGTTGTAAAATTCATACATCATATTCTTACACTGAGGTATTTAAAATTGACTCTATCAAACTTTGCTCTCTCGATCTTGATAGAGTGAAGCATATCACAGAAGGGGAAGCACAGATTTCTGTTCTTGGTGGGATGGATGCACCTGCCTGGACTTACTGAGAAATCTCATGTTTAGGAGATCATTTGTCTTCTCATTAATTTCTAGCAGATGGGATCTAAGACAGAGCAGCCATATTTTCAATGCTAGCATATAGTAGTTACGGATTCCTGTAAAATTACAAGTTGTTTTGAAATGGTTTAGCCCACTTTCCTCATTTGATGGCTAGAGAAATGTGGCTCAGAGAGATTGGGTGATCCTCTTAGGATCTCACAGCTGGTTTAATTCTGAGATAAAAATATGATGAGAGTTCAGGGTTTTCCATGCTTGGCAGCTTCAGATCTGTTCTTGGAGGCTAAGAGTTTCTTTCAGTTCTCATAAATTAGAAAAGTTCTCAATAGCAATCAAGTTGTTACTTTTTGTTCTTTATATGGTTATATTGCAATTTCTAGTCTAAAACCTTAAGAATTTTATAAGACTGGCTTAAAATATCTAACATCATCAATAATTATGAATGTTCAAATACACAAATTTGACTATAAATTCAAATAGGGTCATCGAATGAGAACTAATGAACTTCTAGAACATATACTGTCATAGACCCTATTAGGTTGTGACTTCCATGAGAAAAACTATGATCATCTTGTTCAGGGCCTGGAATAACATGTGTATATAGTAGATGCTTAACAAATATTGGCGAAAGAAATCCTGCTAACTTTTCCAATTTAACAGCTCAAGTGATTGTCATCCCCTACTCTGTGTCCTGTTACCTCATATTTCTCCCACTGGTTTGCCCTAATAAACACTTCTTTCATTGCTTAGCCTAAATTTTATGCATTGTTCCATTTTGTTAAATTATGTATTGAATTATCATAGGCACACAGAAAGATGCTCTTTAGTGGGCGATTTCCAGAATTTTCTCAATAACACTGTTATTATTTTAATTAAAAATACAAAAACAATAGGAGAATGTGTTCCTGTCACTGAGAACTCAAGGCTCTTTACAAGAAAATTTTGCACATAGAAATCAATTCTATAAAAGACGTGTTAAGTGAGCAGATTGTATGAGATTTCTTGGAAGAGTTCAAAGGACCGAGAATACTGAGCTGGAATAGTCTCAGGAATTTTCACAAAAGAGACATAATGTAGACTAAGACTTATAGAATGGATATGAATTGGACAAAAAGAAGGAAGAGAAACGAACATTTGAGTTGGAAGAACAGAGTGATCAAGCATCATTGCTATAGTGTGGACCTGAGAGTATCTTCCAAAGTCAATGTATGAAAGGCTTGGAGCTTGGTTCTTTAAGAGGTAGAATTGCTGAAAGATTGTAGGTCGTAAGAAGTGAACCCTGTAGGAGCCTGGTCTCTTTCTTTCTTTTACCTACTTCCATAAGGTGAATGAGTTTCCTCTATCACATACTTCCTCCATGATGTGCTGCCTCATCACATACCCAATCAATCATGGACTGAAAACTTTGAAATTGTGAGCCAAAATGGACCTTTTCACCTTATGATCTGATGATCTCAGATGTCTGTTACAATAATAGAAAGCTAACAGAGTCACCATATTTGTTCACATACGGCTAGTAAGTGAAGAAATGAGGAATGAGATGATGTTTTATATTACAGAAATTGTGTTTGGAAAAGAAGGCCAACTCTCTAGATAACATTATACTAGACAAGATAATCCTTTTTTTTTTTTTAAGAAATAAGAGAAGGAGGTGTGGCTGATTGGGAACTCTCAGGCTGTGTTCAGTCTATTGCAATGACATCCCCTGGAGATGGTCAGTGCCCAACCCACACACAGCTTCATGCTGGCCCTGGTAGGATCTGACCTCACATGGCAGCAGCAGCAGAAATAAGAAGAAAAAGAAGATGTGTGAGAGGCTGTAAAATAACTGAAATGTTATTGGATGTAGCTTAATGGGCAATAAGGAATTAAAGGCCAACCATAGTTTAATATGCTGCTTCCCTAATAACATTTTAGGCTGTGCTCTTGATGTTTTAATGCCAAAAAATAACTTGGGGATTTCACTCTGCAGTTGGCCCAGGAGGTGATATATTTTTGGTCAAAGGCTTTTTTGATGAGCCTTAAGAAACAACAACTCCATACTCCTTTCATTTGTGAGCCTGACCCCATGTGGAGGTATGGGCTAGGCAAATAAATAACAAGAATAAGAACGTCTTTATTCCTCTCACATTCCCCTGACTTTGTCCTTTGTACCATGGTAAACTGGAAAGGGACATTGGAACATTAATATGGCTGTGTGAAGCTCTCACAGTGGCCCCTGAGGAACAATTTTCAATATGTTACACTGTTAGACTAAGAAGTTTGCCACCTAGATCATTTGAGTCCATCCCCCTCTAGAAAGAATCAGCAATGAGAAGTTGCTCAAATAATAATAATAATAATAATAATAATAATAATAATAATATAAATAATCTAAAGAATCATTTAAATTTTCTGTTAAGGTTTAGTGTACTTTTAGGTGGCTACCACTTTGGAGTGTCTTCTTTGCATATAGATTTGTGCTCAATAAATATTAATTGGATGAAGAATTAATGAATTAGGGAAAACTTGTGTTTCAGGAGGTTGATGTACTAGATTTTGGAGTAAGGAGGCCAGAGGCAGAAGTTGAACTTTTGTTGTATTGAGATCTTCAATTGTGAAAATTTAAGTGGAAATACAAAGGAAAGAATGTGAGAGTGATAATTTGTGGGAAAAGTCAGTGTATGTCAGAGGTCATTGGTTGGAGGGACACCATTCAGATAAAGGAGAGGGACAGAGATGAATAGAGTTGGGTTTTTAATCTGAAGAGAAAGTATACTCAAATTGTGGGAAGTGAGCAGAAAAGAAATTATTTTTAGGTGGGTTTGTGAGATTACGGGAAAAGCCTTTGCACAGAGGCAGCCTGAAATCAGAGCTATCTAATTGGTGCCTGGGCCAGAACTTTAGCTGTAAGTGCCTCTGTTCATCAATCAGCAAAAGCCCACATGTCAGCCATTGAGAGAGACTGACATAACACAGTGCAAAGTAACCACTATGGACTAAAAATATTTTTTTGTTTCTTTTGTCATGACTCAATCAATTTTCTTCTGTAAAACATGTGCATTTTATTTAAACTCAGAATGCATGCAATATGACTGCTAAAACAAGTGAACTTTTGAGTTACATTAATATGATGTTCAAGTCAAGAGGACACTGTTTTAGAGCATGTTTCTCAATCTTGTTTTCATTACCAACACCCAACACACCTTTTGAGATGCTTAAAAGTGATGGTATTTGAATTTAAGGAAAGGGACTTCCGGGAAGATGGTGACTGAGAGAAGCAGCGCTTAAGAGTCCTGCTGATACCCAATCTCCATTGCCTCAAAAACAATGCTCTACAAAGCCACAAAATACTATCAGTAGAGGAATAAAAATGATAAATACAAGGGATAGAGAAAAAGAAGATTAGAAGATTGACCAGAGAGCAGAAAGATGGCACCTTTCTGGTGCCATCTTGCCTCACAGCCCTCCTGGATTCCAGAGATGCAAAGGAAAACACAGACCTGAAGTGAGCAGCTACAGATCAACAGGTTATAACTCATCAGTTCTTCCTGTGCAAAGACAGGGTACAACTTCCAACAGCCGAGCTCATCGTGCCCTCCAGGAATCCACAGCTAAGTTCAACACCAGAGGAGAGACCTGCCAGCCTTGCGGCCAAGGGTGCAGTGAAGGCACCATCTTGCCAGCAGTGGCTGAGCTCACCACGCCTGCCAGAGATCCAGAATGGCATTCAATAACACCATTAGTGAAGTGGTTCACGGGGAAAAATGCCCAGCCCAGCACCCCCAGGGACTTGTGCAGACCCGATAAACTTCCTGGGTCTGATACTGATACAATCCAGAGAAGGTGGGAATGGGGTCTGCAGTTAGACATAGCAGAAGCTCAGACAGACTCAGGCTCTGATCAGTGGAAAGTGTGAGGGGAGAACTACGCTTAACACTAGTAGGATTTCTGGTATCACCACAGACCTTTCTTTTCAATCATGGTGAATGGGGATAAGTCAGACCAGACCAGCCCCAGCTGTGGAGAATAAAGACTCCTACACTGAGTTTGGTCTCAGAGGCATATGCCACCAATGGAGGCAGGGAGAGACTGAGAATCCAAATCTGTGGAAAGCATGGAAGGTGACCTGTGCTTAACACTAAATCCAGTCCCATTGATACCGACCATCTGCATAGACTGAGAAAGACTCAGAGAACCAGACCCACAGTGGGAAAGGTGCAGTGGCACTCGGTATCTGTACACAGAGAGACTGGAGAGGACCTATCTGCTGAATAGTAATTTATTTGTAGAGTTGCATTAATTTGTTGTTGGGGTTGTTTTGGTTTTTTGTTCTTTTTGTGTGTGTGTGAGGTGTATGCCTTTTTTTTTTTAAATTACTCTCTTCCCTAACCCTCTCCCAAGCTTCTTTCCTTGTACATACCTACTCTCTTTTCTCTATCCGTTTTCTATCTTTTTTTTTTATTTCTCCCTTGTCTTATATTAAATCCACTTCATATCATTATGCCAGAAACTCTGCATTGGTTACTAGAATACTACTACATTTTTACTATCTCTAATCTCTAGTATACACTACTTTATCAAACTCATACTCTCATTCTATTCAACCCTATCTGAGACTTTACCCTATTCTTCCATTTACTCCTTCACTTCCCTCCTTACTCAACCTTCACTGTTGAATACAATACAACTAGCCTTTGGATATACCAACTGACACCTAGACACTGAGAGAAATATATCAAAAGCAACAGATACAAACTTCTGAAATCATGAGAAGGAGAAATAACAAGGAAGCAATAAACTCCCACAACCCCACAATAACAGAACCTGATAACACAGATCTCCAGAAGGTCAAATCAGGAACGTAACTGTAGAAATAATATAGAACTTCCCAAAAGAATTTAGAGATAGTCTGAAAGAAATAAAGGATGCAATCATTGAAGTAAAGGCATCTATTCAAACTATAAACTAGACCACACGGAGAATAGAATCTCACTCCTAGATGATCACTCCAAAACTGAACACATAGTTTATAACTTAGAAAAAACAATTCAACAGCAGGAGTTGGATATTGAAAAAAACATGGGTACATCTTAAAATAGCTAACCTAAGAATAATTGGCATAGAGGAGGGAAAAGAAGGAAAGAATATGTGTTTATAAGGAAACAAGTACAAGAGCAGAATCTTAAGGGCTGTATCAGGAGGAGGGAAATGAAGGGTAGAAACAAAGGTAGGACTGAGAGTGTAAGACTTTTGAGTCATGAGTTAAATGAGAAGCTAATTTTAACAAGGAGGTAATAGGAATTTTTAAGTACTAGAGAAAGGTAAAAGAAAAAAAACAATAAAAGTCTGCTGGATTATTAATTTTCAAACTAGACTGGGGAAATTTGTATCTGTGGCCATGAATGTGTGACAAATTGATAACTAATATGATCAGTCTTAAAAATTAAGTAAGGATAACTGCCTGTACCCAGTTATTTTGGAGCTACATATATATTTTAAAAAGCTGTTTGTTTTGTGGTTTTCAAGATGCTGTATTGACCCTGTGTAGCATATCACAGCAAGAACTTAGATATACAGGCTCTTTTTTTCAGCAGTGAAGGCTATTCATTGTCAGCATCAAGGAAAACACGGTCCATCTAAGGTCGAGACATATTTTCAGTGGGAACTGGCAGTTGCTCACTCATTGGGTGGTTAACAAAGAATTTTCAGTGTAAGGACCAAGGAGTGATCACTCTGCTCCAGTGCTCAGGTAGCCAATGTGCTTCAGCTGTGGTCAAGCAGGAATGAAGACACAGTACTAACCACATAGGGAAGATTTTCAGGCCACTGCCCTGTGGGATTTTGTTTATTGGTCAGTTTTGCAAACAACTCCCCTCAGGCCAAACATTCAAGCAGTGGAAGAGTAGAGATGATTTGGGAGTTGGTTCTGCATACACATGGAGTTCTAGACTTGTGAGGGTCTGAGAGATCATCTAGTTCAGTATATCAGCTTATGGTCTCTTTTGCCTTACAATCTTACTGACAGATATTCAACCAGTTTCTGCTTGATCTTTTCTGGCAAAAGAGGGGGGATGGATTTCTACATTGTGAGGAATGAAGACACAGTATTAACCACAAATGGGAACGTCAAATGGGAAGCTAATTTTAACAAGGAGGCCAAAGAAATTTTCTTAATTAATATCTGTAATTTAGTGCCATTTCAATTTCCTTGAATAGTGCATACTACTTACTAGCCAGTATTCTTAACATTTAAATATGCCAATTTATTTAATCTCAGCTTAAACTCCATGGATTAAAGACTATATAATAAAATAAGACTATTAATATACATCATTTTTAGATGAGAGAGTTAATGTGTAAAGCCATTTTGTAACCTAAAGTCAAAAGGTGTTTACCGCTGGGTGTGGTGGCACATGCTTGCAATCTTAGCATTTCGGAGGCTGAGACAGGAGGATCATGATTCGTGGACAGCCTCAGTTACTTAGTGAGGCCCTTTGCAACTCAGTGAGATCCTGTTTCCAAATAAAGAATAAAAAATAGGGCTGAGGGTGTAGCTCAAAGGTAGAATGCCCCTGGGTTCCATCCCTTGTAATGCAAAAAAAAAAAAAAAAAAAAAAAAGGTGTTAACTATGCTGGTTTTGTTCCAGTTGTAGAGGGGAGAAGAATTGTTTTCCTATACCTATCTGTTTTAGTCAACATTCTCATTCCTGTGACCCAAAATACCTGATGATCACAACTTAGAGAAAGAAAGATTTATTTGATCATAGTTCTGAATGTCAGTTTTAGAGGTTTCACTCCATGTTAGGCCAGGTCACATTTGTGAAGTTGAGGGCATGGTGTGGCAAGAAGCAGAGGAAGAGAGAAAGAGAGAGAGAGAGAGAGAGAGAGAGAGAGAGAGAGAGAGAGAGAGGAGAGAGAGGGAGAGAGTGAGAGTGAGAGTGAGAGTGAGAGAGAGAAGGAGAGAGACAGACAGTCAGACAGAGAGAGGTGTCCACAGACAAATGCCACATCCCAATTACCTATCTCTTCTAGCCATACTCTACTTGCCTAGACTACCATCCAATGTATCCATTACGATGGATTTATCCACTGATGAGATTAGAACCCTCATGATTTAATTAAATCATCTGTGCACAGCAATACATGAGTTTTTCCAGGCAACAGTCTGATTCCAAACCATAAGACTATCTTAGATTTGTTGGCTGGGCCTTGTAAATTAGATGAATAAAGGACAGATTAATAAGAGAGAAACAAAGTAAGGTATATTTGCATATGCGTCACATATACACATGTGAGTGGCTAGTGGTATGTAAATCAAAGGGTTCATTGGAACTTGTGCTTATATAGGATCTTAACAAAATCAACATACTTTTGGAGAGGAGCAAGACAAAGCATGAGAAATTTGAGTTTCCAGTGGTGACATAAGTGAGGAAATATATATGTATGAGAGAACAGAACTAAATGGTAGATAAGGAATAGTTCTACTAAAATTTGTTACATATTTCTGGTGCCACCTTTGGACTGATAAGGGTTTAGAGTTGCTTTCAGTGATTAAGTTCTTCCTTCCTGGTAGAGAGGAGAGGGAGGACACCTTTAAAAATTCGTGTCCTGCTATAGGTAAATAGGGGAAAGGCAAAGAGCTTTTCTTTGTTTCTGCTTCTAAATAATTCTCATGTCCAAGTAGCATATTTTTTGATAGCTGTTTCTGCTACTCTTCACTGGTTGGCTTTAATCTTTAATCCTCTTGCTACTTATTAAAATGTTTGAAGATAGTTACTAGGACTTCCCTAAGCATTTTCCTCTAAGTCTGTCTCTAGTTAATGCAACCATTTTTTTCCCCACCGTGGTTGTGATCTTCTAAAAAAGTACAATTTAATTTGTCCTATCTCTCTTAAAAGTAGTACTCAGAATTAATGGAGAATCTGCTAAGTTCTGATATGCACAAAATGGAGAATGGTATGAAATCATCTAAAATCAGCATGTAAGGAGAAAATTAAAGCCAAAATTGCCATTGAAAATGCTGTTAACTAACTCATAATGACACATACACATGATATGGTGTGTATAATCCTATACAAATATTCTTTTAATTACAATTTGAGAATAATGATGAACCAAGGAAGAACAATAGGAAAGTCAATACATAGGTGGCTAGGCATCCCAAGCATTCTGCCTTTATGACAATGATCAAATCCCCAGTGCAGAAGTGGAAATGGGCAGAATTAGCCAATCAGTCCTACTTGCCTTCAGGATCACTTTATTCTGACAAAATATGAAGCTCTCTAACAATGTAAAAATCTTGCTGTTTGTACTACCTATTCACCATCCTATATTCCAATTATGTTCACTCTTTGCTCTGTATTCAGCTTGTAAACATATCAATAAATGTTTGTAAATATATCAATAAGTGTTTGTAAATATATACATAAATATATTTGCAATGGAGATTACATAAGAAGAAAGTAAAAGGTATATTCCAAAGTCAGCTTGTAACTTTGATGTAATATAATGGCAAGTATGTACTCTTCACAAAGGAGATGTCATACTCAAGAGGACAAAAATTGGTTCTTGGCAGGCAAGGCACTCCTTTATGTTTGACATAACTATGGTATGAAGATTTCTTGAGGCAAGTGACAATTTCAAAAACATGTCTAAAATGTTCCTCAGTGGGTAATAAGACAAAAGGACCGGGGACTCTGTTACATGGCATTACTCCTTAATTTGGACATCATACTAATGCAGTTCATTTTTAAATCTGCTTTCTCAAGAGTCATGTTATGTGCATTCTGGATTTAAATAAAACTCATCAGTTTTACAAAAAAATTTAGATTTTGGGTTATGATCAAACAGATAAAAAATGTTTTCTACATGAAATGGTTGATTTCACATTGTGACATGTTGACTGGCATTTGTACTTCTGTTGATTAGTGAAAGAAGGACATGTTTAGGAAGGCAAAAGGGGTGACTTTGCTCAGAAAATTTAGGGCGCTTAGCTTAGAAACTCTGGTCTTTGTGTTTGTGTAGAGGCAGGCTGTTGTGGTTTATATTTGAAATGTCCCAAAAGGCTCATGTGTGAAGCAAGGTTCAGAGGTATGGCTTTTAGGTCATGAAGGCTCTGACCTCATCCGTGGAGTAACTCATTAATACCTGAAAGGACTGCTGGGAAGTGGGACATAGCTGGAGGAATTAGGTAATGGGGGTGGTGCTGTGGAAGGATTTATTTTCTCCCCAGTTCTCCTCTCTGTTTTCTTCCTGGCTGTCATGGGCTGAGCAGCTTTCTTCTGCCACATCCTTTTGCCATGATTTTCTGTCTTGGAGCCAGCTGACCATGGACTGACCCTCTGAAACTGTGAGTCAAAATAAACCTATCCTCCCCTAAGTTGTTCTTGTCAGGTATTTTGGTCATGGTGATGAAAGGCTGACCACCACATGAATTCAGTTGATTTTGGTTTCTAACTTGAGAAGTCACATATTTCACATCTGATGCTGCACTGAGGGGAAAAAAATCCTGTGGCTGTAATTAATCCCATCAAAAATTCTCTCAAATACATCTCAATTCCATCATCACCACCACCAGAAACCAAATAAGTGCAAAGCTCACACCCTACTGAGAGGGAAGAAGTTGTAGCTATATGTTTGTTTGCAAAGAACAGGACATTTGGATTCTCAGGTGCATTTGTGATTTGTGTGGTTGTGTCTTTATTCCCTGCCTCACTACTTGACATGTAACAACTGGCATAAAATTTGTTTTCAAAGAAGAAATTGTCTGGGCAAAGCAAAGCACCATTTATATACAAAAAAACTGTTTAGCTATAAACTAATATGTTCCAGGAAGGGTTTGGAGGAGAGGGAAGATCAACATAGAAGCTAAATTGCTTGGTGAAAAAAAATAGGTTTTATTTATCCTGTTCCCCACTTGTAGAGAAATAGGAAGAAGAGAACATGGCAGGATTGGGATGGACTTTTGTGGCTGCAACTTAAAGAGAAAAGGGGTGGCTGGAAAAAGTGGACATGCCATCATTTTTAAAGAACCTCAGTGTCTACCTTCCAGTGCTCGGTGGTAAGTTTTAATCCCTCTTCCATTATCTATCATTTTAGTGTATTATTTTAAAATGAAAAACATTTAAAATAATTATAACAGACACTCATGTGTGCACTAAGACAGAACAGATGTTAATATTTTGTGTATTTGCTTCAGATCTGTTTTCATTTTAAAAATAAGCCCTACAAATATAGCTAAATGTTCATCTCTATTTCTTCCCCCTGTTTCTCTTCCAGAGGTACCCAATTTCCTAAAATTGGTGCATATCATTGTGATAGTTTTTTTTTTTTTTTTTTGGTGGTACTGGGGTTCCTGGAAGCCCTTCTACCTTAGGGCTGCACTACCAGACCTATTTTATATATTTTTATTTGGAAATAGGGTCTCTTAAGCCAGCGCGGCTGGCTTCGAAGCTGCGTGATCCTCCTGTCTCTGCCTCCCAAGTGCAGGGATTACAAGCGTGTGCCACCACGCCCGGTGTGATAGGTTTTTAAACAATGTATATCTTCGGGCAGGTGTGGTGGCACACGCTTGTAATCCCAACATTCGGGAGGCTGAGACTGGAGATTGCAGTTCATGGACAGCTTCAGCTACTTAGCCCTCTGTAACTTAGAGAGACCCTGTTTCAAAATAAAGAATGAAAAATAGGGCTAGGGGTATAGCTTGGAGGTGAAATGCTCCTGGGTTCCATCCCCAGTACCGCAAAAAAAAGTATTTCTTCATGTATATTTGAATGTGTATATATATATATATATATATATATATATATATATATATTCACTGATTATATATACTATATATATTATACAATATATATAATATATATATATTGTATAATATATATGCATTGTAGTCATACATCTTATTGGGATACAAGATGGTAGAGACATACATGCATACATCATTCATTTAGCCCTTCCCCAGTTACCTCCCATTTTCTCCTCCCTCCTTCCTTCTCATGTTTAGTTTAGTGGTTGACTTTGATATGTTTGTGAATATACATCATGAACATTAGGGAATATTCCTCTTCCCCCTCTCATCCCCCTTAGTTAAGTAGCCTTATTTGCTCATCTGTAATTTCTCCTTCTTCATCTAGAAAACCTCCTATGACCCTTTTCCTACCTAACTTCCACATATTAGGGAGAACATTCAATTTCTTATGTTTTGTGACTGACTAATCTCGCTTAGCATAATGTTCTCCAGTTCCATCCATTTCCCTGTAAATGACATAATTTTGTTCTATATGGCTGAGTAAAAGATATTCAATATTTTTGTATTTAATTTTTTTAAGATTTAAAGGAGTTTATTAAAAGATAGAAATACAGAAGACAGTCACAGCTCCATGCCATTCAAGAGTGGCATGGAGGGGTGGTTCAAACGAATTCACCCTGTATTTAAAATTTTTACATAAGTATTATTGAACTATGTTTGATATTAAAATTAACTTGTTTTATGCTTTTATGCAACTTGCATCTTCCACTCAATATTATGTGTTCAAGTTTTAGCCATGAAAAAACACATAACCCTGTTCATTAGTGCAATTCTATTGTAGTATTCAGTATATATGTATTTATTCATCCCCCTGTTGAAAGTTGAATTGTTTCCCTTTTTTTCGTGTCCCCGATCCTATCTGTAGAAGTATAGAGTTGCTCCTGTGGACACACCTGTATTTCTCTATCTCACAACACCCTCAGACTTGCCATTATTATTCACATGGCTTGAGTGATTATGTCCTTTACTTTGTGCAGTGGTTTGGATAAGTGTCCCCAAAGTTCAATGTGAAAAATGTGGCTTCCAGCCCATAGTGCTATTTTCAGGTAGTGGCACCTTCAGGAGGTGGATACTAGTGGGAGGCTGTCTAGTCAGTGGGTTATGTTCTACAAGGGGATGGTGGGAACCCAGGCTCTTCCAGTCTCCATTTTGACTTTTCAGCCATGGGGTGAACAGTATGTTCCATGCTGTGCTCCCTGCCACGGCGTTCTGCCTATCACAGGCCCTAAGGCAATAGGGCTGACTGACCATGAGTAGAGATCCTCAAAGCTGAGATCCAGAATAAGCCTTTTACTTTAATAAGATGATAATCTCTTGTTTTTTTTTACAGTAATAGAAAACTAATAACATATCCTGCTTGTGTCAATCACCATGGTAAGTCCCAGACTCCTAGATCCCCTTCTAACTCTCTCTATACAATAATCCTATAGAGCCATCTTGTCAATACCTCTTCATTTTTCCAACTGTGCCCTTCGGAGCCCACTGCACTTTTCTTGAGTTTCCAAGAATATTCAATCTTTTTTTCAGAGGTTTATTTTTGTTTATTTTTGTTTTTAAATGAGACCGAGGTTCTCCCCCAAGGATGCCGCCTGTCTTGCATCCTTTCATGCACCTGTTTTCCTCAGTGAAATAGAAGCTTAGATGATTGGCCTCCTTGCTTCTCAATGCACTTTCCAAACCATTCACTATCCTTCTCTGCAAGCATCTATCTTTGATTCTTATGTTGCCAGACTCTCCCCACAGTGACTCCTTGAGACTGGCAGGCCAATGCCTAGGTTACCTCATCTCACAAAGATGTCCATGGTCTAGTTCAAAGCTTCTCAAACTTCAATTAATGGGAATATCAGGGGGGAGCTTGTTGAACTGCATATTTTCATTCAGGAGTTGTGCAGTAGGGCTTCTGGCCCTGCATATCTAAATGAGACGCTCCAGCTACAGGACCACTCTAGAGTACTAAAGTCCCAGACCATGGTCATCCTCCAACAGTACCCCATATATTTTGGGGGGGATTTTAACCTTGTGCTTTAGATGATTAGCCCACTTCTCCAATAATTTCATTCTCTTCCAGCCTTTCCCTCCCTTCTACCCCCTCCACACTCAAGTAGCATCACTTCTAAGATCTCAGTGCTCAACATTCAATTCTCAGATCCTTACAACTCATCTTTCCCTCACATGCTCTCCAGTTTCCAAACACAGTTTTTAGACTCCACTAGTATACTCAAACTCAGTGTTTCTACTACTGATTTCCACTCCCCCATGTCACCCCCCATGCCATCCGTGTTCACTCTTTGCTCTTTTCCCAGCTTAAATTCCCTGGTGGTTGATAACTCTCCCTTGTATACACGTCCAACTTCCTTGTCTTTGTCTTTCTTCATCAAATTCCCTTGAAAGTTCCAGAACTGACTGAATACTATTCACAGCCTACTCCAACCCCCACACATGCCCTTCAGTGGAAATAGGAAAAATAGCACATGTGGAATGGCTTGTCTCATATTAAATATATGAATGTGAATGCCACCCAGCAACGATACAGTGTCTCCTTCCATATTCTGTTTTTTTTTTCTCTTGTGCTCTTCCACATAACAATTTGTACCTTCTCCTTCCTCAAATCTCCAGTACCTCACCATTACTCCACACTCATGGATGATGGACTCACTTACTATTTCATGGAGAAAACCAGAATGATCAAAAGAGAACTTCTCCAAGCTCAACACTCAGACACTCTTCCTCCCTAGTGCTTCGCTCCTCTTATCTGCTGAAGGCCACTGTTCTCAAAATTCTCCCCTCTCTCCCCCCATGCATAATTTCCCTCTCTCTCATGCATTGTAGCTTTCCTTCAGCATAAAGCATGCTTTTTTCTTTCATCTTAAAAATAAAAACCTCTTTTCCATTAGCTCCAGCTCAACACTCAATTCAAAACAATATTTTTCTGTTCTAAGGTCTCTCCAATTTCTTTTTCCCTGCCTTCTCTTAAAACCACTTCAGTTAGATTATTGCCCACATGTCATCTCTGAATTGGAATTTAAAATATATATATAACCAAACATTAAATTGTTCATTGCCTGCAAATAAAGGAAAACTAAAAAATTGCTTAGTCACACAGAATACAAACTTCATTAACTAATTAGGAGTGGTTAAGGTAAACACAGGGAAAGTGCACTTTGCAAGTATAGTTTTAACTTTTGGTTTCCAATGATTTCATTTTTGTTGATAGGCATGAAGGCTGATTCCATATCTTAGCTATTGTGAATAGTTCCATAATAAACATGGGAATGCAGGTATCTCTTTTATATGTTGGTTTTATTTCCTTTGGATATACACACAGGAATGGAAGAGCTAGATCAGATGTTAGTTTACTTTTAGTTTTTGAGAATCCTCCATAATGGTTTCATAATAATGGTTTTCATAGTGACTGTGCTAATTTACATTTCTACCAACAGTGTATAAGGGTTCCCTTTTCTCTACATATTTACCAGAATTTTTTTTTTCTTTCGTATAAGAGACATTCTAGCTGGGATGAGATAGTATTTCATTGTAGTTTGATTTACATTCTTCTAATGGCTAGTGACATTGAGTTTTTAATATATTTATTGGTGAGTTGTATTTCTTTTGTGTAGTGTTTATTCAGAGCATTTGTCCATTTTTATTTTTTAATTTTTAATTTTTAAAATTTTTTTGTAGTACTGGGGATGGAACACAGGGGGCATTCCACCTCTGAGCTGTACCCTCAGCCCTATTTTTTAATCTTTATTTTGAAACAAGGTCTCACTGAGTTCCAGAGGGCCTCACTAAGTAGCTGAATCTATATATGAACCACGATTCTCCTGTCTCAGTCTCCCAAATGCTGGGATTACGAACCTATTTGTAAATTGGATTTTTTAAGTTTTGTAGTCTTTATATAATCTGAATATTAACTTTTTTCTGATTAATATCTGGTAACTGCATTTTTTCACGTTCTGCAGGTTGTCTCTTTGCTCTATTGTTTCCTTTGCTTCACAGAAGTGTTTTAGGCTGATGGTATTCTATTTGCCTATTTTGACTTCTGTATTCTGTGCTTTTGGAGTCCTATCCAGAAAATCATTACCTGTACTAGTATCTTGAAGTGTTTCGCCTATGTTTTTATCTAGAAGTTTCAGAATTTCGGGTCTTATATTGTCTTTAATATATTTTGATTTAATATTTGTACAGGGTGAGAGATAGGAGTCAAGTTTCAGTCTTCTGCCTATGGACATCCAGTTTTCACAAAAACATTTATCAAAAAGGTAATTCTTTCTCCAGGCACCATTGTGAACAATCACTTGGCTGTAGGTGCATGAATTTATTTCTGGGTTCTTTATACTGTTTCACTGGTCCTGTGTCTGTTTTTATGCTAATGTCATACTGCTTTTGTTATTATGGCTTTGAGGTATGTCTTGAAATCAAGTCAGGTATCTTGATGCCTCCAGCCTCCAGCTTTATTTTTTTTTGCTATTTTTTTTTTTTTTTTTGGCTATTTGAGGTCTTTTGTGCTTCCGTATGAATTTTAGGATTTCTGGATTTTTTCCTAGTTCTGTAAAGAATGCCATTGATATTTTGATGATCATTGCATTGAGTGTGTAGATTGTTTTGATTAGAATAAACATTTTAGCAATATTAATTCTTCTAATTATGGTCATAGAAGGTCTTTTTGCCTTTCAGTGTTTATGTAATTTCTTTCTTCAGTGTGCTGTAATTTTTAGTGTAGAGACCTTTCATTTCCTTAGTTAAGTTTATTTCTAGCTATTTCATTTCATTAATTTGTATTCCTTTTGTGAATGGGATTACTTTCATGATTTCTCTCAGTACATTCATTGTATCTATAAAAGATAGTGGTGTGTGTGTGTGTGTGTGTGTGTGTGTGTGTGTGTGTGTGTGCATGTGGTGCTGGGATTGGACCCATGGGTATTCTACCTCTGAACTATACCTCTAAGCCCTCTTTAATAGTTAATTTGGTAACAGAGTCTTGCTAAGTTGCTGAGAGCCTCGTTAAATTTCTGTATGTTTCCAACCTACAATTCTCCTGTTTCAGCCTCCCAAGTCCTGGAATTACAGGTATATGCCACCAGGTCCAGAAAAGATACCGTTTTTTGTGTATAAATTTTGAGTCCTGTTACTTTACTAAATTTATCACTTACCATAATCTTGAAATCTTCAGGTGAAAATTGTATAATGCAGAATTATACAATCTGCAAACTGGAAATTTGACTTCCTTCTGTTTGTGTACCTTTTATTTCATTTTATTGCCTAACTGCTTTCGCTAACATTTTCAGTACTATATTGAATAAAAGTGAGGAGAGTGGACGCCCTTGTTTTGTTCCTGTTCTTAGATAAAAAGCTTTCAGTTTTGCTCTATTCAGTATAATGCTGGGTATTGGTTTGTCTAATAGAGTCTTTATTATGTTGAGGTATAGTCCTTCTATACCTAATTTGTTCAGGCATTTTATCATGAAGGGATGTTGAATTGTATCAAGTATTTTTCTGTATCTATTGAGATGATTGTGTGATTTTATTTTTTTGTCCTATTTATGTGATGTATTACATTTATTGGTTTGCATACATTGAGTCATCCTTACCTTCCTCGAATAAAACTAACTTGATTATGGTGTACAAGCTTTTAAATATGCAATTGAATTTATTTGCTTAGTTTTTGTTGAGGATATCTTTTGCTTAGTATTTATTTCCATAAGGGATACTGTTCTATCATTTTCTTTTTTATTGTTGTATCTTTGTCCTATTTGGGCAACAAGGTAGTGCTGGCCTCAGAGAAAGAGTTGGAAGGTTTTCCTTTCTTTCAGTTCTATGGAGAGAAATTATAAAAGCAATCCCATTCATAGTACCAATGAATGAATGAATGAGTAAATGAATGAATAAATAATTGCATAGATAAAAAATAGCTATGATTTCCTTTCTTTCAATTCTCTTAGTCTGAGATGCATTGGCAATAGTTTATATTTTTTTAAGTTTGGTAAAATTCAACAAAGAAACCATCCTATTCTGGGCTTTTCTTTGTCAGAAGACATTTTATTACTGATGCTATCATTCTATTGATTCATTCAGAGGTTTTATATTATCTTCAGTTCAATTTCGGTAGGACATGTGTCCAGAAATTTGTCCATTTCTTTTAGATTTTTCCAATTTGTTAGCATGTAGTTTCTTTCTTTCTTTCTTTCCTTCTTTCCTTCTTTCTTTCTTTCTTTCTTTCTTTCTTTCTTTCTTTCTTTCTTCCTTCCTTCCTTCCTTCCTTCCTTCCTTTCTTTCTTTCTTTCTTTCTTTCTTTCTTTCTTTCTTTCTTTCTTTCTTCTTTCTTTCATCATTTGATACTGGAGGCTGAACACAAGCACATTCTACCTATGAGCTACACTCTCAGCTCTGTATTTTATTTTGAGAAAGTGGAATGTGACTAGCACCAGGCAGAGTTTCTCTCCAGACCTCGTTTGGCTGTGCACCTAGGAGTAGTGACATCACTTAAAAGTAGCTTTATATGCCTCTGGGATTCAGGAGCACTGGAAACTCAGAGTTCTTTCTCCACCTTGTTAGAAACAGGAGCCTGTGTGCAGTACTTAGAGAGGGGTGATGGGAACCTCTTGGGCATTCATGTGAAACCACATGTGAATGGCCCTGCCTTCTGTCTCAAATAACAGGCTCCCTGATCTCCTGATTTTTTTGGGCAACATTCTTCATTTCCCTCTGTGTGTAATCCTACTTCCCACCAAGTAGGGGGTTTGTATCATTGTCACTCCACTGAGCCAATGCAGTGGGATCTTAGAGATAAGGACATGCAAGATTTTTGACCCTCTAGAGCAGTCCAAATTCAACAATAGGTCTCCTTTCAATATGGCTTCTGGATACTACATCCTGGGGATTGACTGGAAAAGAAAGCATGTTTCAGGCTTCTAATTTATTTAGGCTCTCCATCTGCAGGAGACAAGAAGTTTTTCAATAGCTAGGATTGCCATTGTCAGAGGCTCTTGACTTCCTCATGTGAAGGGGAGACTCCCCCTCTCCTGGCCAGAGGGAAGATGCTGAGACACTTTGTTCCTCTTTCTTTGCAGTTCTCTTAGGTCTCCAGATTTTACAGTTTCCACTTTTCTATTATTAAATTATGGTCACTTACCTGAGTAAGCACCTACACGCCAGTTGCTTGGTTCTTTGTGGAGAAGGAAATGAGTGTTGGATACCTCTCTCAAGCCTTCTTGACCCTGGAGAGATTCTTTAAAGAATACATCATCATCAAGGGAGTTCACAAGTGACTACACTTATCTGACATTTAGTCTAAGCAATTTAACAGCATTGTGATGAGGTGCTCTTTATTCACTTTTGAACTCTGCATTCCCTACCTGGGTTCGCTCTAAGTTCTGCTATTGCTGAGTGGACTGTGCTCTACTCTAATTCAGCTGGGAGAAGCAACATTAAAATCTGCATTCTGTTGTCAAGTGGTAGTTGTAGATTGCTCATATTAACTAATTGACATAAGAACAGAAACAAATATTACTCTAGTTTGGACCTGGAATGTCCATCAAAGGCCCAGGTGGTGAAGGCTTGGTCCTCAGAGAGGTGCTACTGTGACATAGTAACATCTTTAAGAAGTAGAGCCAAGTGGAGTGTTTTCAGGTCACTGGGGTATACCCCAGAAGGGAATTGAATTGTGCATCTCTTCCTCTTTTTCTTTTAAACTTCCTGGCTGTATGATGAGATTTTTTTTTCCCACTGAATGCCCCCTGCCTTGATGTACTGCTTGGCTATAGGCCCAAAGCAACAATGTCATCTACTGAAACCTCCAGAACTGTGAGCCCAAATAACCTCTTTTTTCTTATAGACAGATTAATCTCAGGTTGATAGTTATAATCACAGGTAATGGAGATAAAGCTGACCAACTCAAATATTTTCTGTCAGAGATTCCATTCATTTGGAGAAAAAAAAGGACTTGTTTTCTGGGATCTAGCCACTAAAAAGATCCATTTCCACTTAAACCCAGTGAACTGGTGATTTGTGTGGTAGACGCACACAGGGTTTTTAAATTCTTTATGGAATAGCTCTTACTGTACATTGAACAATCATTATCAAATACTTGTTTATTGAGTACATTGGACATCTAAAGAATTATGAGATGTTTATCCAGTATATCTGAATTTTTAAAAGGAAACACTTCCATTACATATTGTGATTTATATTACTGAAAACAGAATTTTATTAACGATGCTTCTACGTCATAGACTTTTTGCTATGTGCCCTGTGTGTTTCTCCAGATGTCTATGATTTGGAGAACTCTGGACAGCACAGGCTGCGCTTGTGCCTGCAGAATAATTGGATTCCCTTCTCTGTTTGCTGCAGGGTCTCCTCAAGTTCAGATATCTGGCACTTGGCACCGGCAAGGCTAGAAGGAGATGACGGTAAACATATTTTGCGTGTCAGCTCTATGAAATGTGGTGTTAAGGTTTGGTCAGCCCTGCTCTGCTGAATTAGGGACTGAAACCATTCTTTTCATTGGTGATCATTAGCTTCAGGGGCAGAGGCATTTGTGGATAGCAGTCCCAGATTGCAAGTTAAGTATGCTATTATGGGCAGAGCTCAGTGGAAGAGCAGACTGACAGAGAGGACAGATCCAAGACACTGAGCAATGGACCATAGGGCAGGAGAGGGTCAGGGTGAGGGGACCAGTGGGGGACACACGTCCTTGACTCTGTCTACTCAGTGCTCACAGCCTCCATCACCAAGGGGCTTACAGCCAACTGGCACCCCTTCATATTATTTTCTCCTGGGCTGGTTAGAGTAATGGAGCTATATTTTGGACACTTTACCCATGAATAATCAGGGGTAACTTTTATGAATTATAGACATTTGTCTTATTTTAAAATATAATAAAATATACATTATATGTTAGCTTTGTCTTCAAAATTCTATAAGTTTCAGTACTAGTTATCCATAAAATGTTATTTGCCTTAATAAATGTATTCTTTTACATGCATATGTATGTATGTATGTATGTGTGTGTATATATGTATGTATGTATCTACCTATCTATCATATGTTTGTGTATCCTATGTATCAAGTGTCTCCCTCAGAGGCCAATATTTGTGACTATAGGAAGCAGTATTAACCAGTGAGATAGATTTTTTATTGTTAGCTACAGTGATACAGACATATAAAACTAACAAAGGATTTATTAGGTAGATTCTTAATTTCACTTCTTAAAGTTATTTGTGCATGGAAAAGAAAAAAAACATCAAAGTGTTAGCTATTAACCATGAATATTATTTTTAGGATCATTTAAATATAAACAGTGTAGAACAATTAAAGTAAACTTTCTTTTTGGTGGTACTGGGGGTAGAACCCAGGGGCTTTTCTACCTCCGGGCTATACTCCCAAATTTATATTATTTGGAAGCAGGGTCTCACTAAGTTGCTGAGAGCCTCAGGAAGTAGCTGAGGCTGGCTTCGAACCTGTGCGATCCTCCTATCTTAGCCTCCCAAGCTTGGGATTACAAGCGTATACCACCATGTCTGGCCTAAAGTAAACTTTATAAATATTCTTATACAATACAATGATTCCTATACTGGTTTTTCTTAGGAAGAAAATCCAAAGGAATGATATTGTGTTTCAGATGTTTATTTGTCATTCAACCAAATACTCTGTATATTACTATACATAAAAACCACAATATACTTGGCTAATTTTTTTCTCTTGGATCAAAAGGTCATGAAATGATAATAAGTACTAGGAATAAGACATGCACTGAAATTAGGGAAAATAACTTGCAAGTGAAAATTATTATAATGGCAGTAAATTACATATAATTTGTGAGAACAACAATGAAAAAAGTAAATTTTATAAAGAATATAATGTAATATGGCAACTAAGAACACCCAGAGTCAACAGGCTTAAATTCTGGATCTGCCATTAACTTGTGTGATGTGAGAGAAGTCACCTGTACTTCCTGGGCCATCATTTGCATATATGTAAATTGGTTATCCTAATAAGACCCATCTCATAGGGAGGTTATAATAATAAAATGTTCTAGGGAAGAAATGTGTGAAGAATACCTAAAGAATATAAGAAATATAATAGTAAATGGCAGATGTTCTTCACCTCCTCCTGCTACTATTACTGCTACTGTGATGCTTATTACATCAAATCTTGAAAGGTGACTCTCAGATGAATTTGTCAAGAGATAGAAAGAAAACATAGATGGATTAAACGAATGAGATGGTGAAGCCAGTCGTGGTAGTGCATGCTTGTAATCCCAGTTCTTGGGAGGCTGAGACAGGAAGATTGCAGGTTAATGGCCAACCTCAGCAATTTAGTGAGGCCTCCACAACCTAGTGAGACCCTGTTTCAAAATAAAGAATAAAAAATAGGACTGGGGGTGTAGTTTGGAAGTAGAATGACTCTGGGACTGTCAAAAACAACAACAACAACAAAAATGAGATGGTGAAAGTGAGAGTAATAAGAGTGAATTTGTTACCAGATCTTTTTTCTTTAGGACAATAAAACTAACATTTTTCCTACAATATAATGACCAAATGAAATGTCTATACTTAATTCAAATGAAACAAATAGAAGTATAAATGGATGACTACAAAATCATCAACAAAAACAAATGGATGACTGCCAATATCTATGCTTTTCTTTTTCTTTTTCTTTTTTTTTAATAAAATCTTTGATTTTTGGCTGACTGCCTAAGATACAGGATAACCTTCCCAGGTTCCTGTGCCTTTGGGTGTGATCATATGGCTATGTTCTGGTTAATGGGATATGAATGAAGGACTGTGTGGCCAGCATCATGGAACTTTCCTTAAAAACAGTCATACTTTCTGTGTTCTCTGTTTTTCCTCCATTGTTATCTGAGATACAGATTTGATGTCTGAGGCTCTAGAGGACACAGTGAGCCATAAGTGAATGGACCACACCCTTGGGATGGCCACGCTTCCTTGAATGCCACTAGGAGACTGAGTTTTTCTGCTTTTCCTTTGACATACCTATCCAAGCTTTAATAGGAGACAGAAATAAATTCACCCAGTTTATAACACAGACATTTTGGGTTAGAATCAACCTAATCTTAACAACCTGACTTTTGCCTATGGCTGCATAGCCAGTAAGCAATGGGGCTAAAATCCAAACCTCAGTTTCCCTGGTTCCAGAGCGTGCAAGTCTACAGCCATACAATGATACTAACCCTAGGAGTGCAGAGGGCTTTTTGCTCCCTACTATTAAATATTTTACACAGATACACTTGACCCTAAAATACAGCTGATATTTTATTTCCAGTTAGTCTAGTCTCTTAATTATATTTTACTCTGTCTGATATTAAATTGGGTTCTATACCCCTAGCACATGCACAAAATTTTTGGCAAGATGAAGGGTCCCTAGAAGGCCTGTCTGACCTTCAATTTTTGTTGCAGATGCCTGGATAACATGGATAATCCACAGCACAGCCCTTGAAAAATAAGATTTGCATGAAAATGATTTCCAGCTGTCTTCTTCATTTGCATTAAAGGAAGACTTGCTGCATGGTGTGCTGGAGTCCATATCTACATATGAAAACTGGATTTTGGGAGACCCATATTAAATTGTCTGAATAACTCAAATGTTAAAATCATATCACATTTTCTTGGAAATGTTTTTTTTTTTTGGTTTTTTTTTTTTTTTTGGTGGTACTGGGGGTGGAACCCAGAGGCTTTCTACCTCCAGGCTATACTCCCAGACCTTTTTTACATTTTATTTGGAAACAGGGTCTCACTAAGTTGCTGAGAGCTTCGAACCTGTGCGATCCTCCTGTCTCAGCCTCCCAAGCCCGGGGATTACAAGCGTGCGCCACCACAGCTGGCTTTCTTGGAAATGTTAAATACAGGAATTTCAGATCTTATTCAACATTATGAATTCAATTGTAATAAATTATACTTTGCCTTTAAAGTTGATGGCAGATGAGATGAGATAAAAAAAAATCATTCTTTGCACTTATTTTAGTTTTACAGTTCAACATACCAAGAGTGCTAATTGAAAAAGATAAGAATTCACAAGAAAGACAGTATGATGCAGTTATTAATATTGATAGTTCTTGTATAATAGGCATAATCATATAATGTACTAGAAAATTTTATTCATGTTAGCCATCGAAACACAAAACGAAGAAAAATTATATTAGGAAATTCAAATGAACAATAAGTGCATGAAAAACTGCTCAACATAATTAGTAATCAGAGAGATACAACCAAAACTTTCCTGAGGTTTTGCCTAACTCCAACTAGAATGGCAATCATTCAAAACACAACAACAAATGCTGGCGAGGATATGGAGAAGTGGGAACTCTAATGCATTGTTAGTGGAATTGCAAATTAGCGCAACTACTTTGAAAAACAATATGAAGGCTCCTCAGAAGAATGGGAACAAACCTATCATATGATCCAGCAATACTACTTCTGGGTATTTACTCAAAAGGATAGAAACCAAACTACCAAACTATGCATGCATATCTATGTTCATAGCCCCACAATTCACAATTGTCAATCTATGGAGCCTGCCAAGCTGTCCATCAGCAAATGAATTAATTACAAAACTATGGGATATGTACACAACGGAATTTTTTTCAGCCATAAAAAACAAAATTATGTCATGTACAGGGAAATGGATGTAACTGGAGAACATTATGCTAAGTGAGATTAGTTAGTTACAAAACGTAAGAAATCGGATGCTCTCTCTAACATGTGAAAGCTAGGGAGAAAATGGGTCATAGGAGAAACTCTAGATGAAGAAGGCCACCTAATTGAGGGGATGGGAGGGGGAAGAGCGAAATTCTAATGCACATTATGTACATTCACAAACATATCAAAGTCAATCACTAAGCCAAACATGAGAAGGAGGAAGGGGGAGGGAATGGAGAGGGAACTGGGGAAGGGCCAAATGAGTATTGTGTGCATGTATGCCTCTACCATCTTGTACTCCATTAAGATGTATAACTGTAATGCACAAAAAATTAAGAAGAAACATTAAAATAACTTTGTCAATAAATATGTTGAATTTTAGGAAAAATTATTTTTCCCGAGAGAAGTAAAGGATGATTTAAATAAATGGAAAGGCATATTATATTTACTCTATGGGATGACTGAATATTGCCAAGTGTTGGGTTTTTCAAACGTATTTATTGGTTATAGAATTCCAGCCAAAATTTCAATGAAATAATTAGAAAGTTCACCTAAAACAATAAACTAATGAAAAGTTCTAAAATAATTTATAAAATTCACTATGATGGAAGCTTTAGATTTAAGACAAATTATAAAAATAAAATAACTCAGTGATATATATAAACAAATAGGTCAACAGAACCTCAAAATGTTTAACAATTCAACACATGTAACAACTCAGTAAAAGATAAAAAGTAGTGAAACAAATTTAGAAAATAATAGATTATTTAATAAGTTGTGTTAGAATATTTACTATTGGAGAAAAGTTAATTTAGATAGCCATCACATATGTCATGTCAAGATAAATCCTGGTGCACTAAGAATTAGCCTTCAAATGGTATAAAATTAGGAGAATATAAGAAGAAGTGAATATATGTCAAATTTCTGGATGACGTGGATTTCTAAGCATAAAATCAGTAAAGCAAGGCCAAAAGAAATGATAAGTAAAATTTATGACTTTTCCATACAAAGGAACACATAAAATTAAAAGGTAAATTAGAGTCTAAATCCTGAAAACTCAGCATAAGGAGCTCTCTGGATACATTTTCCAGAATAAGCATAATATATGAATATTATATAATTAAACCCCTAGCCATTTGGTTTCTGAAAATTGTATGAAGGATAAATAAATATTTATTGGAGAAAATATAGTAAACTCAAAAAAGTGAGTTTGTGGCAAATAAGCTATGATCTGCTTCTCTCCACACCCTATTTACCTGAAGGAAGCTTCACTCTGAACAGATGTAGTAAAAATGATGGTAACTCCTTCTTTTCAGTTACCAATCAAGTAGATTGCTCCTAACTTTGAACTAAAGCGGGTAACATCCTGGTGAATGTGCTGAAAGTTAGGGACTTCTTTCCTCCATCCAGCCCCTACTAAGAAGATGGAGACTCTACCATAGGTATGGCGAATAGAGATACGGGCGCCCACATCGTCCCGACACTAGCTCATTTACAGAGCAAGGGAAGGTATGCCAATCAGATCACAGCCTTCCATCCTATTAAGGAGATGCCCAGAATAGTGCTCAGAGATTTTTCTTAGAAGGAGAAGCAGTCTATCAAGAGCTTCTGATTCATAAAGAAAATGATGTTAATTAAAACCTAATATCTAGAAATTCAAGTCTATGGATATTCTTGAAAACAATAGCTCCCCTTAACTAAGAGCAACAAGCAAAATGAGAGGGAACTGGGAGGAAAGCTAAGAAGAGTTCTCTTGGGCCCAGAATGCTTCTCTTCCATGCCTTTAAAGGAATAGAATGTGAAGCATTCTTGGGCCCCCCATCCCACCCCAGACCACTGTAGAAAATAATGATGAGTGAAGCCTAATGCTTGGGTTATTTATTAAATGAGAAAGGCAGCCTAATAAAGATCAGGGAAAGTTACAGTTGTGGAATGCTATTACTTTGGTGGCCCTAAATTAGTAAAGCCTCAGTTTTCATCTAAAATATTCTCCATGGGCAATCTCTCCAGATTCTTGAAAAGTGCCAGTGAAATTTCTCTCTGCAATAATCACTTTTCCCCTAGGCCCCCATGGATTTTCAGGAAGAAACTTCCAAAGAGACTAGGCTTCTCATAGATCAAAATGACTAAGAGGACCTGGTGCTCTCATTTGGGTTTCTACATACTGTTCCTGTCTGAAAGGAAACAGAGTGGAACAGGAGAAACAGCTGATCCAGGGTTTGAGCAGAGAAAATAATGAGTCTTTTATGTGAGGAAATTAGACACTGATGTAATCTTAAAGGGGCTTCCATTAGTTAAACCAAGGAAAATTTGGGTAACAAAATGATTATTGATAGTATTTGCATGAGTAAAATAAGTTAAGTACTCATTGAATACAATAATTAAGAATCTATTCTGATTGTAGAAAATATAAAAAGTAAGACAAATAAGCTTTCTTTTTTGTTCGCTTGTTTATAATGTACTGAAAGATAAAATCCAATGAATACAGAAGAAATAATAAAATCAGGGCACAGTTTTTTCTCTGTTACCGTCAAAATAATTGATGTGAGCAAGAATCATTAATGGAAGCTAAAACCATTGTAAGACCATGGTGTGTCCAGAAACTTCACCTCAAAGCATCTTCCTGTAGATTATTAATAAGAAGGTTATAAAAGGCACCCTTTATTTTTTTGAAGATTTAAAGAAGTTTATTATAAAGATAGAAATACAAAAAAATAGAAATACAGCCCCATGCCAAAATGGCATGGGGGGGGGACTCGAAATAAATATACCGATAAAAGGCACCCTTAAAAGTGGAGAAATTTTGCAAAGACCAATTTATTTAAGTAATTAAAGTTAACTTCCCTAAAATTGGGATTTCGCATTCGTGTGCCTCCTGATGAAGTCATATTTCAGCAGAAAAATCATCACCTGAAACCAACCAACAGGCAACTGGAGGGACATCTAACTATACAATTAGCCTGTATTATCCAGGGAATTCTGCTCCAGGGAATTCTCTCATTCAATAAATCACCTTATTCTGCTGATTTCACCTCCTAAATATTTCTAGAATCCATTCACTTCTCTTCATTCTCTCAGTTACATCATGTCACCTAATTGCTAAAACAGTTGCTGGCTGGCTTTCCCCTGAATCCACGCTTCACAGGTTAGCTTGAGAGATCTGTCTACAGCATAAATCTGATTATGCTACTTCCCTGCTTAACAAGGTTTCTGTGGCTTTCGGTGGCTCCTAGAATAAATGTAGACTCTTAAAAATGTGTAGCGAAGAAGCCCATGCCCGATTTGGTCCTGCTTGCTTTGCCTCCTGGCTGTATCCTTTGATGTTCCTCTATGGTCAACAATATATTCTTACAATTTACTACGTTCCCTCAGTTTCCAGATTGAGACGTTTTGTTCATGAAGGCTTTTTATTCATGCCTAGAAGTTTTCTCTTTCTACATTTTCAACCCCACTCCTCTCTTTCTGAGACAACCCCCTATTCATATTTCAGATTTTGGCTTAGGTAGATTTTATCTATAAAAGGTTTTCTTTTTCTTTTTCTTTTCCTCCAAGCCCACTTATGTCTACACTATACACTTCTTCCATGTGAATCTGCTGTACTCTGTCTTGGTATTAACCATATTGCCTTGTAATTTCTTGTTCATTATCTAGCTCCTCTAGCAGTCTGTAAACTTCTTAAGGGCAAGGACTGAGTCTTCTTTGCTATTTTATTACTCTGGGCCCATCTAGTGAGTTTTATGATGGAAAGAATGAACAATGCCATTGTAGTGAGAGAAGAAAAGAGGCATTTTGCAAAGCTGTAAATATTTCAAATGGTACAAATGACAATATTTAAAGAATTAAAAGTAACTCTCTGAATCTTATATTAAAATGATTAAGTGGTTTGTTTCTAAATTCCATTCTCCAATAAAATGAACCAGGATCTTTGGGGAAAATGATTGATTATTATAGAGTTAGCTGAGAAAACAAAGGTGAGCCTGGGATGTGTTATGAAGCCTGAGCCTAAGGAAGTGCTCAGACAACGGGGCCATGTGGAAAGGATGTATTGGCAAGACAAAGGAGATCTAAATGGCCAAAGCTTGAATAATTGGGGCAGCAAAATAAATAATCAGTATTAAATTACCACCCCAAAAGTAAGATTAAATGAGTCAGAAATAGAATTCTCATGCTGCAAATACCACAACCTTTCCCCACACTCCCTCCCTTATTTTAGTATTATTACTGAAATGAAAAATAAATTCATACTCACATCATGGCTGGGAAGTAAAGAGAGAAAGAAAAAGAGACTGGGATTCCATTCTTTCATTTGGTGACATGCCCCAGTAGCCAGAAGACCTTCCACTGGGCCCAACCTCTTAACATTTCCAACCCCAAACCACCAATCTGGGGGCAAATTCTTTATTACATAGGGCTTTGAGAATATCCCAAACTTAATTTAAAGCAACCAGCAGTAAGACATATGGATAGGGAGACAAAATATGACCTGTCTGGTATTCTTGTCAACAGTGCTTAACCTCAATCTAATCATGAAAAAATATCAAAGAGAAATTGAGGGGTGGTTTACAAAACAATTGACCAAAACTTCTCAAAACTGCTAATAAAAGACAAAGCAAGTTGAAGAAAGAGTCACAGATTGGAGGAAACAAAAAGGCAGGACAATTGAATAAATTCTGGATCTTATATTGGACACACACATACACACTCTATGACATTCATTAGTGGAAAAACAAGCAAAATCCAAATAAACTTTGCTGGTAGAAAAAAGGTTAGAGAAAAGGTTATTTTAGCAACTAGATTATTGTGGAGTAATCTGTTTGCAAGATTACATTAAAATATAGGGGCAAAAATATGAAATGATATGTGATATTCAAGGTGTTGAAGTGTTGACTTTTCCCCCTAAATTAAAACAAATCCTTTAAAGTACCTACCAATATTCCAACGTGCTGGGATGTCTTAAAACAGTTTTTTTTTTTTAATTTTTTTTTTTACTTCTTGTTTGTTCTCTTTCTCTTGCATTGTGAAAGAACTCATGGTCATGTTTTCCAGGTCATCTGTGTGATATGAACTGAAGCCTGGTCCTTCTGCCATGTGCTGCTACGGCAGTGTGCTGGCTCTCACATTTGGTCAGGCCTGGAGGGCTCAGGATAGAGCTTTCCTCTAGGGCTTGCTTAGAAGGTGCTTGTTGCAGCTTCTGGGATGCAGAAATCCTTCTCTTCCAGATCCACAGGACTCATGGGACCATTGTCATCCGAGGTCCTGCTAGGGTTGTGTCTCTAGGGTGCGAATGAGGTTATGAATTGTGCAAGAAACAAATGTCCCACCCTTTTCCCCACTGTCTGGGATGTCATCACCTCTTAGGAAAGGTCCCTGTAGGGCAGGGCCACTCTCTCCAGCACACTCTCCAAATTTCACTCTTTGCCAGGTCGTGTGTGTGCGGGGAGGGATGCAGGGATAAAAGGGTTGTTTACAGAATGGACTTTGCCGCTGTGAAACTACAAAAGTCTATCAAGTGCTCCTGACCAAAAGTGAGAGTTTCTCAGCACTTATGAATACCAAGCTGTCCTCTTTGGAGAAAAATCAATTTCAGTTTAGACAATTTAAAATTAGAAAGTACAATCTAATATGCACAAAGACAAAAATATAATGCCCTTTTAGAAATGTTACTATTCGCCTCAGTAGAAAATTTCCTAGTCATTGGTTTGCTAATAAGCAAATCAGCATCAACAAAACATGAAGTAACTAAATGACAATGTATCACTTTTCCATAGCTGCTTTCCTCTCTGTACACATGATTTCATTTTATTCTCATGTATTTTTTTTCAAAAATAATACATTCAGCACATTCACCAAAGAACTGGATTAAGCAATATTTTGAAGTCATTATACTTGAAAGAACTTGAAAGCTATAATATTTCCTTTCAAAACAATATTAACTCAGTTTTTCTAAGTTTACCTTCTTACTAATTAATGATTTTCCCCCAAACTCAGGGCTGCAATTTCATTTTATGATTCATTTCTGGTACCTTATATGCTCTGTAGAGGTTATTTGAATTTATAATATTTTACTCATAGAAAAAGCAGTGAAACAAGTTATTCGGAAACTGGTGTCATTTTGTACACACATGTCTCCTGAGTTTTTAGAAATAGGGCGTCCCCTATTTCTAAAAGAGTAGTTTTAAAAGGAATTGCCTCCACTTTTGCCAGCCGCCTTAGCAGACTATGACTAAGACTGAGCACATTTTAAACTTTTCCCCTAAATGAACAAGTCAAGTCAATTTACTCTCCAAAATACAATCAACTACATCCAACACCTTGTCCTGATGTTTTGAAATTGATTGACCATTGATTTGACCAGGATGACTGGCTTTACTTCATTAAAATGATGAATGTGTGTGTTTCTGGGTACAGCTACAGTCCTACAGCTTTTTTCCCTCAATGCAGTTAGAAGAGTAAGAGGCCATCCATACACTCCAGAGAATTCTCGGGGCAACTACAAGAAAGAGAACCTTTCTTTGAGATTGATGAAAATAATAAATGTGATTGCCTGAACCCACAGTTGTTGGCTAAGGAATTCCTGGACCAAAACCTTAATTTTAAGTCAAATCTGTTCTCTAACATGTCCTAAACCAGGCTGACTTAGAATGTTACCTCACAGTCAACTGTGTTCTCTGAATTGTGTCATTTTTTTAATTGTGAGAGAAGGGCAGGAGAGTTCTCATCTTCAGCCTTATTTATAAAGCTAGCACAATACTTACGTGATGATTGATATTAATGCACCAACTGCACTACGCTATGGTGACCAACTGTTTGGTCAAACACTGGTCTAGATGTGGCTATGAAGCTATTTTGTTGATGTGAGTTACATTAGAAATTAGTTGACCTGAGCTGGGCGTGTTGGTGCACGCTTGTAATCCCCACGCTTGGGAGGTGGAGACAGGAGGATCGCACTGGTTCGGAAATAAAAATATAAAATATTTTTTGTTTCCAAATAAAAATATAAAATAGGTCTGGGAGTATAGCCTGGAGGTAGAAGGGCTTCCAGGAACCCCAGTACCACAAAAAAAGATAAATATTTTGGGCTGGGGGTGTAGCTTAGAAGTAGAATGCCCCTGGTTCTATCCCTAGTACCACAAAAAAAAAAAAAAGAAAAAAAATTGGTTGATCTGAAGTAAAAAAAGATTATCCTTTTTGATGTGGATGGGCCTCATACCAACCAAATGAAGATGGTAAGAATAAAGATCCCCAGAGAATAAGGTCCCCAGAGAATAAGGAATTCTGCCTCAGAACACACATGGAAACCCTGATTGAGTTTCTGTCTACCAGTCATCCCTATAGATTTCTGTCCCTGTGGATTTCAGAAATATCAGCCCCTATACATTTCATGAACCAATTACTTAAATTTCTTGATAGATGGGTAGGTAGACAGAGATATAGAGATATCTATCATCTATCTATCTATCATCTATCTACCTATCATCTATCTATCTCTCTATCATCTACCTATCTGTGAGTCTACCACTGATCTACTTAGCTATTCTATTGCTTCTGTTTCTTGGGATAACTCTAATTCATTACAGTCCTTTCTTTTTTTTCCTTCCTTCCTTCCTTCCTTCCCTCCTTCCTTCCCTTTATTACTTTATTCTTCTATATCTTACACACAAAAATATCACAACAAAAAAACCTTTGTTTCTGCCATCAAGGAGGGTTTCCACTTTACCCCCAAACCAAATGATTTCCTCATTCATTTGTATAATGTTTAGATTTAGTCACCCACATTAAATTCACTGGAATGGAGCTGGGCAGCATTTCATATCTTGATAGATTTCTCCAATACCATAACTAATTCACCTTTTCAAAACTTTAGCATAAACACATACTACTTGTGATTCTTCACTTAAGAATTTCTTTAAGCTTATAAAAACTCCTGATAAAAGGAGTGAAGTAAAATGACACACAAACAATGGTGTATTTTACAATGTTGAAGACAGTAAGACCCAGGAACAGTATGAAACCAGTTAAAAGATTACAGTGGTTGAGTAATGAGAATGGGTGGAGCTGAGGACCAAACTTTGCTGTTTCCATCAACAAGATGTAAAGTATTGTGAGTGCGTAAAGAACCACAAAAACAGTGCTCTTCTTTATGGATTTTTACTTTCCTGAGAGATTTCTTACAAAATAGTTATTATTTTTAAAAACTTTTAGATAAATTGCTTCTGGTCTAAACTTTATAACCAACCCTGGTCTCAGGATAACCTTATAAAGCCAAGTCGTGAATGTTAAAAGGGAGGGATTATATGGAAATGTGTTTGGGATTTTGCTATGTCAGCAAAAGAGAAGTGTCAATACTTTGCCTGATAGTCAGTTTTTCTTAGTTGTTCTTCTGGTATTAATTACAATACAATGGAAATTAGACTCATATATGTGTGGCCTCCTTCTTTGCTTATTCAAATCATTTCCTTTTTTCCAGCAGTATCCCCCCCAAAAAAGAAAATCAGGCTAATTTTGGAGAGTCCATTTGAATGTGGAAATAGACATTTTAATTTGGAAACATTTATTATAAACACACATTGTTATAGCAAATAGCCTGCAGTCAACAAGGAAATTCTGCGTTTATTGTTTTTTCTCCCTGATACTCTGTTAGAAACAGAATGGAGTGCTAATGGAAAGCACACGCTAGTTAATGATGCCACTGAGCCAGCTCTGTGCACTGGTACACAGAGGTTGTCCACTCTCCCAATGCCAATGTAAATACCAGTGTATCTGTCACTAAACAATCCATTATAGGGACTTACTTTTGAGAGATTTACAGGACTGGGCTCGTTGTGTTGGTATCATATAGACCCAATTTAATTTTCTAAAATTCATAGCCTTAGTAACAGATGAGTCTTTATGCTGATGATGAATTTCAGCATTTATTTTTTTCTGTCTAGAAAAAAAAATAAAAACTTCCCCCCTCCGTTCCCAGCAGTCTAACAATAAGTAAGTTAGCATGTGATGCCCATGACTTCACATTTAAAAATTTATGGTGCCTCTATTTATTCTTGTCAATTTTAAGAGTTAATGCAACTTCTTGAAAAATCGTTTAAGGGCAACGTGGTAAAGCATGGTTATGTCTCACAGCTGAAACGTGAGATTTGCTCATATACAAAATCAAAACGGATCATAAAACAGCCACTGAAACCTTTTGCCAATTGTCTGTAAAAGGAGACCCCTAATGACCTACAGCAGGAATATAGATGCAAAGTTGTGCTTTGCCTCATGCCCTGGGGAGGGTTTTGGCTTTAAGAGTTTGTCTCCTTGCTGCCAAATGCTAAAGCCAAGTGCATTGCTAAAGCTTTAGACACATTTTCATCAATAAAATTTCTTATAAAACAGATCCTGCAAAAGCTAAGCTTATCTGCCAAATAACCAATTAATTATTTTACATCCTTGTTGAACAATGAAATAATTTATGATGGGTAAAGGTTTTACCATCACAAATTAGTGTTCTGGAAACCACAGGGCCTAGCTTTCAATTAGCAGGAGGCATCACAATTAGGGATGAAAAGAAGTAATACTGCATGTTGGAAATTCTCCCCACAGAGAAATAAAATTCCCAAGGAACAATGGCCCAACTAATTTGAGGGAGTTGAGCTTTTAGAAAAAACAGATCCTTGTTAAAGGGAAAAGTTCAAACACTGCTCAGATTCCTCAACTCTTCAGTCTTCCCCTTCCCCAGTGGCTTTTTCTTTTCATAAATTGCAGCTATTGAATTAGGACTGTCTTGCCTACTGTGCATTAGTATATGTTAAACCATGCAAACATTGTTTGTGAGTTCTCCCGATCACTGATGGTCTCAATTGCCTGCATTGGGATAGTGGAGAATGGTGTCTCCAATTCTGTGTTTTCCAGAGAAGAGGAAAGTCTGAGCTGAAATAGCAGTCACACGGTTGATTTGATTTTTCAAGCCAGATCTGGCATAGAAGGAGTAGCCCTATGGAAAAAACATGTTTTGGATTCTAATTGGCTGATTTGGATCCTAAGCAAGCCATTTGCAGATGATGATGATGTTAGATTGTATGGTCATGACATTGTCACATTTATTTTCTTAACCAGGATTCAACTAACAACCTGCAGGGAGGAATAAGATGTGGAGAGTTGATGTGTGGAACAAGATATTGTCTTTCAAATTACAGTCCAGGGAAGAGGAGAACCAGAATATTCATTCCTGGATAAATTTTCTCTTATCCTCAGATGTTTTAGTGGAAAGAGGTGGGGGAAATGCAAACATCTCTTCAATCCGTTTTAAATGATAAAATGGGAGTAAGCTTGAATTGAAAATCCTGACTTGTTGATAGTCTTAATACTTTGATTTTTATCTGTGAGTGTCTTTACTTCTATACTTCTAAAAACTCAAGGACAATAAACTTGCCTCCCCAGAAATACCCACCTTTAGTTGGCTTTGCTGGAGCGGAAATTCCCTGAGTTGTGAATTTTGACCTGCAAGTCATAGCGGTGGCTCCTACTGGGATTTCTTGAACCCACACATTTACCTCAGGGGAAAACATTTGGTTGGCCTTTTCCTTTTTACCCAGTTCGCGATGCAATCCCATCTGTTCAGAAATGTGTAAAATATGTTGGCAGGTCTCAGTGTATGCGTCCAATACTTATACATTCTCTTGTCTCATGGGAATAAACTTTCAGCTCTTGTCTTGGGCATATTTTCTATCTTTTTGCTGCTAGCCAAATCAAAATCACCATTGCTACTTATAACTGGCCATGTCTAAGAAGCCCTAGAGAAACTTTGGCATAGTGTTTTTATTTGTTTGTTTGTTACCAGCCTACTCTCTGTGACATCCTCACTTTAATATGGCCCAATCTATAAAATAAAGTTGTATTTATAAATAAGCCAAATTAAGTGGAATGTAATTTTTCTTTTAAGAAAACAGTTTTCATTTTATTAGTGGAGTAACCACTGAATCCCTTAGTAACATACTCCTTTAATGCTTAATTGCCTTGATTCAGATTCTCTCAATATGATTCTCAGAAAAGTCTTCAAAAACATATCTATTTCTAGGAGCATTCTTCGTGGAGTCATCCACAAAATTTTTTAAGCAAATTCTTTTTAAAAGTGTCTTGAAGTGAAAGGTCTGAAAACAGACAAAACAAAGCAAAACAAAAAACAATGACATATATATAAGGGGATTGTGTTGCCAGACAAATACAAAATATCTAGTTTAACTACTTTTTGTGAGTTCTGTTCACCCAGTCTTAGTTTGTGCTGCTATAAAGTCAATACTTCATAGTCAGGGTGGTTTAAACCACAGGCAAATATTTTTCACATTTTCTGGAGGCTGGAAGTATAAGACTGAAGTGCCTGCAGACCTGGTGCTTAGTGAGGGCTGCTTCCTAATTTGCAGATGGTCATCTCATGGTCTCATATGGCAGAGAAGAGGGAGGAAGAGAAAAAAATAACTTGCTTCTCTTCCACCCTCATGACCTACCATCTCACAGTCCCATCTCCCAATACCCTAATAAGCTTCATATATGATTTTGAGAACACCGCGTCTACAGCAACCACCAAGGTAAAGGAGAAGCATCTCTCACTGAAGGGGGCTTGAGCAGGTGGGGGTTAAACTCCCCTAGCCTTGGAAGTCAGTCTAAGCACCCACAGACCCCCATCTTCATGCAGAGCCTGGGGCTAAAAGCTGAGCGGGCTTTGCCTTCACATCTCCTGCTCTGATGTTTTGGGTACTTTTGCTCACCACCAATATCTGAGTGAAGCTTCAGCTCTTTGGGCCACAAATGACTATTCAGGAGGAACTCCTAACTGTTGCTTTTCAGAGGGTGCCGGTTTGCACCAAAAAGTTGATTGACAGAAGAGTTGAGCTGAGAGAGAGGACTCTGAATGACTGATTGTGCATTTCTGTGATAAATAAGGAGTCCAGCTTGAGAACTTTGGCTCCCTCCCTAGTTTGGTAAGTTTCCTGTTTTCTCTTCAACAAATGTACATATTATGTTGGTGTTTTATAATCAGAGGCTAAACAATAATGCTCTACTGATTATCAAATGTTTTTTCCCCCTACAAGACTATAAACATATAATACAGAGGCACAGTGGAAGAGAAGAGTGAGGCAGTTACTCTAAGAGTTAGAAAGGATGGTGCTTTTAGACTTCAGGGTAAATTTTCTCATTCACTAAGTTTGGTGGCTGTAGGCAAGTTATTTAATCTCTGGGAGTCTCAGTTTCCTCAACCTGACTGTAAGAAAAGCTATTCCTATTT
Organism: Muscardinus avellanarius; assembly: GCF_963383645.1. NCBI lineage: Eukaryota > Metazoa > Chordata > Mammalia > Rodentia > Gliridae > Muscardinus > Muscardinus avellanarius. The sequence continues at coordinate 71,944,219 of NC_137793.1, read as the reverse complement.
CAATGGATTGATTAGAGATGAAGCCTTGGAATCCCCTAGTATAATCTATGGAATGTTAGACAGCCTCTAAATGAATACTGTGCTGAAAGAATCATAATACCAACTGGCAATTTATAATGGATTTTTATTGTTGTTCTTTTTCATATGCTGCATGAACTTTCAGACATTCAGCCCTGTTTTTTATTTTTTTATTTTGCCATACTGGGGATAGAACCCAGGGGCATTCTACCTCCAATCTATACTCCCAGCCATATTTTTTATATATTTTATTCTTTACTTTGAAACAGGGTCTCACTGAATTGTAACGTGTTTCACTAAATAGTAGCTTAGGCTGTCTTCGAACCGCAATCCTCCTATCTCAGACTCCCAGTGGGGAAGTGAAGGGGGACATATGTTTCATTTTATTAGAAACTGTCAGAATGCTTTTAGAGACTGTGTCTACCATTTTCTATGTTCCTTCATCAACATATGAGAATTTTAGTTTTTTCACATTTTCCCTGAAAGTTGATATTGTCTTTTAAACTTTAGCCATTATAGCAGTGGGTATGTAGTGTGTGTGTGTGTGTGTGTGTGTGTGTGTGTGTGTGTGTGTAAGTATATATATTGTGGTGGCACTGGGGATGGAACTCAGGGGCATTTTATCTCCGAACTACCTCCCCAGCACTATTTTTTATTATTTACTTTGAAATAAGATCTCATTAAGTTGCAAAGGGCCTAAGTAGCTGAGGCTGTCTGAGAACCGAAATCCTCCTGTCTCAGCCTCTCAAATGCTTAGATGATAAGCATTCACCTCCACGCCTGGCTGGTACATAGTATATTTTGTTGTAGTTTATATTTTTCTCCTTTCATTACTTGTACTTTTAATACAATCTAAGATATCTTTGTCGATCCTAAGACTATAAAAATTTTCTCCTGTGTTTTCTTTTAGAGTTTTATAGATTTATTTTTACATGAAGTTTATAGACATCTTTGACTTAGTTTTCAGCATAGGATGTTTCTGCATGTGGATATCAAATTGTCCCAGCATCTTCCTCCATTGAATTACCTTAACATATTTGTTGCAAATCAATTGACCATTATACATGTAGGTATATTTCTGAACCCTCTACCCTTTGATTCATATATATGCATATATAATCTCTGTATATATACCCTTTGATGCATAAATATTTAATATATATTATTTGGTATTATTTGCAAGTACCACACTATTTTGCATTTTATAACTTTATAGTTAATCCTGAAATCAGGCAGTGTGGATAGTTTCTTTACAAAGAATTGTTTTCCTTTTCCAATACCACTTTGGCTGTTCCAGGTCTTTTCATACAATTTTAGCATTAGCTTATTATTTTTTCAAATGAACTATGGGAATTTTGTGATGGGACTTATGAATAAAATTTGGAAGAATTTATTTTTTCCTGATATTTAATGTTCCATTATGTACATGGATATATATATGAAATATATATCACTTCTGGGTATCTACCCAAAAGAGTGAAAACCAAACTACCAAACTACTGCATGCATATCTATGTTCATAACTGCATAATTCACCATTGTCAAAATATGAAACCAACCAAGATGTCTATCAACAGATGAATGAATTACAAAACTATGGGATATGTACACAATGGAATTTTACTCAGCCATAAAGAAAAACACAATTATGTCATTTACAAGAAAATGAATGGACCTGAGAACATTATGCTAAGTGAGATTAGTCAGTCACAAAAAAATAAGAAATCAGATACTCTTCCTAATATGCAGAAGCTAGGGAGAGAATGGGTCATAAGAGGAACTCTAGACTAAGAAGGAGAAACTATAGATGAGCAAATAAGGCTACCTAACTGAGGGGACGGGAGGGGAGAAGAGGGAAATTCTTTAATGCACATGATGTACATTAAAAAACATATCAATGTCAATCACTAAGTCAAAAATGAGAAGGAGGGAAGGAGAGGGAATGGTGTGGGAATTGGGTAAGGGCTAATTGGGTGACGTGTGCATGTATGTCTCCACTATCTTGTACCCCATTAAGATAAATGAATATAAGGAACCAATAAAAAATTAAAAAGTAAAGGCTATATACTTCAAAAATATGTTGTAATTTTCAAAAAGGAGTACTTACATGTCTTTTGTTAAATTTGCCCAAACATTTTATATGTTTTTTTATTGTAAATATTACTTTTTAATTATTTCTCCAATTGTTCACTATCAGCGTATATGTACTTGCAAACTAAATAAAAATATTCTTTATACTTACAACACTTTTGATTTCAAATGTGTTGGTTTTCTACATTGAATAATTCTTTTGCTTTCTCTGGACACTAACTGGAAGTCCACAAAGTACAAATTAATTCTAACCCTAACTATCTGGAGTTTACACAGAGCTCACAGATTAAGGACTCAGTCCTACAAGGCTCTCTCTGTCACAGAACTCATGAGGGTACTAGACTCAATGTTACTAGCTTGTTAAAAGATGATTAACAGATGACCAAATGGAAGAGATGCACAGGGTCAGGTATGGGGAGAGTAACATGAAACTTTGGAACCCTCTTAATGTACTACCTCATCAATACCTTTTAATGGAGGTTCCATTATGTAGACATGATTCGTTTAGTCACTGATCAATCTTCAATCCTCTAATCAGGGTTACTTCCTCTAGCAACTGGTTCCCAATTCTCTAGGAATCATCTCATTAGCAAAAATTAGCATTGTTGTAAAGGGGCTTACTGTGTCTAACAGAAGATGCTCTCCTTATCCTGATAGCTCTGTGACAGGAACCCGGGAGGAAGACCAAATAGGTAATTTTTATTCCATCACAAAGTAGTACATAAAATGTGTGTATATATTCATACATATCATGGATTTCTGTGTATACATATACACTATATACACATATTATATATATATATATATATATATATATATACTTTTGATAGATCTAATCTAAGTTGCTAAATTCATTATTTATTGGTATAAACTTTATAGTATTCTCTTGCTATTCTTTTAGTCTTCTATTCTTCTTGATATTGGTGATTTATAAATCCTTTTTCTTGATCTGTTTGTCTAAAATTTTATAATTAAATATCTTTTCAAATACTTTTGATTTGGTAATTTTTAATAATTGCCATATTTTATTGATTCTATCACCTTTATTGCTTTCTTCTACAGGTTAACTTTACTCTTATTTTCCTAGATTTTTATATAATTCTTTTGTAATATGGCTTCTTTTTATGAACCTACTATGTGCAATAAAGAGTGTGAAATCTTGGAGTTGTTTGATGTAGTGTTTTACAAATATTCATTTTACTAATAATTATTATTACACTTTGGCCAAGTCTTTGATAGTGTTATCCAGATCTTTTATGGATCTGTGAAATATTTTGTTTACAAACTTAATACATTACTAATAGTGTGATTATGAAATTGCCTATTTCTTTCACTTTTTCAAGATTCTGGGGATAATTTTCAAGTGCATGATCATTGTCAGGTGTCACATGTGGTGATATTTTTGGAAGATTTTGTATCTTTTTAATGTTCTACATCTTATGTCAATTTAGCCCTTTCTAGCCTTTTTTTGCTTGCTGTTTAGAAAGCATATCTTTTTCCATCTGTTCACATACTCATCTGTGTCTTTGCAGCTCAAATAGAATGATTGTAAATAATGTATAGTTAGAGCTTGCTCTTTTATTCATTCTGATAATCTCTGCTTTTAACTAGAACGTGTAACTTGATAATAGTCAATAAAGTATTGATGTAATGATTTTTAGCTACTGGTTTATTATTTATGATTAGCTATCCCCTTGGATTTTTCCTTCTTTTCACTTTCCTGCCTTATTATTACTACAATTTGAATATTTTTCATAATTTTACTCTTTTCTTTTAGCAAACCTCTTTGTATTATTATCTTTTATATTTATTCTAGAGATTATAACAAAAATTTTTACAACATATTGTAGCACTTAATGTAAAATATTATGCTGTATGCAGAATGTTTTGTTTTGATGTTCATAATCATAGTACTTTTTGATTCTGTTCCTTGATATCTGCTCTGGTCAGGCCAGCATTATTACAGTTCTAATCTAAAAGATTGACCATGTAATTTAGAGAAAATAAGTTTTTTATGGTTTTGGGTTCAATTCATGTGAGGCAAGAGAGAGAACCAGGGGAGGAGGAATCATATATAATCACTAAGGCCACACTCCCAGGGATTCACCCCTCCAGCCACACCCTACTGGCCCAGGCCACCAGTAAGATAAATCCACTAAAATAGATATATCCACTGCTGGGATTACAACACTCAAGATTCAATTACATCAGCTCTAAACATTAATAAATGAGCTATTTAGGGGACATTTTACATCTGACTACAACTATATTTTCTTGATATATTTGTAAATTGTATGAGAATTGGCCCTTTGATATGGTTTATCTTTCTGGGACTTAAATTATGTTTTTCAGACCTCTTTACGATGCTTTTACTATATTTCTTATGAACATTTCTTTATTTTATCTTCATTTATTTTCCTGCTTCTGCCTAGATATTTTCATTTTTCTACTGACCTAACTTCCAATTATTTATCATCACCCATGCTAAGTCAGATCAGGTTTTATTTTATTTTATTTTATTTTATTTTATTTTATTTTATTTTATTTTATTTTTTGGTGGTACTGGGGTTCCTGGAAACCCTTCTACCTCTGGGCTACACTCCCAGACCTACTTGTTTATATTTTTATTTGGAAACAGAGTCTCTTAAGCCAGCGCGTGATCCTCCTATCTCCAGCTTCAGATCAGGTTTTAAACCTATAGACTGAGTTCTTAGTTTTAATCATTGTATTTTTGGGATACTAGGGTTTGCATTTGATTCTTTTTTTAGAACCCAAGTTCCAGTTCTCAAATACAATTTTAAATTGTGTTAGATAATTTCAGAATTTGGTTCATATGTGCACATTTTTATTTTGTTTTTCTCTTTCTACTTTTTTCACATGCTTGTTAAATTCTCACCAAGTGATGGACAGGTTAAATGTCATAGGTCATTTAAATTCAGTCAGAGTGAGCAGACTTGTGACTGGCTGGGTTGCATTTTTCTTTAAAATACTTTTAATGGACAAATGTAATTGTACGTCTTAGTAAGACTCAAAGTGATTCAAACATATATTCACATATCACTCGATGAATTTTCCTCTGTGTAGCAGCCCCTCCTTTCCGTTCCTTCCTCTTTCTCCTTGCATGTTAGTGAGATTGGCAGTAAAATCTTGTATGAACTTAACCCTATTTACACTGTTCCCATCCCCAATCTTTGTCCCTTCCCTCCCTCTCTTCATCAGTCCCCTTCCACTATTTATTGTTCTCTCTCCTCATTTGACTGAAGTCTCTTTTGCTTCCTATTTTATCTCTAGGTTCCACAGATGAGAGAAAACATATTTGACTTTCTGAGGCTGATGACTCTCACTTAGTATAATATTCTCTAATTCCATCAATTTTTAAAAAGTTCTCTTTGCTACACGTGGTGGCACGCGCTTGTAATACCCGCGCTTGGGAGGCGGAGACAGGAGGATGGTGCAGGTTCGAAGCCAGCCTCACTGGCTTAAGAAACCCTGTTTCCAAATAAAAAATATAAAAATAGGTCTGGGAGTGTAGCCTGGAGGTAGAAGGGTTTCATCCCCAGTACCACCAAAAAAAAAAAAAAAAAAAAAAAAGTTCTATTTGTGATTTTTACTTGATCCTAAAATTTACCCTTTTAGGGGGTCTCAACTGAAAGCCTGGAGTGTTTGGTAAAGTTTCTTTCTTTTCTCTTTTTCTTTTCTTTTCTTTTCTTTTTTTTTGTTAATCCAAAGTAAATTTTTTTTTTTTAAAGTGGGGGATTGAACCCAGGAACATTCTATCTCTGAACTATACCCAGTCCCTTTTTATTCTGAAACAGTATCTCACTAAGTTGCTTAGGGTCTTGTTAAATTGCGGAGGGTTGCCTCCAATATGTGATCGATCTACCTGTCTTAGCCTCCCAAATACTGAGATTATAGGTGTGTGCTACCACTCCAAGTTCAATGTACAATTTCTGTCTCATTTTTGTTGACCATGTGAATTAGAAAACCCTGTTTTTATCACTGTTTTCTGTTTAGCTACACAGTCTCTACCCTGGAGTAGCATAAAGATTCAACATATGTCTTGAAGAAAAACAACTGTCATCCCCCTGGGTCTCTCTTCTTATTAGATCTTTGCTTTTCAACTCCTGGCTTACTTGGTAGTTCCAAACTCTAATATTTGTATCTCTGCACTGTGATATTCCTTAAGACTACTGGTTTCTCTATGTCCCAACAGCAGTCATTTGCCTGACTTCTTAGTCTCTTGTTATCTAATGAGAATGAGCAAATACTTTTCAAGGAAAAATACCTCCAAGAATATTTGCTCCTCTGCAATTGCTTTGATCCCAGGATTTTAACTCCCTGAATCTTTCTTGCTCTTTCAACTCACCACTGACTTCAATTTAATAGGCGAATCCTATTTTATTTGACTTTTCTCACATGATCTGAAATGTTAGTGTGCTCTCAACCACTGTGCCATAACTGAAGGCCAAAGGAATTCTTAAGATTCCTTGAAATTGTGTGTTTACAAATTTGTCTTATATTTCTCTCTCCATTTCAACCTCACAATAAAGTTTTCTTCGTTTTCATTCATTTGTACAACATGCAAAGAATGAGTTACGAAGTTGGGAATTTTATCCTAGAACTTGTACAAATGGACCTGAGTCTATCCAGATATTTTATCTTGTCAGTCTAACCTCATGTGCACAAACTGAGACGAGACTTTAGTAGCAAGTATGTGCAGGCCATGATCAAATGAATCTTTGTTTCTATCAATGTCTCACCCTCTTTGCTCTGCTCACTTTGGCATTTACTTCATCCTCATGATCTTTGTCTCATCATCAACCAAATTCTTGCTCTTTGGACTTTAGCTTAGTTAACCCAATTTAGGCCAAGGTATTCCGAGCTAATACTGGGTTAGAGTCATCCCCTGGAATAGGCTCTTCATTTGTCAGTGTGCTTGTTTAAAATGCACCTTTCTAGGCTTTGGGCACAGATTCTGAGTCCCAGTTGGTCTGAGATGAAGCCTACCTATTTGCATCTCTTGTTAGCACCCTAGCACTTGGAGGAATATTCAGGATATCCGGCTTTCTTTCCCCTTGGAGCCTCACATCTGGCATTGGCTGACTTCACTGGCTCTCAGGTCAGCTCTGCCCAGGGACATTATTCACTGTGAGTTTAACTAATGTGGTTTTGTGCTATTTGAAGTGATCCCTGTCCTTTGGGAAAAATAATCAGAGGATTATATAGAATTATCTCCCCCAAAGGCTAAGAGGACAGAGTCCATTATCCACCTTAGGTGGCAGTATGGCAGATTATGTGACATTTCAGCTTTGCTACTCTCTGACTTGACTATGAAGAATGTAAAGTTAAACTCAGAAACACCTGCCATTGATTGTCTGAACTATTCTTAGGCAATCTGGAAAACCCTTTCTCATTTAATATACGGAGTCTCCCCAACATTTTAAGCTATTATTCAGAACATTTCTATTCTCCGTTTTATACTTAAGACCACGAGCCAAGCCAAGAGGACATTTTTTAATTCCCCTGTCTCCTCCCTACCAGTGTTGGAGGAATGTCAACATAAAAGAAGGGATATTATTTAGGGTGGCCCGAGGGGTAATAAGTAGGATTAATGGGATGAAATTGAGCAAAGGAAAATTTAAAGTGAACATCAGGAACATTTTCCGAAGATTGAGATCAATGATCCTGTGGAATTAAGATCCCAGGGGAGGCTGTGGGAGCCGTATTACTTGAATCAGCGCAAACTAGACTGGACCAAATATTTGAATCTAATCCTACCTTGGCAGAGATTAAACCTGCAATGGCTGGAAGATGGAAAGAATGACTTAATAGGTCTTTTCCATCCCTGACTTCTATGAGTCATCCAATGTATGCTGTTATGCGTCACACAGCCGGCCAGACCCGGGTCATTCGCTATACATTTCAGCCACAAAATATTCAATTCTGACTTTGCCCCAACAGAACGGCTACTTCAGCAGAGGCTGAGGGCTCCCTGGGGATTTCTGGTTAGTTTATAATCAATTAAATATTAGAACTGAAGGCAGAAATCAGTCATGGAAGCAGAGGGTGGTGAGTAATTGAGTTCTCGTTCTTGCTCTCTGGGAGGCTCACCCTCAGCCCTCTGCAGACAGACAGAAATCTTTCCGGAGCAGTTGATGTCTATAAATCTGCCTCTTACAAGCTTGGGCGGCCTGTGGATTGTGCTGGGGCAGCCACTGCCCGTCTGACTGCTGATGGCAGGCGGTCCCGCCTCCTCCGTCTGCTGCAGGCCTGCGGTGGCCTTGTCAGGAAGACCATCTCCTCATGCAACCTGCCAGGGGACCCGGGGCTGAGGAGCGCTGCTTCAGTACTGGCAGCCCGCATGAGTTCCAGAGCATTTTCTTAAAACATTATTAATGTGATTAGCTATATTCTATCTTCAAGTGCAATTTTAGAAAAAAAATCTTAAAAATTGATAAAAGCAGAATTCCTTTGGTTTAAACATGCAGGGAGATGCAGGACTCCACAAGAACACTCTTCCTGGCCACCACCCTGCCTCATCCCTCTTCTCTGGGGCTCCATTAAATAGCAGATAGAAACCACTATGAGGTATAGACTCCAAACCACCTCTCTAGGCCCTCATGTGTGTTTTCTTGCCATTTTACACTTGGCAAAACCCACAAAAGGCAGATGAAGCCATTGCCACACCTCTAGGCTTTACAGAGCTTAGAGATAAGAAATACCTTCTGAGTTTTTCTCCTTTTCTTCTTTTGGTTCTCCATTAGTGATAGCTGGACTGTAGAGGGGGAAGATAGCATCAGAAAGGAGGACTGGCGAGCTGGGTATGGTGGCATGTGCATGTAATCCCAGTACTTGGAAGGCTGAGACAGGAGGATCACAGGTTTGAAGCCAGCCTCAGCAGTTTAGTGAGGCCCTTCACAACTTAGGGGGACTCTGTTTCCAAATAAAATATTAAAAAATAAGTCTGGGGTGTAGCCTGGAGGTATAAGCTCCCTAGGTTCCATTTTCCAGTACCACCAAAAAAAGAAAAAGAAAAAAAAAAGGAGGATTGGCTACTGGTACCAACATCAACTTGTGTTTCATGCTAATCACATTAGACCTTAATCACTGATATTTCCCTTTCTGCATTTCTCCTCTCTTGAAAACTGTTTTGGTTTCATTACAACCTAAATGTGCATTACAACCTGTTTTTTTTTATAGACATGCAAGGAAAAATGGAGAAATGAATACTCAGACCAGCCTTGCAGCTTTAGGAAGTTCAGGTGGCAACCACTGTTCCTCCAAGGGGATGCATTAGACTAATTTACTACTGTGCACGTGGCTTCCATGTTTTAGTTTTCCAACTTGTGATTTTCCCAAACATCCTTAGCTTAAACACTAAGTCTTCCTAGCTAGATGGGAGAGAAATGAGTGGATTGGAATAAAAGTGTATTTGACATCACAGGCCAAACTCAAAATTCCTATACTATGCTAGCCCTAGCTTAACCAGACCATCTGTGAGCAGTGGGACTGGTGAATTTTATATTTCTAATGAACCCTTGCTCTCTGTGATGTTTCCTAGGTGCAGTCAGGAACATAGTATCATTGGATTTGTTTGTTTTCCCCCTCCTTTTTTTGACATCTCTTCCTTGGTGCTTTCAGATTCTAACAAGCTGAGATATGGAGAGAGATTTTATAGGGTTAAGTCACAGGTTTTTCCATGAGCCCCTGGGTCCTCTTCTTTCCCCTTAGTGTTCCTCCCAGGAACCAGCAACAAGTGCTGTCCTTGACCACTGAAGGTTCCTTACTTATCTGGCTCTTCACCATTTCCTATATGCATGAAAAGGAAGCTTTGAGTTTGGACTAACTTGGGAAATTAGTCTACAAACTTGGAGCTCACAGAACTTCCATGGGGTATCAGCATCCTAGACTTTGAGCTATCGAAGTCAATGGGGAGCTGTCAGTTCCTTAAATGAGAGAGAGAGACACACAGAGAGAGAGAGAGAGAGAGAGAGAGAGAGAGAGAGAGAGAGAGAGAGAGAGAGAGAGAGAGAGATTGAGAATCTAGAGAGGTTGTGGGACTTGCTCAAAGAACTAGGAGTGAATTGAGGCATGTCTTCAAAGTGTGTGCTTTTTGTTTATCCCACACTATTCAGAAAAAAAGTGGGGCAAAAGGTTAGGACACAAGCTTGAAAATGTGGCAATTTTTAAGGAAAAGGTTTGTATAGAAGTTCCCTTAGAGAACAACCTCTCATGAGTCAGTCCTCAGAGGGCTTTGGGAGAAGACGTTATAGATGTATGGATTGCAAACATTTAAAATCCACATGGGTTGGAGAACAGAGACAGGGAAAAGATTTTGGCAAGCACATTTGCTTTTTCAATATATGTGTGTGTGTCCATATATGTGTATATATTATCAAATTTAAAACATTTGCAAAGCAATCCCAGGCGTTTCAGCTGAAACCACAGAGCAGTTCATCCATTCCCACTAATAAGTTCCAACCCTTCTGTTGTGTGGTCTTCCCATTGTACGGGTTAGGACCCTACTAAGTCTGTTATGCTTCAACCTGCCTGTTTTATACATTTTTAAGATACGTATAAAGAAACTAAATCTCACTCTCCCATACAGAAACCCAACTCCCAGGAGTCAGCATTTATCCAAATGGCTTCATTGCATCTTAAAGTGCTTTAAGGCCACTTATAAATAAATTGGGGGTATACCAGTGCTTTTGTAATGCACATCATGAAAAGTAGTCAGCTTAAAATAGATTTTCTTTTACTGTAAAGTGCCTTATGCGAAAAACATTCTCCATCTGGCAAAATAGCCCATGTGGTCATGTGGATGGAGCTTAGATAAGGGACAGTCCTTCATGTTAAGAGGATGCCACTTGAAATCTGATCTCTATCAGGATGTATGCCAAGATCTATGTGGAAGGCCATTGCCTCTTCCGGACACATACATGCAAACTTGTCTTCTTGTGAGTCACAGTAACCTGCACATAACCCTGGAATTATTGCCCCTGCCTCACTTGCTCTCTCACCTTTTGACTTACCACCCTTAGATCAAGAGCCCACAGTGAATCAGTCTAAGCCTACAGCTGAGCCTTCCATACTCCACAACTGTTGACCCTCCTGGAGCTTTTGCTTCCTCTCTACTCTGGCAAAGTGAGCTTACAACCAGTCCCTTGCATCTCTTTTTAATGTTTGCCTTTGTAACTTTGCTCATTCTTTCTTTGACTCAACATGTTCTTCCATTCTCTTACCATGAATTCATATCCATTGCTTTCTTCGAGGGCCGTGACGATGTACAGTTCTTAACAGTGACACCCCATGCCTCACCTAAACGTAATAATGCTACTCTTTGAATATAATGACTCTTAACATTCTCAAGCTTTTGTTCCCTTTGGTTTCTCTTTCCTTTCTTAATAATTAGCAAATACTTCATTAAGCCAATCAGAAAAATCTGGCAAATTAAGCTAATATCAATGCTGGCTAATAAGAGCCAATTGATTAGACATTCCTCAAAGTATTCTACTAATTTTTTTTTACAGAAACACTTTCTAGGAATATCTAATTCTGTATCTTGGTTACTATAACCACCAGAACTCTGTTAATTAACTCTCTCATTCCTGCTAAGCTGTTAACCAATAACTGTGGAGAGCATTGCTAAATCTTCAAAGTATTTGCAGAGCAGTAGGTACTGGAGAATTGAACCCAGGAGCATTCTATCTCCCTTTTTTATTTTTATTTTTGTGGTATTGGGGGTGGAACCCAGGAGATTTTCTACCTCTGGGCTATACTTCCAGACCTATTTTATACTTTATTTGGAAACAGGGTCACACTAAGTTGCTGAGAGCCTCACTAAGTAGCTGAGGCTGGCTTCGAACCTGTACAATCCTCCTGTCTCAGCCCCCAAGCGCTGAGATTACAAGCATGTGCCACCATGCCTGGCCTTTAGCCTTTTTTATTTTTAAACAAGGTTCACCAAGTTGCTGAGGGTCTCACTAAGTTGCTGAGACTGATCTCTAATCTGGGATCATCCTGTCTCAGCCTCTCACATATTGGGATTACAGGCAGGCACCACCAAGCCTTGGTCTAGTTTTTACCCTTTTTTATATGTGGTTTCTTTATTCTCCTTCTATACTAATCCAGGTGTTTTTTTTTTCTTGGTCTTTCTTCAGCTACTGAGTTACCCACTATTCACTATGAAGAAAAGCTCAATTCTCAAGAAATAAATCTGTAATGACAGAGTAGCAGGACACTTCATATGGAAGTAATAGTATATTTAACAGGATGATACACTCAAAACTATCTAAAGAAATAACCTCTTGGAACTTCTATACCCTTCATGACAAGTTCCGTTTGGTACAATGCTACACATACAATAAGAACTAATAAAATTTTATGGGTATTATGAAGTGTGTATAATGTGGAGAAGGTGGGGAACTAAACTAAAGAAAATAATGATAGAAGCATTCTCATGAACTTTTTGGTCAAAATGACTAGTTGGAGTTTGTCCTATATCTGGATTCTCCTTAACTTTCTACCATCATAAACAAAATATGACTCGATTTTCAACTGAAAACCAGTCAGAACTGATAAGTCTTTCTAACTGGTTCCCTCTAATAGATAACAGGGTAAACCCTAAAGTAAAATTGGACAAGTGGAAAAATGTTAGGAAAGAGCTTCAACAGCTCAATGTCCACAGCAAACTAGATTTAGATAAACTCCTAGAGTCTAGGGGAAACTCACATCCAAGTAGAAATAGGCATGGAAAGACCATGTCAGACATCAGCACAAGAAGGCAAGTTCAAGATGGTAGGTGATAGAGGAGACAAGATGATAACCATCAAAGATAAGTGGAGAAGTGGTCAAAGCAACCAGAAAGTGGGGTATGAGCAAAATAGAATTTTTTTTTCTTTTTGAGATACTGGGGATGGAACCCAGGAGCATTCTACTTCCGAGCTGACCTGTTTTTGAAACAGGGTCTCACTAAGTTGTGAAGGGCTTTGCAAGTAGCTGAGGCTGTCTGAGAACTGCAATCCTCTGGTCTCTGCCTCCGGAATTCTGATCTTCTCCCTCTCCCTCTCCCTCTCCCTCTCCCTCTCCCTCTCCCTCTCCCTCTCCCTCTCCCTCTCCCTCTCCCTCTCCCTCTCCCTCTCCCTCTCTCTCTCTCTCCCTCGCAGTGCTAGAATTGAGCCCAGGGACATTCTACCTCTGAGCTACACCCCCAGCCCTATTTTTTATTCTTTCTTTGGAAACAGAGTCTCACTATATTGAAGAGGGCCTCACTAAGTAGCTGAGGCTGGCCACAAACCTGTGATCCTCCTATGTCATCCTTTCAAGTACTGGTGTTACAAGTGTATGCCATCATGTCTGGCTGCACCACCATGCCGGGTAACATCTCATTTTTAATAGGTGACACAAGGCTGATGATGACACAAGGCTGGTTTGACTGTTTCAAAGTTTAGGGCTGGTAACAACTTTAGATTCCTATTCTACATAAAGCCTTTATTCAGTAGGTTCAAACGCAATTCTTCTACAATGAGAGTGCTCCCTGTCTTTGCTGCTCTCTCTCTCTCTCAGCATGTTAGGTACATGTGGAGAAAAAAGAATTTAATATACAAATTATACTCCATGCACACAGGTTTTTTTTATTTTGTTATTTTTTTGCGGGTCTAGGGATGGAACCCAGGGCCATTCGACCTCTGAGCTACACCCCCTTCCCTATTTTTTATTCTTTATTTTTGAGACAGGGTCTCACTGAGTTGCAGAGGGCCTCACTAAGTAGCTGAGGCTGTCGGCAAACTGCAATTCTCTGGTCTCAGCCTCCTGAATGCTGAGATTACAAGCATGAGCCAACACGCCGGCTTTGCACACAGGTATTTTTAATTTTTGCTTTTAAATTAGAGAAGGAGACTTTGCCCTGGATGTGTAGTTTATCACTAAATGAAGGACTTTAACATAACTGTTAGTTATCTCTGTTACAGCACAGATTGTTGTGATTGGAAGAATAATGGTTCTTCAAAGATGCTCATGTCCTAGTCTCTAGAATCTGCAAGTATGTTACTTACACATAAGATATGTTTAATGAAATATAGATGGGGAGGTTCTTCTGAAGTATCTAGGCAAGCTCATTGCAATCATGTGCTCCTAATAAATGAAGGAGGAAGTCAGGAGGATACAAACACTGCTGGTCTTAAAGATGAAAGGGTGCTCTTTTAAGCCCAGGTGCTCAGGTGGTAGCTAGACTGAAAAAGGAAAGGAAATAAATTTTAATATAAAGCCTCCAGAACGAAGCTTACCCTGCCAGCGCCGGGATTTTAGCCCAGTGAGAAATGATTTTGTATATCAGACCTCTAGAGTAAGATAATGAGTTTGTGTTGTCTTAAGCTAATTATGGTAATTAATTATAACAGAAATACTGTTATTACCTTAAGGACTGGTATTTTGGATACCCCTCTCCCCAGGTCTGGCACTCAGGGTGAAATTTTCTTTCTTAGTCATTTGTTTAGGAAATGTTATTACTGGTTGAAAAATGAAACTATACTTTTTGAAGATGTAGTAAAGAATGTAAATATATAATAGAAAAGGAGAGAAAAAATTCAAAGTGCTTTATGTGTTTTGAAAAGTGTTTTCTTTTTGCTTTTCTATATTTTTCAATTTTCTCCAGAGATATTATGTTCATAACTAGAAAAAACTCTAGAAATTCAATATAGAAAATTAAAGAAAAAAATTGTCATAAACCACAATATATTATAGTAACAAGAGACTACATTATTTTCAGGGGCTCAGGTTTTGCTAAATCTATGGAAAAGCTATGAGTTTGAAGTGAAGTGGCTCAAAAACAACTAGGAAGCAGATCTGTCAGGTTAGTTAAGGTGGACTCCAGTACCATAACCATCTGAAAAGCTCACAGTTGGAACGATAACCTTAATAATCTTTATGGTACTGGAGGAGAGAGGAACATATGTTCCTGACTGGAAGGCCACCTTGTCTCATCAAGAAAAAAAAAAAAAAAAGAAAAAGAAAGCGGATCTATAGGCTTAATGAAAAAATGGAAAATTGCATGTGGCCTATTCTCAAGGGAGAAATATTTGGAGAAGTTGGAGGTGTGACTTTAAATGGGTGTTAGACAACTTGGTCTTGTTCCTACAGCCTTGGCCCACAGGCAGAGCAGGTAGGTAGGAGACCACTGTGCTCTTGGGATACAAACCCAAACTAAGGCCTCATCTAGGCCTTGTCCAAAAGGAGAGGCCATGTGTTGTTGTTGTTGTTGTTTGTTTGTTTGTTTTGAGGTACTGGGGGTGGAACCCAGGGGCATTCTACCTCTGAGATGCATTCCACCCTATTTTTTTATTATTTATTTTGAAACATGGTCTCACAGAGTTGCAAAGGACCTCACTAAGTAGTAACTAAGGCTGTCCTCGAATCAAGATCCTCCTGTCTCAGCCTCCCAAATGCTGGGATTACAAGCATGTGCCACCATACCTGGCCGAGAGGCTGTATTTTAGTCAGCTCTTCATTACTGTAACACATACCTGAGAAGATCAGCTATTAAGAAAGAGGTTTACTTTGACTCAGTTTGGGGGTTTCAGTCTTTGACTGGTTAGTCCCAGCATGCCATGACTAGAAGACCTCCCCTTAGGTCCCACCTCTTAAGGTTCTACCAACTCCAAGTAGTGCCACGGGCTGGGGACCAAGCCTTTGAACATAGACCTTTGGGATACAATCTAAATTCAAAGGATAGCTGGCCACTACAGAGACTTTCTAGCATTTTGGGATTGTTTAAAGGCTGAGATCAAAAGAGAGGTTAAGATAAAAATTGACATTTCTGACCAGGTAGTGCCAAGGGACTGATGGAAACTGTCAGAAATGTAGTTGTGATTGGAAGTTGGTTTTAGAGGGAAGAAGGAAGAGTTTAGTATTTGAGTAAATGGTAAATAGTTTCAGATAATGTTCAGCATGAAGGTAAGAATATATGAGAGACATTAACACATGTAAGGTAGGATGCAGAATATGTGAATATATATTTATGTCACTTTGACTCTCATGATGATGTATAATTACAATGCATCAATAAAAGTAAATATCTATGTGTTTTATATATATTTAAAAGAATATAGGTTAGAGATTATAATTGAACCAGAATATATAGTTATAAACTTTATAGAGAACTTTATTTTTATTTATTTATTTATTTATTATTTTTTTTTTTTTTTGCGGGTCTGTCTGGGGATGGAACCCAGAGGCATTTGACCTCTGAGCTACACCCCCTGCCCAATTTTTTATTCATTTTGAAACGGGGTCTCACTGAGTTGCAAAGGGCCTCACTAAGTAGCTGAGGCTGTCCGCGAACCGTGATCTCCTGTCTCAGCCTCCCGAATGCTGGGATTACAAGCATGCGCCACCACCCCCGGCTATAGAGAACTTTAAATACAAGTAGGAACTGTATAATTGTCTGTGAAAGTAGTCATGCTCATCTCACAAATGGCTGATAAAGGCATAGTGCTCTCGCTCTTGCTACATCCAAATTCCCTTTCACAAGTGCCATCAGGTTCTTGGCTGGGAAAATTCAGTTTCTTCTTGGGTGGTTAAAACCACTGACTTTCGTTTCAGATATTTATAACCTCACCTGTGATGGGTTATCATATCCCAGAGATTAGCTTCATATAATAAGGAAGGCTTTTTATTGCATAAGAATGCAAAATCCACTAAATCTCATCATTGAGCTGCATTGTTGTTATGAAACTAATTCCTTCTGGTGTAGGGGAAATTTCTTTCATCAAAATCTTCAACAAGACACCTGCTTAGGTTGCCACTAATTCCTAATTACTTGGATCAGAGTAAGGAAAAAAACAAAGACAAAACCAACGGATAGTCTAACAATTTCAGTGTTAGACTGAACTGTGCAATTTAGCTGAGTGACAGAATATGTGTTTGTGTACATTCATACCTCATAGAAAACTGCCTGGTGTATTTTCTTTGCTTTAAGTGGCAATAGATTTGTCTCCTACTTTTGGTCCTCCCCTCCCCCCAGGCAGATTATGTATAGTAGACAAGTTATTTATTTTTAGGGGTGGCTTTCTTCTTTACTTATTAGAGATTAAAATATCCTATGGTTTTAACTTGTGGGACCAATATAAAATAATAGATGCAAAAATACAGCAGAATATATTTTAAGTGTAATCACACCTAATTTTTGATACATAGCACATTGTTTTTGCAAAAGTCTTTCTTTAAAGTCAATAGAAGAAAAGTTACTAGTGAAAAAATATGCTGGGTGATCCATCGGTATGGTTATATTTGAATAAAATATGTTTTCTTACAAAAGTTAATAAGCACTTTCAAACTCAACTTGATAAATATTTTTAAAGTATCATATTTAACAACTCTCTTGTTGACTTGTGTCTTCCCAAAATTCAGGTTTCTCTTCTGAGTGTGACTGAATTTGGACATGGTCTTTATAGGAGTGACCATGATAAAACTAAGTTAGTAGGTTGGGACCTAATCTGATCAGTGTCCTTATGTGGTAGGGATATTGGAAACACACCCACACCCACACACACACACGCATACACACACATGCGCGCGCGCACGCACACACACACACACACACACACACACACACACACACACACTACCATATGAAGACAAAGGCAGAGACAGTGGGACCCCTCTATAATAGGAATAACAAGGATTAGCAAGACATCAGAAACTAGGGAAAGACATAAATCAGATTGTCCCTCACAGGCCTCAGAAAAGAACCATTCATGAAGACGCTTTGATCTTGGACACTTAGTCTCCAGAATTGTGAAACATTACATTTTTGTTGTTTATGCTACTCATTTTGTGTTATTTTAACATGGAAGCTCAAGAAAATGAATACAACAAATCCTCATCTCCTACTTAAAAGTTGTTGAACAAAGTGTCGGAAGACTTTGAAGAACATGAAAAAAATTTTTTAGGAAAAATTAATATTGTGTGGATATCTAAAGTCAGTTATTTTTAAAGAAATAATTACCAAAGACATATTATTTTATTTTTAGTCTGGCAGCTAAGTAATTGGTAATATTTTGATTAGAACAGATTTCTTCAACAAAACTGCAGCAAAGTAGTGTGAATATGGGCTATGAGCCAGGATGTAGAAAAATGGCCTCTTGATGGAGAACTTATAAGGGAATTAAATTAAGGGTACTTCCATCTTTATTTGTCTTTTAAATGTGATAATACAGTAAAAACATCCAATTTCATTCCTGGAATGCAGTAAAGGTTCATTAAATAAATGAAATATCTGAATCCTTTTTAAGTCTAGATAGAGTTACCTAATTTGATTTTGAAAAGATAAATATATTTAGAAAACTGTTACGAACTCTGCTCTGATCAATACTGACCCTTAGTATAAGTCCCAAATACATTCTTTCAGAATTTAAACTAAACTTCTGTATATTCTCACCCAGCTCCATGAAGACTACATTTAAACATACAAAACTGGGTTTTCTGAAGATATGAGTACAGCCAAGTAACAGGTACTGCCAATGATGTGTTGTCAGAATGCCAGATTCTACTTTCTTTGTATTTCTGTTGCACATTTTATATTATTTCTGGTATTCAATATCATCTTAAATAGAATAAGACAGATATAGAGAGAAAAATACTGAATGAACTCTCATATCTGGATTCTAAAAAGTTGAACTTACAGCAGCAGAGAGTAGAGAGGTGGTTACCAAGGGCTGGCACAGGGGAAGAGATTGGGTAGATACTAGTAAAAGGCTATAAAATTTAAGCTGGACAGAACTAATAAGTTAAAAAAATTAATTTATAAAATAGTGACTAATGTTAATAACAATATACACTTG
Source organism: Muscardinus avellanarius (assembly GCF_963383645.1). NCBI lineage: Eukaryota > Metazoa > Chordata > Mammalia > Rodentia > Gliridae > Muscardinus > Muscardinus avellanarius. Next base: position 71,925,272 of record NC_137793.1, on the reverse strand, counting down.
AAAATTGCTAAGGTAGTAGATTTCTTTGTATTCTTACAATAAGTGAAGCAATATATATGTTAGTTTGGTTTAATCCACTTTACAAAGTATACAGAATTTAAAACATGTTTTAAATACAGAACTTAAATGCACAATTTAAAACACTACAAATATATACAATTTAATTTGTCAATTAAAAATAAACAAAAATATGATGCATGAGTTTGCTATAGATGCCCTACCTCCAAATTCCTGCCAGTATTTTCAGGCTAAATAAAAATATTTATTTTTTTATTTATTTTAAAGGGTTATTTTTATACTTTCACTGGTACACTAGAGTCTCCTATTATGAGGTAAATCATAGTGATAGTGACATACATGCACACAGTACTTGAGCTTTCCCCTATTTCCCTCCCCATTCTTCCCCTTCCCCATACAAAGCATTGAGATTGACCTTGGTATTTTCATATATGTTCATATTGTTAATGAAAGTTAGTCCTTAACTGATCCTCTCTCTCCCCTTCCTTTACCTAAACCACCTTCCTGGCTCCACTAAAACTTTACCTCCATTATCTGAAGTCTCTGGTATCCTGACAACTTTCTAGTTTACACATATGAGAGAAAACATAAGACCCTTTACTTCCAGTGTCTGGCTAATCTTACTTAGCATAATGTTCTATGGGTCTATCTATTGTCCTGAAAATGCCATTATTTTGTTATTGATTGCTGAGTAGAATTTCATTATTTTGTTGTGTGTATATCCCATAATTTTGTAATCCATTCATCTGTTGATGTACACGTAGGTTGGTTCCATGAGTTTGGTATTGTAAATTGTACTGCTATAAACATTGATATGCATATATGATTATGATTTTCTGATTTCAGTCCCTTTTAAAAGATACCAAAGAATGATCTGTATCATATGGTAGGTCCAGATCCAATTTTCTTAGAACTCTCCACTGATCTCCTTAGTAAGTGCACTAATTTGCAATCTCACCAACAGTGTAGAACAGTTCCAATTTCCCCACATCATTTTTTTATTTTTGAGGTATCGAGGATTGAACTCGGGGGCATTCCACCTCCGAGCTACACCCCAGCCCTAGGTTTTTCATTTTTTATTTTGAAATAGGGTCTCACTAAGTTGAAAAGGGCCTCACAAAGTAGCTGAGGCTGGCTGAGAACCTGTGATCCTCCTGTCCTAGACTCCCAAATACTGAGATTACAAGCATGCACTGCCATGCCTGATGAATTTTCCCACATCTTCACAAGCATTTATTGTTTTTTGACTTCTTGATTGACATTCTCATTGGGGTTAGATGGAATCTGAGTATAGTTTTTGATTTTCATCTCCTTAATTGCTGATGATGTTGAACATTTTTCATGTATTTATTAAAAATTTGTATCTCTTCTTTTCTGAAACGTTTACTTAATTCAGTTGCCCATTTCTTGACTGGGTTGTTTTTAGTGTTGAGTCTTTTAAAAACTTTGTATATTCTAGATATTAGTCTTCTATCGGAGGGATAGCTGGCGAAGATCTCCCATTCTGCAGGCTCTCTCTTTAAACTCTTGATGGTTTCCTTTGATGAGCAAAACTTTTTTAGTTTAACAGCATTTTATTTATTAATTCTTGCTTTAAGTTTTTAAGCATTGGTATCTTACTAAGGAAGTTTTGACCTGTGTTTATATGTTAATGTGTTGGCCCTATGCTCTTCTTTAGTAATTTAAAAGTCTCTGCTCTAAATTCCAGGTCTTTGATCCATCTCCAGTTGACTTTTGCAGAGTGTGAGATACAAGGTTAATTCCACTTTCCTACAAATGGTTAACTATTTTCCCCAACACTATTTGTTAAAAAGGCTGTCTTTTCACCAACATATATATTTGGCACCTTTTTCAAAAGTCAATTGGCTCTAAGTGTGTGGATTTGTTTCTATATATTATATTCTGCTCCACTCATCTATGTGTCTATTTTTTTCTGCCAATACCATGCTGTTTTTACTACTATAGCTTTGTAGTATAATTTTGAGTCAGGACTTGTGATGCCTTCTATATGAGTCTTATTGTGAAAATTACTTTGGCTATTCTGAGTCTTTTGTTTATGACTGATTTTTCTAGATATGTGAAGAATAACATTGGTAATTTGATAAAGATCACATTGACTCTGTAGATCTCTTTTGGTAGAATGACCATTTTGATAATATTTTTCTGCTCATCTAAGAGCAAAGGAGATTTTTCCATCTTCTAAGATCTTTAATTTCTTTCTTTACTGTTTTATAACTTTTATTGAAGATGCAGGTGATAAGAATATGTATTCAGCTGTTATTGGCTAAAATATTCTGAATATGTTTACTAGGTCCATTTGGTTTACAATGTACTCTAGTTCTGAAGAGTTTTTACTCATGTTTTGCCTGGAAGATTGATCTACTTGTGTGAGTGGTATGTTTAAGTCTCCAAATATTATTGTATTTGGGTCTATTTGAGATCTAATGTCCCTATTTGAGATCTAATGTCTTATAAAAGTGGTATAACCAAATTTGGGGCATATTTACTATCATTACATCTTCTTGTTGGATTATTATTTTTATTAGTATGAGGTGACCTTCTTTTTCTCTTCTTATAGTTTTAAAGTCTGCTTTGTTCAATATAAGCATTGTTACTCCGGCTTGTTTTTAGTCTCCCTTTGCATAGTGTATATTTTTTCCTTCTTTCACCTTTAGCCTATGGGTATCTTTCCTGTAAAGTGAGTTTCTTCCAAGAAGCATATAGTTGGATTATGTTCTTTAATTCATATTGTCAGTCTATGCCTTTTAGTTGGGGAGTTTAGACCTTTGACATTCAATTAAGAGATTGTTGTTTCTTGTCATTTTGAGTCATATTTTCTGTTTGATATAGTGTTATTTTTTCTTCACTTAGTTGCCCATCTGGTGGAATTTGCTCCTTCTCTGGGTCTGGTATATATGTTTTTTTTTCTTCTTTGTGTTTTATTTCATTAAGTAATTTCTCTAGTGACAACTTGATAGTACTAAATCCTTTTAGTTTTCCCTTGTTGTGGAAGGTTTTTAATTTCTCCATCAATATAAATGATATATTTGCTGGATATAGCAGTCTTGGTTGGAAATTCTTTTATTTTAAGGCCTAGAGTACATTATACCAGCCCTTCCTGGCTTTCATGACTTTGACTGAGAAGTCTGGTAGTTATTATTTTTCCTTTGAATGTCACCTGTTCTTTTGTTCTCAATGCTTTTAATATTTTTTCCTTGGTATCTAGGTTAGTCATTTTGATTATTATTATTTTTTATTGGTGCAATGTATTCATACATCATAATGGTATAAAGAAAATACTTTTGTAGACATACATGCACACATCGCCCAGTTAGCCCCTACTCGATCCCCATCCTGTTCCCTCCCCATCCCTCCTTCCCATGCTTAGCTTAGTGGTTGACATCTAGTTTTATAGCAATTTATCCAATATTAACGATGATAATATCACAAAACAGTTTCATTTATCTGATACCAAGCTTTTGATGACTAAAAGATAATAGTTCAATATTTCTTTTTGCTTTCTTTCTTACCAGAGAATATTTTTTTCTTTTCTTTTTTTTTAGGTGAAGCTATCATACATTTATTTATTTTTTTTGAAAAAATCTATCCTGATATGGAATATGGACTCTAGATACCCAAAACAATCTCGAAGAAGAACAAAGCTAGAAGATGTATATTTTCTGATTTCAAACCATATAAAGCTACAACAATTGAAACAGTGTAGTACTGTTCTAAAGGCAGATATATAAACCATTGGAGTTAAATAAAAGCTTAGAGATAAATTCTTCCATATATTGTCAAGTTATTTTTGACAAGGTTTCCACGAACATTTGGTGGAGGAAATAATAATCTTTTAACTAAATATTGTTGAAAAATAATAATTACATGAAAAAGAATAAAATTGGACCCTTACCTAACACATATACAAATATTAACTCAAAATAGATAAAAGACCTAAATATAAATCTTAAGACTATAAACTTTTAGAAGAAAATCTGGGTCATAAAACCTCACAACATTGAAATTCACAGTGATTTCTTGGATATGATTTCAATGGCACAGGCAACAGAAGAGTATACAAACTCCCTAAAAAATAAAAAAATATTGTATATCCAAAGACAATGCAAACAGAGTTAAAAGTTACTGATAGAATGGGATAAAATATTTCCAAATGCTATATCTGAAGGTATATTAATATTCCAACTAGAAATCCTAAAAATTAGGAACAATAAAAGCAAACAATACAATGTAGAGATAGGTAAAAGACTAACATAAATAATGAATCTCCACAGATAACCAACCTTATTTGTCTGTTGGATGAAAAATCTTATTTCTCTGGTTCTGGTGTGTGTTACCTATTTCTTCTTTGTAGTTAATCTCTTTGAGTATTTTCTCTAGTGCTGGTTTTAAAGACAAAAATTCCTTCAGTTTCTGTTTGTCGTGGAAGCTTCTTATTTCCCCATCTAATTTGATAGAAAGTTTTGCTGGGTAGGAAATTTTTGGCTGGAAGTTGTTTTCTTTCAGAGTTTGGAATATGTTACTCCAAGCCCTTCTGGCTCTTATGACTTGGTTTGGGAAGTCTGGAGTGATTCTAATTCATTTGCCTCTGAATGTCATTTGGCCCTTTGTTTTTGTTGCCTTTAAGATTCTGTGCTTGGCTTCCACATTGGTCATTTTGACAATTATGTGGCGTGGGGATCCTCTTCTCTGATCCTCTCTAACGGGGGTTCTATAAGTTTCCTGGACCTGTGTATCAACCTCTTGCTCTATGTTTGGAAAATTTTCTGCTATTATTTCCTTGAAGAGATTGTTAATCCCTTTGGTTTCACCTTCTTTTCTCTCCTCTATTCCAATTATTCTTAGGTTAGCTCTCTTAAAATGGGCCCATATTTCTTCAATGTCAGATTCCTGCTGTCGGATTTTTTTTTCTAAATTAGAAACTATGCGTTCATTTTTTGAATGATCATCTTCTAGGAGCAAGATTCTATTCTCCATGTGGTCTAATCGGTTGTTTGTACTTTGAATTGAGGACTTTACTTCATTAATTGCATCCTTTATCTCTCTTTGGCTCTCTCTGAATTCTTTTTGAAACACCTCTATTATTTCTACAGTTATTTTCCTGATTTGATCTTCTATAAATCTCTGAATTTCTGTTTTATCAGGTTCTGATGTTGTGGGGTTGTGGGCATTCATTGCTCCATTGTTATTCCTCTTTCCCATGATTTCGGAAGTTTGTGCCTTCTCTGGGTTCTTCCCTGGGTCACTACGACTTCACTTAAGGTGCTGTGGATCTCGAGTCTGTGGTATCTCAGTCCCCACTACTTCTTTACTGGGTTGTATCGCAGAGTCTCAGACCCAGGGAGTCAATCAAGGCTGCTTTAGACCATGGGTGGTGCCAGGTTGGGCGTTCTCCTATGGTGTAATATCTCTGCCACCACCACTCCCCCACTGGGTCAAGTCCCTGGGAGTACAATACTGGGATTTCTCCTCTAGGGGCCGCAATTTGACTCACTGTTGAGTGCGCAGATGGAGTTGTCGTGGACTCTGTGAATTTGCTGCTGTTGCCCTCGGTAGCAATATGGCGCCACTGCTACACCCTTGGCCATGAGGCTGGCGTATTTCTTTTCTGTTTTTGAACTCCACTCTGAGTCCCTGCAGGGTGCACTGAGCCCAGCCCCTGGGAGCTTTAGCTGCTCCCTGAGCCGAGAAATCTGCTGAATCCCGCCCGGCTGTTCCGCAGCGGCTCACCTCGGGTCATTGTCCACCTCTCCTCTCTGGAGCTTGGTGGGCTGTTGAGTGAGTTGGTCTGGTGCCGTCTGGTGAACTCGCCGCTATCGCCAGCAGTAAGGCGCTGCTGCTGCATTCTCAGGTGTGAGGCCGGCGTATCTCCTCTCTGGTTTCTGAGTTCTGTTATGAGTTACCTTCCTCTCTGGAGCCTGATGCTGCAAGGCAAAATGGCGCCTGCCGCTTCACGCCACGGCTCTGGCTGCAGCACTGTGGTCTGCTTTCTGGTATCTCATTTTTCCAGCCCTCTTTTTCTCTGTCCCTTAAAATTACATTTTTTGTTTCTCTGCTGATGGTGTTTTCTGGCTATGAAACGCGCTGACTTTGTGGTAATAGAGATTAGTTGTTAGCGGGGCTCGTAAGCCCCGTTTTGCTCTGTTGCCATCTTCCCGGAAGTCCTCATTTTGATTATTATTTGGTGAAGAAGTTCTTTGATCTTATCTTGTTGGTGTTCTGAATGTCTCCCACATATGGATATCCAAGTTTTTTTCTACATCTCGAAACTTATCTTGTGTTATTTCACTGCAGAGGTTTCTAATAGCCTTGTCTTGTGTTTCCAAACCTTCTTAAATGCCTATTATCCATACATTAGGTTGTTTCATATTATTTTATATTTCCTGTATGTTCTGGTCTTGTTGTATTGTCTTCTCTTTATTGTTGACTCTTTGGTCAACTTATTCAACAACTTTGAATAAGTTGTTTTTTAAGTGGGAGATTCTATTTTCCATGTGTTCTATACTGCCAGAGTTGGTTTTTATTGAGTTCTTTAATTCATTTATTGATTACTTCATTTCACTCAAAGCCTCCTTTTGGTTTTACTTAGGACCTCAATTTATCTGTTCATGTTTTTTTTTTTTTTCATTTCCTGTAAACTTCCTCTGAATTCACTTTTGTGGACTTTGATCATACTGAAAATAAAAATTCTGAATTCTTCTTTTGGCCTTTCCTTGAATTGTAGGAGTTTATTCTTTCCTCTCTGGTCTCATTTCTCATGTCCTCAGAGTTCTCAGGTTTGTATTTCTGTTGTCTGGGCATCATCTTATTTTTTGTGTGAGAGTCCATGTCTATTTGTTATCCCTTTATAATAAGGTCTATGCTGACCTATACTCTAGAAATCTGTCTCATCTAATCAAAATTTTGAGTTTGTACTCCAGTGTTTCTTTAACAAGATATAGTTTATATTCAGTGCATGTAAATAGGAGTCTCTGATTGGCTGCAGGTCATCATGCTCTCTGGCCCAAATTTTGTGGGGTCAGATATTATGATGTTCCATTCAAAGTCTTCAGACTGTTGGTTGGGTTTTAATTCCCCACAGATCCCACTGCTGCTCTGCTGGTTGTAAAGGTATGAAGGTATGAAGCTCTATAGATTTCTGACCTCTGGCCTCTGTGGATACTGAGCATAAACTCAGCAGGACCAGAGATTAATATGTCTGAGCTTGTGGCCTGACTGATTGAGATTTGATTGCCTAGGAGTACAACCACTGATTTTGCTGGTTACAATTGTATGTAGCTCTATTAGTCACTGGCATGCATGTATGCCAAGCCTAAACTTTGCTTGTGGGGAGTGTTAAGTTCCCAGCCTGTGGCTATGAATTTGTGAGCCCCTGCTGGTCCTTAGCCTCTCTGCTTTCAGGATCCAAAATCTGAAAGAGAGAGATTTTACTGTTCTGAACTGTGGATAGGATGGCTCAATAGGGACAACACTGCTACTTTCTGCAGCTGTGATCACAGGAGATCTTGTTGGCCTCTGCCCTTGGTGCTTATAGCACCTAAAGATCTCCAGGAATGAATTTATAGCCCTCTAAGCCTGAAGTATTGTTGACTGAGTTATTTAAACCCAAAGAGATGACTATTGGTAGAATTGTGGTGATTGCTGGAGACACTGTAGGGGTGTAGCAGAATGTAGACCTTAGGATATCCTAGTGATTGTATGCTAATTAATGTTTCTGCTGTGTCTGACTGTAGCTCCTGCCCTCACTGCCACAGGGATGATTTCAAAGCTCACAAATGCCACAGGTCTATTTGTTGCCATTCAGGTTTCCATTGGGACATTTTAAACTCACAGTAAATGACAAGTGCTGCTTGGGTCACTGTAGGTTGAGATGAATTCAGCTGCAGCCAAAAGATTTCACTGGGGATTTTCCTTGTTGGTCTGCAGATTCACAGTGGTCTTGAAAGGGCAGGATATAGCCACTGGGATCTCTGCAAGAAGATCCTGGCATTTGTCAGTCAAAGTTCAGCTCCAGCTGCAGTATTTTGCTGGACAGTGTTGCTGGGTGGTCTTGGGATTCATGTCTTAAGCAATTTATATATAGAGAGAATTGTGTGATTGCATTTTGTGATAGTTTTATGAAGTCACTGGCTTGACATGGTTCTGTTCCTTCTTTGCTGAATTTGGTCTCTGAAAGCCACCGGTTCCAGGAGTGGCCAGCCCTGGCCTGCAGGCTAAATTTTAAAGATTCCCTTGTATATGTACTAATATGTGCCTTAGAATCATTAATAGAAGACTCAGTAAATGAGGACCTATGCAAGTCCAATTTATCTAAAAATACTTATTGAATACCTGTGATATGCTACATGTCATATTATCAGCTATAGGGGGAAAAGATTAATAAATTATAATTCCTGTTTTATAGAAGTTTACAGTACATTAAAGAGGTAAGATAGGCAGGCAAAAAAAAAAACACAAAAACATACAGCATGTACTAAGCAAGGAAAAAAGTAGAAAATAAATGTAGTAGGTAAGAAGTAAATGTATCTCTGACTAGAAAAATCCAAGAGATGACATTTAAGCTGAGTATAGAATGAAAAGGAAGGAGTTGTTAGGTACAAAAGTTGAGAAAATCTATGTGGGAGAGAGAAAATCAAATTAATAGAAGAACAAAGCTTTGTGGAAGGATCTGGCCTTTTCAAAGGGGCTGGGTGAAAGAGGAGGACGTGGGGCATGGAATGAAATGGTAGGAAGCAAAGCAGGTGAGAAAATGCTGGTTCAACCTGTGAAAGATTGTACAATACATGTTGACAATGTGGACCTTGCCATTCAGGCCAGTAGTTTTCATCTGGAGATGACGTTTTGCCCCCCAAAATATAAGTGGCAATATATGGATATATTTTGAACTCTTATAAAGAAAGAGATATTATTGGTCTCTCTTGGGCAGAGATCAAAGATGCTACTAAACATCTGAGAATACACAAGACAAAACTGTACAGCAAAGAATTATCCAGTCCAAAATTTTAGCAGTAGAGTTGCTGAAACCATTTTCTGTAAGTAATGGATGAGTGTTTTTAAATTATAAGACCAACAAAATGTTTATTTTTATAAATATACTATAATTGTTTGGGCTATAATAAGAAGTGATTTGTGTTAGGGCAACTTTTTGGAAATGAGTGGTCATTATTGACAGTTCACTATGTGTGAGGCAAAACTGTGAGGATATTAGAGTCATTAAATTTATTGCTCAAAGTATTCCCATGGGAAGGTGTAGATGAAAGTAGATTAAGCATTTTAGCCAAAGGTATCCAGTTAGAAAGCAGTCAAATTATGATTCAAATCCTGAATCTAATGGTGATGCCCCAAACCATGATATCCTGCTTCTGTAATCTCTTAATAATCATCAAAGTGGAAGACAGGCTGAATCCTGACACTAAGAATGGGAATGAAAAGAGGAGACAGATTTAAGAGACATTTGAGGTACATTTAATCAACAGATTTAGAAACACTTTAGTGTGGGGGATGAGGAGAGGAAGGAGTTAGGCTGACACTAAGATTTCTTGTGTCAATTAGATTAATGTTAATTAATCGAGGTCATACAAAATTATTTCCTCAAAGTTTCCAAGAAATTCCTGAGGAAGTGATGAGAAGTGGTGATAATATGTTGCTGGAGAAGAGATACTGAGGTAATTTCCAAATTTATTGATGTTTTGGTACCTATGACAGAGTATAGTGGGGACTTGCACAATATTTTAGGGTAATCAGTGGAGTAAGAGAAAAATGTTCAAAAGCCATTGTGGCATTCACGATGAAGAGTATGTAGAAACAGAAAAAGCCAGAGAAAACTCTTGGGGAATGCTTAAGGTACACTTAAAGCTTCTAAACGTCAGAGGGGTAGGAGAAATAAATTGGTTTTTATTTCCATAAATTCTAGAATTTCACATCTTCCCTTTTCCTTTTCCATCATTGTCCTTCTTTCTTCTTTCTTTACATTTTATTCTCTGTCTTTCTCTTTTCTTTCTTTTCTGTTTCTCATTTTAATTTTATTTCTTTTCCACTTCATTTTCTCCTTATTTTTCTCTTTGTCTGTCACCTTTCCCTTTTCTCTTTTTCACTTCTCCTTCTAGACTATTTCTCTTTCTCTATTTTTATTTCTCTCTTTCTCTCTGCTGTCTTTCTACTTTTCTTCTTCCCTCCTTCTTCCAGTCATAGCAGAAGTTTTGGTATTTTGGCTAAGATGATCTACTTTTGCTAAGTTCCTGAAGATGTTGCAAATTTTACTGTATGTTGCAAGAGATGCTCTGGCTTCTTTTACAGAAGTCAGTTTGGTCTAGACCACAGTTGAATGGAGAAACTTAGGAAGGCATTTGGTCATAGAGGGGTTTCAAAAACTCAGCTTGGAAAATACTGGATTAAATTGTGTTTTTTTTTCTTCCCAGAAAGCAACATACAGTATTTGAAATAATTAATTTATTAACTAACTAATTAATTAATTTTGAAAACAAAAAAGCCAAGAGTCCCATTTGTTACAGATAATTGCTTTGGCTATCTTCTTTTACTTTGGTTATCATCTGTTCAAAACTTCAATTTCAGAACTCTTTTTTTTTTTGTTTTTCAGTACTGGGTATGGAACCAGGGACATTCTATCTCTGAGCTGCAACCCTAGATCTATTTTTTAAAATTCTTATTATTTTGAAACAGGTTCTCACTAAGTTGCAAAGGTCCTCACGAAGTAGCTGAGCCTGTCCGTGAACTGCAATCTTCCTGTCTCAGCCTCCCAAATGCTGGGATTACAAACATGCACCACCACACCAGGCCCAGAACTCTTAACTTTGTTTAATGTGTGTCTATGTTTCTCTTTCCCTAAACTCATCAGGGTAAGTGTATTTTATCTACAATAAAGTTTATCTTATAATCTTTTTTTGTGGTACTGGGGATGGAACCCAGGGTATTTTCTACCTCTGGAATATACTCACAGACCTATTTTATATTTTATTTGGGAACAGAGTCTCACTAAGTTATTGAAAGCCTCACTAAGTAGCTGAGGCTGGCTTCGAATCTGTGTGATCCTCCTGTCACAGCCTCCCAAGCACGGGTATTACAACCATGCACTACCATGTCAGGCTTATAACTTATAATCTTTAAGTAAAATAGGCTTATAACCTATAATCTTTAAGTAAAATTAGAAAAACATTGTATAGAGTTGAAAAATTTCAAAGGCTTATGTAAGCTTAGGGTGACTGTTTTGTCTGTTTGATTAGGGAGAGTGTGCCATGTATGAGGCTATATTTTTCAAGTCTTTTGTACTTCCTAGGTCAATAATGTGTGTATATATATATATATATATATATATATACATTATAATGTATATATATATATATATACACACACACATTATTGACCTAGGAAGTACAAATATATATATATATATATATATATATATATATATATATATATATTTCATTTGGATATGTTTTCATTTTTGTTAATATACATTTTTGGTGCATTATAATTATACATTATAGAGAGATTCAGTGTAATACAAATAATAACAACAAATGCTGGCGAGGATTTGGGGAAAGAGGAACTCTATTACACTGTTGGTGGGAATGCAAATTAGTTCAGCCACTATGGAGATCTGTGTGGAGATTCCTAAGAAAGGTGGGAATAGATCCACCATATGATCCAGCTATACCACTCCTGGGTATCTTTCCAAAAGGGCTGAATTCAGAGAACTACAGCAACATATGCATACCTATGTTCATAGCAGCACAATTTATAATAGCCAAAATATGGAACCAACCCAGATCTCCATCAACAGATGAATGGATAGCAAATCTTTGGGAAATACACACAATGAAATTCTATTCAGCCATAAATAAGAACAAAATTATATCATTTGCAAGAAGATGGAAAGCCCTGGAGAACATTATGTTAAGTGAGATCAGCCAAGCACAGGAGGAGAAGGTACATATGTTTCCTCTAATATGCCCAAGCTAGGAAACACAGAGGATACCAGTGGGACTCCAGATAATGGAGGGGAAATATCAGCAAAGTTTGAATGGAAAGACAGGAGAGGAGGAAGGCTGATCTTGATTAATGAGGGTCTACATCTGAATATGTGTAAAATTATGAATACGACATGGTTAACCTGGACAACCATTGGTGGGAGGGGGGAAGGGAAGGTGGGGGTGCGAGGGAACCAAATATAGTTTAAATGTATACCATTTATGTTCAATAAAAATTTATTTAAAAAATAAATAAACACACTGAATATTAAAAAAAATATACATGCATACAACATTTGGTATGTTTCCCTCTGGGTTCTGCCCCAATCCCCCACCTCTCCTGGTACATTTTAGTGAGATTGGTAGTGATATTTTCATATATAGAAACAGCATTGTGTGTGTGTGTGTGTGTGTGTGTGTGTGTGTGTGTGTCTGTCTGTCTGTCTGTCTCTCTGTCTGTGTGTCTGTGTGTATGTAATTAGGGATTGAACCCATGGGTATTCTACCTCCAAGCTATACCCACAGCCCTTTCTTATTTTTATTTTGAAACAGAGTTTCACTAAATTTCTGAGGCTGACAACAAACCTGCAATCTACCTGCCTCAGCCTTCCAAGTGCTGGGATTACAAGTGTGCACCACCACACTCAGCTTAGACATAGCATTATCTGAACTGTTCTCTTCATCAAACCTTCCTCCCTCTCTCCACCTTACATTTTACTTATTCATCCATTGATTAACATATAGTATGGTTTCATAATTTGGTAGTTGTGAACTGTTCTGCTACAAGCACAGATATGCATGCAACACTATAGTATTTTGAATTTAATTCTTTAGGATAGATACCAAGGAGTAGTATTGCTGGGTCATATGGTGTTTCTATTCCTAGTCTTTCAAGGAAACTTTATGCTGATCTCTTTAGTGGCAAATTGACACTCCTACCAGCACTGTATATGATTTCTATTTCCCTGTGTCTGCACCAGCATTTGTTATTGTTTATATATTTTTATTTTTTTATAAATTTTTATTGGTGGACTGTAGTCATACATCTCAATGGGATAAAAATCTTGTGGAGATATACCTGCACCCATCACCCAATCAGCCCTTGTCCAATCCTTAACCCCTTTCCTCCCCCTCCCTCCTACCCATGCTTGGCTTCCTGATTGACTTTGATGAGTTTAAGTACATCAGGTGCTTTAAAGACTTTTCTTTATCCTCCCTCTTCTCCCCTCAGATATGTCACCTTCATTGCTCCTCTATAGGGTCCCTTCTTTATCTAGAGTTCCTCCTGTTACCCATTTCTCTCTAATATTTTTCACACTAAGAAAAGCATCTAATTTCTTATTTTTTTGTGACATTTCACTGTAAATGCCATAATTTTGTTCTCCCTTATGGCTGGTCAAAATTACATTGTGTATGTATCCCATAGTTTTGAATCCACTCATTCACTGAAGGACATCTTGGCTGGTTCCACAGTTTGCAATGATGAACTGTGCAGCTATGAATATGGTTGTTCATGCATTAGTTCGGTATTTTGCTTTTCATTCTTTTTGGTAGATACCGAGAGGTAGTATTGCTGGAGGATCTTCTGTACTGTTCTCCAAAATGGTTGCACCAACTTGCAATCCCACCAACACTGTATTAGAGCTTCTATTTCTCCACACTTATTCCCACTTACTGAAAACCTGAAAGCCAGAAAGTGAGTAACTTTGACAGGATGATCCATTTTTTTTAATAGAGGTCACTTGGATCTGGAAATCTGCTGAGAGATTAGGTTAGGCAGCGGCAGCTTCTATTGCTTTCTGGCCACACAGTTGGAGAAACTCGCCGGCCCTTTGCTGTGAAGCAGGCCCCAGTTCCAGAACTGCCATGTAACAGGCTCTGATCCCGGCCTCACTGGCTCCAGACTTGGCCTCGCCCCAAGGCAGGCTTTGGGCCTGGACTCCCTGGCTCCAGACCCGGCCTTGCCGTAGGGCAGGCTCTGGGCCTGGCCTCACTGGGTCTAGACCTGGCCTTGCCACATGGTGGGCTCCATCCCCTGTCACTGTGGACAGGACGTTTACAGAGGTTCCCATTTTTCCCTCTCTCTCTCTCTCTCTCTCTGTCTCTCTCTCTCTCTCTCTCTCTCTCTCTCTCTCTCTCTATATATATATATATATATATATATATATATATATATATATATCTTTAAGTAGAAGAAAACAGCATGTGTCATGTGCAGAAGCTGGGAGCCCAATTCCCTAGCAGCAGTGGATTTTATCATCCCCACAGAAAGTGGAGGCTCGTAGCCTCACCATGGAGAGTGGGATCTGGTGCTCCAAGCAAATCCTGGCCCCCAGTGCAGCACAGATGAGCACGGCGGCCATGAGCTGAGGTCTCCAAGGACACCTGGTGCACCGAGCCGGGCGGGGCTCTCTCCGACTTGCCCCAGACATTTTTCTTACATAGTATGTTGGCCAGAATTCCTGCACATGTGCGGTGGGAGCTGTCTACTTTTGGGGAGATTTTTTTAAAAATTCAAGGTGGATTGGATTGGAACTATTGGCCTCTCCCAAATACTGGCTGCCACTGCTGCTGCCATCTTGGTCCGCCTCTGTGAAACTTTTTCTTACATAGTATGTTGTCCAGAGTCCCTGAGCATGTGGAGCAGGAACAGTCTACTTTTGGGGAGATTCTTCAAAAATTTAATGTGGATTTGGTTGGATCTGTCTGCCTCTCCTGAATACTGGCTGCTGCAGCTGCCTTCTTAGTCTTTCCTAGAGTATGTTGTCATTAAGTATTCCTGTGCATGTGTGTCAGGAGCAGTCTGCTTTTTGATCTCTTCTGGGATATCCCTCCAAAAATCACTTTTCTTGCAGTGGCAGGTATCACACTGCTGTCTTGCCTCTAATTCCGCCATTTTCCACTCTCTCTCCTATATTTCAGATAGGAAATAATGACTGGAAATGTTTCTGTGTGTTGTTCTAATCAGCTATTAAATCAAAATCTGTTGTCTAGGGATTCTCAGAGGGATGCATATCCTATTCAGCCACTGCCAACCTACACTGCTCTGGCCATGGTCGCTGCTGCAGCTGCAACTGCAGCTGTCGCCATCTTCCTCCCTCTTCAATATTTTTAAATAAAAGAACACAGTGTGTGTCTTTCTTAGGAGTTGGGGGTCCAAGTACTTAGTAGCAATGTGTTTTATCTCCCCGCCAAGAGCGGAGGCCAACAGCTCCACCACGGAGAGTGGGTTCTTCTGCTCTGAGCCCACCCAGGCCCAGCGCTGCACAGAGAAGCGTGGTGGCCAGGAGCACCCTTGGCTCCCGGGACACGTGGCATTAGCTGACCTGATTACGCGGGGCTCCATCTGACATGCCCGAAAAATTTTCTTACATAGTATGTTATCCAGAGTTCCTGAGCATGTAGGGCAGGTGCAGTCTACTTTTGGGGAGATTTCCTCAAAAGTTCAGGGTGGGTTAGAATGAATCGACCGGCCTCTCCTGGATACTGGCTGCTGCCGCCACTGCCATCTTGGCCCTCCTCCTGAGCATTTTTCTTACATAGTATGTTGTCTAGAATTCCTGAGCATGTGGGGCAGGAGCAGTCTTTTTTGGAGGGGAGATTTCTGCAACAGTTCAAGGCAGGTTAGAATGGATTTATCTACCTCTCTCAAATATTGGTTGCAGCTGCCGCTGCTGCCACTGCCACCATCTCCACCAGATAGGTCTGTCTCTTCTCTGTTTGTTTATATTCTTGATTATTGCCATTCTAACTGGAGTCAGCTAAAACCTCAGTGTCATCCAATTCACATTTCTGTGATTGATGTTGAACTTTTATTCATATATTTATTGAAAATTTGTATTTATTCTGTTGAGTAATGGCTATTCAGCTTAATGGTCCATTTTTTACTGTTTTTTTTTATTTTTAGTATTACGTTTTTAAAGTTATTTGTATGCTCTAGATATTAGTTCTTTATCATGATGAATACCAGGGCTATCCTGATGCCCTCCTTGGCAATGTCCACACCTGAGACTTATCTGATCTCTACTCCAAGAGGATAAATATTAGTATATGTAGATGTATATAGGTATAATTAATGAACTAAAGCACAAATTTTGTGGTAAAAAATCAACATTAAATTCCCTTTCTGCAGAAGACTGAGCAAGTCTCCATGTAATAAGGCTTTTAGATAGAACTTCCAGTAATATGAATTCCAAGGACGAGAAAGCCTCTGCAATTTCTTCTTCTCTGGCCTCTTTGAAAGTGTGAAAAGTGAATAACTAGATGAAAACTCAAACGCATTCAAGGAGGATATCTCTTTCTGACTACAGTAAGCAAGACGACGGTATCCATACAAAAATGTATCTTTGAAATGTATTTTGACAAACAATTTTTAATTTGAATACCTGATACTTTCTAAACATTTTATGGCCTGATACTACTTCTATTAGAAATAACCAGTTGCCCTATTCATTTTTTTTACTCCTCCAAATTTATTTCATACATAGGTACAACATTGGTGAAACCTGTCTGACTAGGTAACGCAAAGGAAATTTTTAGATGTGGTGGGGCCCCCACCCATTCTTACATAAAATTTCTAGTGGAAATTTGGAAGCACTGATGACCTTTTGTAAATGCACCACACCTCAAATTCTCATTTTTCCATTCTGTGAGCAGTTCTTTCTTTCTGAACCTGCTCTCCATCAAAGTAAACCAGACAACTCCAGGTACTTCCCTTAAATATTTTAGCAGCTGGATTTTAGCACCTAGACTAGATCAGAGTAAGCAATGATCACCTTTGGTGTGCACTCATAAACCACTGATTCTGATTAGTCTGAGGAAAACTACAAATGACTTCCAGCTGAAGCAAGCTTCATCCCTATCCAACTGGCCCAAGGCAAGGGAAGCTTCCTGTTGGCACCTTGAGCAGACTTGCGGCCTTCTGACCAGGTCTTGGTTGTAGTTCAAGGAGTAGAAATGTTAGAATATGCTCTTCTTGTTTAACTACTGGAGAGGGGATTCAGATAATTAAGTCCTCTCGTGTCTTTCCAAAACTACACAGATGCACTTTTTGTCGTCGTAGAATATAAATAGAGCTGAGAATGCCTGTATAACAAGACATTACAGCTAATTTTTTCTCTCTGATGGATTGCCAGTACTTTGAAAATAAGTTTCCTTACTCCTTCATGAAAGAGCACCCTTAGTTCAGTGGATATTTTGTTTGAAGGATCATATTGTCTTAATTGTACAAATCCATTGTCCTTGTTTGAGAAACTCAAAGAAACCTTCCAGGTACTCACTTTTGATGCATCTTAGATCTATATTCTCCCCTGAAGCTAAGTCTGGAAATTCTTTTTTTCATAAAGTTGCCTTCAAACACCTGGAGCACTCACTACTGTAGACATCTATTTTTAAGAAAATCTTACAGGTCCACTTGGGATCACAAGTTGAATATTCCTTTCCTGGAATTTTGGTATCAGGAGTATTTCAAATTTGCATTTTTTTGTAGTTTGGAATTTTGGCTTATGCTTAATGAGATATCTTGGGGGTAGGACCCAAGTCCAAACACAAAATTCACTTTGTTTTGTATACACAATGTACATATGACCTAAAGGCAATTTTATACATTATTTTTAGTGTGCCTGTGTTTTGACTGCAACATGTCACATGAGGTCAGGTGTGGAAATTTTTACTTCCAGCATGATATTGTCACTCAGTCTCAATTTTTGGAGCATTTCAGATTTTGGATTAGAGATTCTCAATCTGTATTAAGATAGTTAAAGATCAAACTAGCTTGGTAATGGTATTGGGTTGTGACTGCTCATATGATACATTTTTGGGGCAGAGATAAAAGTTTGACTATCTATCATCCGCGGAGGGTCAGTGTAAAGTGGGAAAAAGCATCATATCACTGTGATGTGCTGAATCAATATAGAAGCTCCTGAGAAACACTATAATCTTTTAATTTGGTTTCAGGCAGTGTCCTGGTTACTTTCATTAGATCTTGCAAAAAAAAAAAAAAAGTTAGATCATCTCACTCTCAAACACATGACATTTTTCTTATCTCTCTCACAGTCTATTAGTATCATATACTATATATATCTTGAACAAAAAAAATTTGGAAAAGCATTCTATTCCATTATTATTCTATTAGTACTCTATTTGGTGTCATATTTACAGTTTATATCTGATAAGATGGAGTATAAGTTGTATAGGTGTATACAACATTCACAAACAAAACTCATTATTAATCACACAAAGGAACCGGAGAATATTAGGGCATAAATGCAATTTAGAAATGCATTCCAATCATTCCTTTACTTCACTGGCGAGAAAACTGGATTAGCGAGGAATACTATGCCTTAACAAATATCTCTGAGACAATTAGTGATAAAGAGGACTAGTGTATGCTAACTCCAAATTATGTCACTTTGACATGTAGCTTATTTGGAGCTGAAGGCAGGTGAATAGCACAAGCAAAATGAAGCTTTTTTTGGTAGCTTCCCTCATGTAGCTAAAAGTAGAAACTTCTAAGAAATGAGAACTGACATAAATCCTCTTTTAGGGGAAGTGCTATAGCCATGAAGAAGATTGAAAGTCAGCTCTAAGAGGAGTCTGCAAATCAAACCCTAAAAGATAATTCTTATCTTCTATTAGTTTGCCCATATATTAACCATTCCACAATTTTTCATTTTGTGTAGTCAGATGTTCATCACTGCAACTAAAATTATGTGACAAGAACAACTTAGGATAAAAGGTTTATTTTGGTTTATGCTTTTAGAGGTTCAGTCCATAGTCAGTCAACTCTAAGGCAGAAACATGCTAACAGGAATGGCAGACAAAAGCTGCTCAGGTCATGGCAGAAGGAAGGTGAGAGAGATAGAAAGGAAGCGGCCACAGGTAGTATAGTTCTTAAAGTACCATCCCTAGTGACCCACCTCTGCCCACCATCTCCCACCTCTGAACTTTGCTGCATTGGAGACCAGGTTTTAACACATTAGCTTTTAGGGGAATACGCCATATCCATACCATAACACATCCCTAAAAATCTACCTCCTTCTATTTTTCTATCTATTCACCTTTTTATCATATATTGCTCTTTGTTAAAAATAATATTTAAGGCCGTGCGTGGTGGCGCACTCTTGTAATCCCAGTGTTTAGGAGGCGGGGACAGGAGGATGGCGCAGGTTGGAAGCCAGCCGCACTGGCTTAAGAGACCCTGTTTCCAAATAAAAAAGTATAAAAATAGGTGTGGGAGTGTATCCCGGAAGTAGAAGGGTTTCTAGGAACCCCAGTACCACACACACACACACACACAAAAATATATATATATTTAATTTGCCTGATATATATATATATATATATATATATATATATATATATATAAAACTTCTGTGCCTAATTGGTCCCTGGAGTATTTACTTTATTTGTGAAGCCTCCATGTATGTAAAGATATCAATTATCAATCATAAACCTTTTTATCTTGTTAATTTTTATCTTATTAGTTTAATTCACAGGCATCATTTACTGTACTAAGAATAGTGGAAAAATATTTTGTTTTCTCCTCTACAGTGCAAAATAAAGACTAAGGCTCTTTAGGTTTCCTAAAGGAAAATGAAAAATCAAAGTTATATTCTATTTATGAAAGTTCATGGATACATCTCACAATTTTATTATTGCTTTTTATAGTTTTTTATATTTCTCTGATTGTTGTTGAGAAATTTTGGAAGAAGGAGAGTGAAGGAATTTAATTAAGACTATGTCTACTTGGAACTATTGAAGCTGCTATTTTGTTTGAATTGATTGGAGAATTTCCATATTTTGATTAGTTAAAATATTTTAATTTGCCTGTTATTCCCCCTCATGCACTGAAAAGTTCTTAAGCAAATAATTATAGTATAATGTATAAAAACATGGCTTTAGTCATAAGGACTTGGGTAAATGTGATTCGTTACATAAAGTCTAGCTATAATATTTCTTACAATATTATTTTTACTTTGTACTGACTAAATTGCCAGCAGATAAATTTTTTGATGATCCTGAAATCTCAATCTGATTTTAGTCTGTGAAAAGGCACACTATTTCGAAAGTTTAATTTAAATGATGATTGAAAATTCAAAGATATCAGGTAGTGCTTGGTTTTCTATAGTGAAATTCAGCATATACTTTGGAAGAAAGCTCTGAATTTTTCATAATCAGAATAAGAACTGGATGGATTCCTCTTGGTACTACATTCAGCAAAAGCAAGCTGATTTGAGAAGGCCTACACTGCTTATTTATGTGTAGAGTTTAATGCTAAAATGTGCCATTAAAGGTGAAGACCACATCTAGTGTCAAAGCAGTTAAAGCCTTAAACATCCCTAATGGCTTCTTTTAGGTCACTGCTATTTCTTATAAAAACAAACCCAAGCTAGATTAAGTGCAGGGCACTCACATTACAAATGATACCAGTCATCTGGATTTCTCATTATGGAGCTTCTGCCAAGTTCAAACTCTTTGCCAAGGATGATTTAACCATTCAGAGTGTCAAAATGACCTTGTTCTTGGGGGTGGGGAGAAGACTAATTGCCTAAGCATCATTTTCTCGAATTCTAAAATATTGAAGAGATTAAACCATCAATTTGACTACCTTTCTTCACCACTGTTGTTAAAATCTACAATGTATGTAGTTGTTCTATTGAAACTGTGTGTGCTGGGGCCCCTGTAGCTTTCACATATTAAATCAAATAGGTACTTTTAAGAAAGATTTTGGAGGACAAGGAGAGAAAATGGAGATAAATTTATCAGAGTCTCAGAACTGGAAATATTAAGTATGGTGGTTTAATTGTAGACATCTGGCTGTGTGACGGTTTTTACTGCTTTGAAAAAATATTAGGATACAGTGGCAGTCCTATGTAACAGGGAATAAAATACTATCTGAGACATGTAGTCTACAATCTGAATGTCTTTGAAAATAAGGTCATAATTCCTCCTAAACATAAGTACCAATAATTAGTTTTAAATGCTTCCTGATCACTCTGCTATTAGACTGGTAAATATAATTGTTATAGAGCTAATGAAACCAAACTTTGCAAAATCATTAAAGTAATTAGAAGTGTTAACTTACCGTGGTTGTCATTAAGCCACCTCCTTTCACACTTAATGGAATTGCATGCCTTGGCTATGGCCAAAGAATTTTTCAAACGTTCTAGGCATGTTTTATTTTTTTAATTTATTGTATCAAGATACTGCTTTCAAAATGGGGAACGTGTTGCTGAGTTCCACATTCAGATGCCATCTTTTTCAAAGCACAAGAGAAACTAGATAAGGAGGAAATTAGAGGTGAGTGAAATAATTCTTAGGGTATTTTGGTTTAGCATGCAGGAGGCCCTGGGTTTAATCTCCAGTACTAAAATTATTTTATACCTCATATGGAAACAACTTCTCCAACTAGGTATGACATTTGCTAATAGAAATGATATACCTACTTTGGGGTCCAATGTTACATGCTTTCTTTACTCCTTCTGTCCCTCCCCCAAACCCATTGAAGTCCCAAAACACATGTTTTGGATAGTTCTCTAAACTACTTGTAGCAATACAGCTCCATTTCATGAGCATCTACTATATTAGGCAGAATCTTAAATGTTCTAATATTTAATGTATTATTTGTACAAGTAATATGAAAAAGATTTTAACTCCATCTAGTAACTGGAACTGAAAGAGAAATTAAGTATATTTCTAATGATTGCACAACTCATATTTGGTGGAAGTGAGATTTTTAAATTCAGCCTTGCGCCGGGCGGTGCACAATTGTAATCCCTGCACTTGGGAGGCGGAGGCAGGAAAATCGCCCAGGTTCGAAGTCAGCCGCGCTGGCTTAAGAGACCCTGTTTCTAAATAAAAAGTATAAAATAGGTGAGTGTAGCCCGGAGGTAGAAGGGCATCCAGGAACCCCAGTACCAACCAACCAACCAACCAACCAACAAACAAACAAATAAATAAATATTCAGTCTTGCCTCTTCCTATAGCCTAGTTTTCTACTATAACATTCTCTCCATATTTTCCCACATTTTCCCCAATCACTTTGGTGGTATAGGTGTTTGTTAGTTATTATTTCCTTTCACTTGGTATCGTATTTATTTAATTATGTGGTTATGAATTTAGAGAACCCTGTAAAACATTGCATGGGAGGTTTTCTTTAAAAAACAAACAAACAAACAAAAAACTAGTTTGGAGAAATGACCTGAATGAGTTAGGAGCTGCACTCTAAGCCCAATTCCAGGATCTGCCAGCAAACTTGACATTCATTTATTTATTCACTCATTCGTTTGCAAGTTGATTGTGAAGAAAGAGATTTAAGATTCCAATCAAAAGTAGTGACTGTGATGAACTATCTTTACTGGGCAAACTAATTGTCCTTTGGTTCTCAGTGTTATTTGCCAGTAACATTACAGGAAAAGATTAAAAAATAATTAAGTATGCCACTTTGGGATGATCAGGAAGATTCACTGTCTGAATGGAGTTTTAGGTGTTCTGGAACAGCTCTGAACACATCAGTTTTGGCATTTTTCTTTATGTTCTTCTTAATCTACATGTCCGAACATTCCTTTGTTTATTTTTGTGTTGAAAGACTTTGCAACTTGTTGTTTATACTGCTAAAAACTGCTGGATTATTGCTTGGAATGTCTTCTCCAAGTTGAAGGACAAAATTATACCCAGGAGCAAAACTGTAAAAAAGTTAAAGCTTATCTTTGACACCATCCTAAATTGCCCCTCCCTCCATTTTTGGCTTAATTTGTTTCAATTATTAATTCCCAGTGTGGTTGTATTTCCCCATCCCTTATCCATGGTTAAAATATTCAATAAATTTATTCCTACTGAAGAGCTACTAAATTAATAATATATTTTTCAAAATATTTTTATCTTAAAAAAGAGGGTCTAAGAAAAAGATTAACTATTTCAAGGGTATAAATGACTGTACTAGATAAAAACTGTGTGTGTGTGTAAATCTCCTTTTGGAAAGCTGCACATTTCACATTCAGTGGATCCAAAGGCTGATCATGTGAGCCTGGTGGGCTTATTTTGGGTGCTTTGTCTTCTTTGCTGTAGAGATCAGTTCAAGGGTTCTGAGCCTGAGCCATGTAAGCCCACAGTCCTTTCTTGGAATCAGTATAGAGATGGAGGAAGAAAATTTTTCTTTCTTATGGGACTACTAAATCAGGTAAGTGTGAGAATAATATACAGAAGCTAGGGAGTAAAAGGGTCATAGAAGAACTCTAGACAAAGGAGGAGATACTATAGATGAGTAAATAAGATGATGTAACTAAGGGGGATGGGAGGAGGAAGAGGGAAATTCCTAATGTACGTGATGCACATTCGTAAACATATCAATCAGTAAGTCAAACATGAGAAGGAGGGAGTGGGAAGGGAATGGGAAAGGAATTGGGTAAGGGTTAAATGAATTATGTATGCATGCATGCCTCTACCATCTTGTACCCCATTAAGATATATGACTATAATGCAACAATAGAATTTTAAAAAAGATTTTTTTTCGTCTAGGGTTTATTTGTTTTTTGTTTGTTTGCTTTTTGTTTTATTTTTGCAGATCTGGGGATGGAACCCAGGGGCATTCTACCTCCGAGCTACACCCCCTGCCCTACTTTTTATTCTTTATTTTGAAACCGGGTCTCACTGAATTGGAGAGGACCTCACTAAGTAGCTGAGACTGTCTGCGAATCACGATCCTCCAGGTCTCAGCCTCCTGAATGCTGGGATTACAAGTGTGTGCCACCACGCCCGGCTTCTAGGGTTTATTTGGAAGTATAATATTTAATTCCAAATATTTGACAATTTT
This sequence comes from Muscardinus avellanarius, assembly GCF_963383645.1. Classification (NCBI taxonomy): domain Eukaryota; kingdom Metazoa; phylum Chordata; class Mammalia; order Rodentia; family Gliridae; genus Muscardinus; species Muscardinus avellanarius. Next base: position 71,901,437 of record NC_137793.1, on the reverse strand, counting down.
CTAGTTATACATGTTTTTAGATTTTTAGTTTAATTTACATAGTGATTTCAGGTTTTGAAAATTCATTCTGATATGCTTTATGGCTCAAACATATTTAATTTTGGTATTTTGTGCATAGTTGAAATGTATGTGTATATATATATATATATATATATATATATATATATATATATATCAATTAAGTTTGTTATTTACATCATTAAAATTTTCCATAGGCTCAATGGAAGAAATTGTTTTGTAGTTGAAAAAGATTAAGAGTGTTTGTGTGTGTGTGTGTGTGTGTGTGTGTGCATGCGTGTATGTGTGTGTCATTCACCCAACTTGTTCTTTATGTGGGACTAGTTTTCCCACTCAGTGTCTGGGGTGGGTATATGAATCAGAAGGGTAGTTTCCCCAGTTATGATGAGTAAGAAACCAGTTTCCACCACGATTTTTGAAGGTTTGGGGATTGGAACTTGAGATGGCTTGACTTGGGGTTAATACTTGGAATTAAAAAGTATAAACTGGTTCATACATGGGGAGATTTAAGAAATTTTTTTGAAAAATATATTTTTTGGGTGGATGGTATTCCTATTTTTTTCTCCTGCCATATACATATTTATTTGCTGAGGGTTTTGAATTATAATGTTATGTTGACACTGCAATCTGAAGTTATTTCTGGTGAGCAGTTTTAATAGTTTTGATATGTTTTACAGCATTTCTTTTTGGTGTCTTCAATAGAATTCAATTTGATTATGTTATATTCAATTAAAATTTGTTCAGTTAACTCATCTGGAGTAGGTATTCAATGAGGTCCTTTTCTGAATAGTAAACAAAAAAACACTTAAATGTTACTTTGCGACCTCACAGTTCTTCTGCTTATGGGAGTCTGGAAAGTATGAGCTGCCATTTCAGATCTTCTATGACTATCGATACAACTTTAGGTCCATTTGTTAATTATTGACAAAAATTAATGACTTGCCTCTTTTTGACCTTTGATACAACTCTGAGGTCTTCTGTAAATAAAAATTAAGATTGGAGATTACAAGTTCATTTCTGAAAAATTTACAGAGAGATAAAAGATCATGATTTCTAGTCTAGGGTGGTCATACAACTTTTTTACAACCTCACTGCCAATACTTCTATTAATGGAGACGATAAATATGAGATGTAAGTATCAATCCTCTGTTTTTTATTTTGACTTTAGACTTATTATAAGTGATTATAACTGTGTATTAATTTATATGTTTATGTAAATGCACACAGTTCTTTAAGATTCTATAAATAGCTACAATAGCTATCCTAGTTATATATCACATGGGTTCCAGTGTAAGAAAAGATCAAACTGATGGGAATCTGAAAACTTTGTTTTACTGTTTATTTCCCTTTTCATTTTCTAATATGACTTTGCTTTTGGATTCTAGGTTGCTGTCTTTGAGTGTGACTAAGCCTTTGCCCCAAGACCTTCCATTTTCCAAGTCACTGATATTTGTTTCACACCTGGGAGCTGTGGTCATCTTTCCATCTCAGGCTGACTCCCAGTATACAGTGAGGGGTCCTGGGTAAGACTGACCACCAGAGCAGACCTGCTCAGAGGTTGCTGCAGGTATTCTAAGTACCAACTCAATATTCTGAGCATAAGCATATCAACTGACTTTCTCAAACTTGCTTTATGAGGCAGTCCTAAATTGGACCAAATTTTATAAAATCAGCTAGCTAAAATGTTGAATTTAGTTTGTTAACTAACACTCTTATCTATAGGTAGCAAATACTCAGTTTGGATGATTGTTTTTTTTTTTTCCAGACATTGATTTAAGGCTGTATCTTATACAAAAACACCCAGCATATTTACTTTGAGTAGTTCAGGTGGTCAAGAAAGTCATATGCAAAAATAATGAATACATTTTATGCATTGATATACATGAAAATAATCAACTTCACTGTTTTTTGAGTGAGTTGAATAAAAGTTTAACCATTTTGTCATCTATAACATAAATGTGGTAAATTCTTTGAAGGAAAGAATTATTTGTGTAATTAGAGCCATTAAAAAGAGAAAACAATTGAAGATTGAGTTTCTTAATCTGTTTTCTATATTAGATTGTGACTGCGTTAATTATATCAGTTCTCTTGATTTTAATGACTTGCATATTTATGAGAAAAACAAGGATTATTTTAGTCTGTGAGACACCAATTATATTATTTTCTTCAAAATGACAATTGATATTACCTAGATTATAACTTGTTAGTGGATTGATGTGACTTAATAAACATATAGGTTTATACATATAAATTTGTATTTTCAAATGATTAGATTAGGTTGGTTGATTGGTGATCATCTATTATGATAGTTGAGGAAGCAATTGGCTATCAAAATGGTATATACAATTAATTAGTCATAGAATTACATACAGTGCTATGCTATAGCTTAATAGAATATAAAGTTATAAAAAGCATAAAATGTGGTTCTTTATTGAATTTTTTTTTATCTATTTAAAGGAGACTTGCGGACACACACACACACACATACACGCACACGTGCACACACAAACACCCCCCCCACAAACATATTACACTCTAATAATTAAATGTTATAGTCAGAAGTGTAGATAAGTTCAGAAGAAGGAGTGCCCCCAGAGGACTAAAATGACCAGGGACTTGAGTTGGGACCTGCAGGATGAAACAATTCATGTAATAAAAGAGGAGGAAGAAAATACTATGAAAAAGTCATAAAAAGATTTGTCATTCCTTTCATAGTGGAATAGTAAAACAATATTAAAAAAATTAAAGTAGTATAATTTTTTTGTATATATGTGGTACTAGAAACCGAACCCAGGGGCATTCTACATCTGAACTATACTCCCAGCTCTAAATTGTAGAGAGCCTAGCTAAGTTGCTGAGGCTGGCCATGAACCTGTGGTCCTCCTGTCTTAGCCTCCCAAGTAGTAGGATTACAAGAGTGAGCAACCACACCTGGTTAAATATATATTTATTATGGCCATTTTAGAATATATAATCTATGACAATCATTGTGGGCACTGGATTAAAAACAATCCTTGAAGAGTAAGAAATTAGTGGGAAAAATTGAACAAATGGTACTTGTTTTCTTAGCTGACTACCCATTCAATCTTGGGAAGATCTGGATGGTTTTACATAAGAAAAAATGACTTGAAATTTATGTATACGTATATTTCTATCAATTCATCTTCAGTGACTGGATGTTGTATGATAGTCTGCCCTTCTCCAAGACAGAATGTTCTAGTTTCACCATAAATTTTATAAACTCATTGAAGTTTTGGAATTAGCTTATAGATTCCAAGTCCATTTTGTATATAACCTTTATTCTTTTTCTTTTAAAAAATAATTTTGCTTTACATTTAAAGCCCCTGTATTAGTTAATGATTTGTGTTCAGCATTTTTTGAACCATTTGTCATTACAGAAAAAGAAATACTTATTTGTGGTTTAAATAAAACTAGTTTAGGGAAGTCTTGAAAATATAAAATCTGTGGATAATATGTACTCAAAAGTGCATAATCATTCAATTATACACTGGTCTAATCAAACATATATTAGTGATTCATGTACTCCATCTACCACCCTCAATTCATGGCTACTGATCCATAAAGACAATACAACATTTGAAGATTGGACACATTAAAAACAGAATGAAAAGTAATCTTCCAAACACCTCACAGGGATTTGACATTTTGCTTTCTTACTTATCCTTCATTTGACTCAAAGCCCAGTCTGGTAATGTTTCACAGTAGTTTTCTTTAGGCTGGATTTAATTGTTTGAGAAATGTCTTTGCTAATGAGATTGAGCAATCTAAACTGTATTGCATTCCTGAGAGTTGTGCTCATGTATTTCAAAACATAGCTAAGGGTTAAATAGACTTTGAAATAGAATGGAATACCCTTTTTATTATTGTTGTTATTATTTTAACATAGTGCTTTATGTTCCAAAATATTTCTGATGTTCTTTTAAAAGAAAAGGCAATCCTTTTTGCATTTTTCAAACATGAGCCAAAAAATAAACCCAAAACAAGTTACTGAACACCATATTTTCACCTATATAGGAAATAGTCTTTATTTTCTGGTGTTATTACTTTTTTCAAGTAAAGATTTTATTACCTCTGATTACTGTTTCTTTGCCTTGCTTTCTCTTCTTTCACAGGTGAAATATCATTAGAGGAACATCAGCTATAATTGTATATATTTAACCCACATTTGCTTCACTTTTACAAGTTACTTTGGACTGAACCAGATTATTCTAAATGCTTCTCAGCTTCCTACAATAGCTACAAAACTAAAACTTGTCTTTGCAGGTTTGCCCTAAGGTACCTCACCTCTCCTCTGACAGAGTGCTTCTTCCCTGGGAACCATTGGCGTTTTATCAAGGAAAAAGTTCATATAATACAAACTGTAATTTTCACTAAAGAAACCAAAGAGGCTTCAGAGAAGGTCCATGGTATTGGACCTTCAAATGTTTAGGGTACAATGTGATGTCTCATTACATTTTATACTGAGTAATCACTGACATTTCTACCACCTCAAACATTAATTATTTCTTTGAAGTTAATTACTTAAAATCCTCTTCTATTTTGAAAGATGCAGTGCATTATTGTTAGTTAACGGTCACCCTACTGTGTAACAGAGCAGTAGAACTTATTTCTTCTGTTACTTTGTACCTATTGGGCAGCCTCTCCCCATCTCTGCACTCCACTGCTCTCTCAGATTCTGGTACTGTTCTATTGTCTACTTCTGGGAAAGGAAACTAGTATAGCTATTATGGAAAACAGCATGGAGATTCTCCTTTAAAAATATTAAAATATTTTTACCACATGTTCCATTACTGGAGTAATCTCATTACTCATTACATTCCCGATTGGGAATGAAATTGGTATGTTAAAAAATATGCTTCCTCTCATTCACAATAACCAAGCTATGGATTAAGCAGATGAATAGATAAAGAAAATGTGCTATTCATCTTTAAGGCTGAATAGTATTAATGAATTTTTTTTATTTGTGGCAACATGGGCAAACTTAGGGGATATTATATTAAATAAAATAAGCCAGACATAGAAGGGCAAATACCATAGAATTTTACTCAAATTTGGAATCCAAATAAATTTACTTATTTATTTATTGGCACTGGGAACTGAACCCTGGGGCATTCTATCTCTCAGTTACATCTCCAGCCTTATTTTTATTTTTAAACAGGGTCTCGCTAGTTTGCTGAGAATTTTACTACTTGCTGAGACTGTCCTCAAACCTGTGATCCTCTTGTCTCAGTCACCCAAGTAAAAGGATTACAGATGTACACCATCACACCTGGTTAAAAGTATGCTTTACAACTGTAAGTATTTCTAAACACCAGGTTAGACATAGAGAATAGCTGAAATATTTAACTAGTAATCTCTTTGAATATTACCATACACATAGTAAACAAGCACATAAAAGACATTCAACATCATTATCTGTTAGGGAAATACAAATTAAACCACAAAATATCAGTACACACCTATCAATAGGTAAAAAATGGTGATGGCACCAAATGCTGATGGCAATGTAGAGAAACTGTTTTGCTCACACATTTCAAATGGGAACAAAAGTGGTGCAGCCTCTCTGGAAAACAGTTTGGCAGTTTCTTTAAAAACTTAATGTGTACTTACATACAATATTACAGTTGTAGTCTTGGGTAATTATCCCAGAGAAATGAAAACTTATGTTCACGCAAAAACCTGTAAGTCAATGTTCATGGAAGCTTTATTCATAATAGCTTGAAACTGGAAACCACTCAAATGTCCTTCAACAGGTAAATGGTTAAACAAGCTATGACACATTCATGCCAGGAATGTTACATAGCATTAAGGGCTTTTTGGATCCAGGCAAAACCTTGGATCCATTTAAAAGAAATTTTGCTGATTTAAATACAATTCCTCAAATGTTACATTATATGAACTCATTTAAACATTCTTGAAATAATAAAATTATAGAAATCAGGATAGGGAAGAAATTGGTGGTTTGTAAGGGTTAGGAGTTGGAGGTTGTGAAGGTGGCTGTAAAGAATAGGAGATCCTTTGGGGTACTGAATGGTTTATATGATGATATTACATGAATCTATACATGTGATAAAATTGCATAGGAAGATATATATGCACATAGAACCACATGTATGCAAAAGACACATGCAAATAAGTGATAAGTGCATGTAAAAGTTTGTGAAATATCAAAGTCTCCTTAGAGGGTTTCATTGCCAGAGAGACCTGGGGGAATGATGTAGTAAAACTCCTGTATGATTTTTGTTTTTCCAACTTTTTTTTTTTTGTGTGTGTGGTACTGAGGATAGAACTCAGGGGATTACTACCTCTGGGCTACACTCCCAGATCCATTTTATATTTTATTTGGAAACAGGGTCTCACTAAGTTGCTGAAAGGCTCACTAAGTAGCTGAGGCTGGCTTCGAACCTGTGCGATCCTCCTGTCTCAGCCTCCCAAGTGCTGGGATTACAAGCATGAGCCACCACGCCCGGATGTTTTTCCAACTTTGAAAGAACACAGAATTACTTCAAAATAAAGAAGTAAAAAAAATTGTGTACTGATTGTTTACTGCACTCAACTGAATATCTAACCTTGTATTATTAATAAGGTAGTACATTTGTTTTTTATTATGGCAAGGAATAAAAGCATTTAGCACCAAAAAAATGCATTTGAGAAGCTTATAGCAAGGATAGGGCTGTTGCTGAAACTAGAAATTCACTGTGAAATTCATGTACAGTGATGGTATTTGATAATTATTGTATTTGCTTACATATTTTCTCTGGAATATATTTACTTGAGACTGACAAGAAGAGCAGAGGGAAATGTTGCCAAAACACATTGCAAAGCTTCAGAGCCTGGGCTTAAATTCCTAATGGTTTGGTTGTCCTAGTGACAGTTTCTTCAGATCTAAAGCCTGGGAAGATAATAAGAACAAATGAAAATATGTAAATAGCAATAAATCTACTCTTTTCTCCAAAAGGTTTTAATCAACGTTTTTTGACTGTTTAATACTTTGTACAATTTTATTTTTATATTTTTATTGGTGTAGTGTAATTATACATAGCAGTGAGATTCAAAATGAAAAGTACATGCACGTAAAACTTTGGTGTATTTTTCTCCAACCCACTTTCTGTACATTTAGTGAGATTGGTATTGATACCTTTATATATGTTCATAACATTATTTGAACTGATTACTTTCTCAGTCCTCTTTTCTACTGCCCCTTTTATCCCAAGTCCTCTTCCACTATTTTGCTGATATCCTTCTTCATTAATATATTTTTTAAAATGTTAGCTGGGTGTGATGGCACACACTTGTAATCCTAGCATTTGGGAGGCTGAGTCAGAAGGATTGTGGTTTGTGGCCAGTCTCAGCTGCTTAGTGAGGCCCTTTGCAACTCAATGAGACCCTGTTTCAAAATAAAGAATAAAAAATAGGGCTGGGGTGTAGTTCGGAGGTAGAATGCCCTTGGTTTCCATCCCCAGACCCACAAAAAAAGTTTCCATTTCATATTGTCTATGTTGGCATTCATTTATTCTGCAAAACAGATATTTTAGGAGGAAGAAAAGCAGAGTGAGAACAAATTGTTGGGAAGTTGTACACCTTTTTATAAAAATAGTAAAGCAAATTATCAAGATGTCTTACAGCTTTCCAGCAATGACACTTTCCATTACTCTAGAAGCTTTCCATTATTATAACAAACTATTTGAGATTATTGTAAGGATGACAAGTTTAGTTTGGCTCATGGGTTCAGAGGTTTAGGTTCAGGATTAATTGGTCCCATTGCTTTAGGTCTGTGTTAAACCAGCATATGCAGAGCAGAGAAAACTTATCTCCTGACTGGAAGGTCAGAGAGGAAGAAAGGGAAGGGGGAAGGTCTTACATAGCCCTTCTAGGACTTGTCTCCAAAGAGCTAACTGGTGCATACCCATATTTCTAGTACTTGGGGGACTAAGACAGGAGGATTGAAAATTTAAAATAGCCTCAGTAACTTAGTGGGGTTCTGTTTAAAAATAAGATAGAATAGGAAATAAAATAGGGCGGAGGATATAGAATGACCCTGGATTGAATCTTCAGTCACACACACACACACACACACACACACACACACACACACACACACACAAGAAAAGTCCTCTCAATAGTTTCCACTTTTTAAAGTTTATGTCACTTTATGATAGTGCCACCCTGCCTTTCACACACAAACTTTTTTTAAAGTTTATGTCACTTTCTAATAGTGCCACTAAGCCTTTCACACACAAACTTTTAGAAACACTTCAGATCCAAATATATATGGTAGGATATATAAACATATCATTGGCCTGGTTGAAGAGTTGGCATTTACTGGTAAGCAAACCTCACCAGAATTCTTCTTGGTGGGAGAAACTTCTAGTCCAAAGAAGAGGAGGTCAATAAGTCAACTATTTTCAGGGATGGTGAGAGAATTACCTAAGAGCAGATTCATTTTTCTTTAACTTTATACTTAAATTTTATGCATTTTATTTGAATTATATTTTATCTTTTCTATCAGAGTAGAGAAGTAACCAAAATATTTTGAAACAATTATGATATTCACTAAACTTATGCTTGTTTTGATTAACAGCTTGCCCATTGTGTTTTTATTACTATTATTGTCATAATTTCTGGCACTGGGGACTGAACCCAGGGGCATTCTACCTCTGGGCTATACTCTTTGCCTCCCTTTTTATGATTTATCTCAAAATTGCTGAGGCCGGCCTTGAACCTGTCATCCTTGAACCTGTCTCAGCTTCCCAAGTATTGTGATTAAAGGATTGCATCACCATGGCCCGCTTCTTTTCTATCAATTTTACATTAATATAGCCATTAAAAGTATCAGGCACAGTACTGTGTTTCAACAAAAGTATACCACTCAGTAACAGACTGTCTAGTCCAGGATGGTGTCTGTTGGTCAAAGTCACCTGCACTTGATTTCTTCAGGCTACTATAAAGGTGACTATCTCATCTTCTCTTCCACACAGAGAAAATTTGTGTAAGTTCTGGATGAAAACATCACCACATACATATTTTCAGTTATTTCACTACAGTCAAGTCCTGAAAGACATATAAAAAGAGTAGATGAACTACAATAAGGACTTTATATATTTCATGGGAGAAAAAACAAGGATCATTAAGGCAAGAAAGTGAGGAGAAAGGACGCACCTGTAAATTGCAGTGAGCATCCTGTCAGGTCTGAGGTTAGAGAAAATGGCCTAGATCAACCAGCCAGCAGTCAAGCCAGGGTGGTGGGCTGAGGGTTCACACAACTGCATCTATTGTCCACACTGGGGAATCTCAAATGTAGATGCGTTATGATAGGACTCTAGACTTGGGTCTGGATCCAGATTTGGGTGCACCAAACCCCAAATTCCCTCTGCTATAGGAGCTGAAGGGCCCAAGAACACCAGAAGGCTCAAGTAGTGCTGGAAACCAGTGAGGTACTGTTCCCAGAATCAGTCACCGTGGGGACAAGTCCAAGGCCAGAAGCAGTGTGAAACACTGGGGTTCTTGCACAGGGTGACTGAGTGTTGAGTGGTGAGCCACAAGTGGACCATGGTGACATCACACACACAGACTCTGCCCATGCTAAGCTGCCACATGGAGGTGAAGGGCTAGGAGAAGTTAGGTCCATAACTAGGTACTGGGAAGGGAGGGAGAGATAGAGGGGGGAGCTTGATGCTGGGATGTAGGAGAGTTTAGGGCAATAGCTGGTACTAGGGTTCCTAGGTACTGCAAAGACCTCCTAGTCACAAGGTGAGTTTGGCTCTTCTATGCCTAGAAACTGATGGAGTTGCAGGCTGAGCAAATGCTGCCACTGGGTGGTAAGTTCCCAGAAGGGATTCTGTGGTCTTTGCACAGAGGGGGAGACCAAAACGTGACTGATATGGAAGGAGAGGTGGTGTCCATAGCTTCAGTGTTCATGGGGTGCTTGCAGGATGGTGCAGGGAAAGTCCTAGCAGCTAGTATGGAGGTAAATGTGCAATCCATGACTGGAAAGATTTTTTTAAAAAGGGTACTGGGGATGGAGGCTGTCATGTTGCTAACTGTGGCCCATGGAGTGTTTTTCAGGACACTAGAATGGTTAGAACTTGGGGTGGAGTGGGAGACCCTAAGTACAGGTGGGCAGCTGGAGACTGGTCCAGTTGCCAGCTGTGCATCCTGTGTGCTGCCGTGGATCTGGGGAAACATGCAAGACTGGACCTTGGGGGAGATCTAAAACTGAAAGCATGAGAAGGGGGCATGGTGTCCATGGCAGAGTCCTCAGGGTATGGCATTGGTGGCCAGGTGAGCCACACAGATGGGCTGGCTGACAAGGTAGAAGAGACTAGAGGAAGGCGTGGGTGTGGAGGTTTAACAGGGTTAACCTGGAGGTCAGCAGGGTTGCTGGTGTGAGTGACTAGAGGAGGGGTAGGGGCAGAAAAAGGAGAGGAGAACCAACACATATGGGAACTGGGACTCACTGCTGCAGGGGACAGGCTTAATGGAGAGGTTGGAGGATAGGAATGGGGAGGTGAAAATGGGAGGTGTTGTACGTCTTACAAAGAGGAGGTCCTTCATTTGTTGGAACCCCCAAATTGAAACTGGACCTATAGGAAGAGGGCTGGGACTCAAAGAAAGAGAAGTAGGGACTTGGTGAAATTCCCATATCACCACTTAGTGCAGGGGTAGGTGGATGGATGGACAGGATCGGGGTCTGGCAGCTTGGTGTGCCCAGTCAGAAGTGGGAGCAATAGGTGGGATTTGTGAAAATCCAGGGGCAGGACAGAGAGTCTGCAATCTGGGCCACAGGTGTGGAAAAACAAAGGGCAGGGTGATAGGCAGTGTGGCCTTCCACAGCACCTGTTGTACCCTCCAAAGCCTCCATTTGATCCACCATGCTCTTGCTGTCCTTCTGATCCTGCACATTCCTCTCCAAGGTGCAGACATCTTCCTCCATCACCAGAGAAGGAAGCTTAGGAGGTAGGGCCTGGTCACCATGAACCCAAAGTAGCTGTGGGGGATAGCGCAGCCACAGGAGGAGGAGCTCATGTGCCATCGCATCGAATGGGATTTTCATGTCCTCAGGATGCAGACTGTCCTCCTGAGGCTAAGCCTTTTGAGGCAGCACTGAACAGAGGTCTTCCTTGGTCCCCAGAGGCCTGGATGCTGCTAGGTCCCCAGTGCCAGGAGGCCCCCTCTCCTGATTGTCCAGCCAGTGTCTCTCTTTGTGATTCTCCTCCTGGTCTTTTATCCTTTCCTGAGGCTCTTTTCAGGCCCTTTCCTCTATTTTCTTTAGAGAGGGAAAAGGGAGGTGGCTGGTGGATCTACCTGCTTGGATGGTGAAGGCAGAATAGATATGCACAAAAAATCAGAAATCCTGATGATACTGTAGGGTCTGAACATTCAGGATTTGTCAATGGAGAGGACAGGTTTTGTCCTGGGTCACCCAGGATATGCAGGTCAGGACCCAGAGAGAAGTATGTCACCTGTGGGAGAAAGGGTCTCTGCAGAAGCCAGGTACGGGTGTGCAGCACAGGTCCCAGTGGCAGATCCTGCAGGCAGGGAAGGTGGCTGGGGCAGCTGGTGGTCCTGCCCAGCAGCGGCTGCGTGGTAGGCCAGGGGACCAGGCTGAAGGAAGAGCTGGTGACCGCGTGCACACAGAAAGCTGCCCCACTCAGAGTGCTGTGGGTTGGATTCCGAGGGAACCAAGAGACCAGAGAGCTTTTCTGATCCCACTCCTTGGAGACCAATAGCAAGTGTGCACCTGATCCTTGTGGCATTGCTAGAATATGTGATGGAGACAGGGCTTTTGGGAGCCTTGACGCTCCAAGCAGAACGTGAAGCCCTTGCAGGGCCCTGTGTGCTTATTGCCCACAGCTCCTGGCTAGTGTTGGATCACCTGGGCTGCTCTGTGACGGCTTCTGGGGGCTGCGAGCTGGATCCAAGAGAGCTTTTGGGTCCTGGAGCTCTGGTTCCGAAGGCTCCTGTGTGTTTGGCCCAGGCAACTTGTTTGGGCACCTGGTGTCTGTGTGTTGCCAACGTTTTCTTCTGGGCAAGTAGGCATGGTTTGGGGGCAGATTGGGCTTTAAGCTCTCTGGGAGGGCATCCTGGTTTTGTCTCTCCCTCTTGGAATGTCTCAGCCTCATGAGTACTGAGTACTGGGATCACAGGCATACACCACCATACCTGTCTCCACCATCATATTTGTTTCTCTTCCTTTATTTTCTTATAATATTGGGGATTGAACCCAGAGAGATTATATCTCTAAGCTATACCCCCAGCCCTATTTTTTATTTGGAAACAGGGTCTCATTATGCTGTGGAAGGCCTCGCTAAATTGCTGAGGCCAGCTTTGAAACTGTGATCCTGTCTCAGTCTCCCAAGTGCTGGGATTGTAGATGTGCACTGCCACAATAGGCCTTACTGTTATTTCTAAGCAAGTAACAAGCAATGAAATTCTTAGGGGGATATGTACACATCTACAAAATTCAATAAAAGCCATAGGTTAGATTGTAACCTCAGTCACAATATCTACTCCTATTTACATATCCTTTCCTCAAATGAATCTTACTTATAATCTGTTTAGCACAGATTTTCCCGAGACTTCTTCAGAATGAACATGTCAAGCTGTAATCCTGGAACAGAGATGTTACCTCAGTTATTATTAGCTTCCCCTGGGCCACCTGAGTCCAGTCTTTACAGTGGTCTTTCAGCCTCAGGTAGGGTTAAACCCAGAAAATTGGGTACATCTTGTGTAGGCTAGAAATTGGTATTTCTTAAATGAGTGTTTTAAAAGAAGTTTTAGGGATAGGGAAAATATCACTAGGCAGTTTTATTTATTTTTATTCAAAGTAATAGTAATCTTAAGTAGCAGCCTTCATTTAGCTAACCACTTGTTAGATAAACTGGCACTCTTACCTCTTTTTAAAGCATAATGACTAATGCTGATGTTTACAAAACTAGTCAACCCCTCTCCTCTAGTCAACAATGCTCAAGCTACCTCCCACTTCTGCTCCAACAGCTCTCACTCAACAGTTTCCTAGACTTAGTCTTTTATTTCTTTTTTTTAATTTATTTTATTTTATTTTTTTATTGGAGCACTGTATTCATACATCATAGTGGGATACAAACTTTTGTAGACATACATGCACACATAGCACAGTCAGCCCCCACCCAATCCCCACCCCATTCTCTCCCCATCCCTCCCTCCCATGCTTGGCTTAGTGGTTGACATCTAGTATTATAGCAATTTATCCAAAATTAAAAATGATAATCTCACATAACAGTTTCATTTGTCTGATACCAAGCTTTTGATGACTTAAAGATAACATTTCAATATTTCTTTTTACTTTCTTTCTTACCAGAGAATATTTTTTTCTATTTTTTTAGATGAAACTATCATATATTTATATATTTATTTTTCAGAAAAAACTCTATCCTAATATGGAATATGGACTCTAGATACCCAAAACGATCTTGAAATAGAACAAAGCTAGAAGATATATATTTTCTGATTTCAAACCATATGAAGCTACAATAATTGAAACAGTGTAGTACTATTCTAAAGGCAGATATATAAACCATTGGAGTTAAATAAAAGCCTAGAGCTAAATTCTTCCCTATATTGTCAAGTTATTTTTGACAAGGTTTCCACGAACATTTGGTGGTAGAAATAATAATATTTTAACTAAATATTGTTGAAAAATAATAATTACATGGAAAAGAATAAAGTTGGACCCTTACCTAATCCCATATACAAATATTAACTCAAAATAGATAAAAGACCTAAATATAAATCTTAAGACTATAAACTTTTAGGAGAAAATCTGGGTCATAAAACCTCACAACACTGAAATTGGCAGTGATTTCTTGGATATGATTTCAATGGCACAGGCAACAGAAGAGTATACAAACTCCCTAAAAAAAAAAAAAATATATTGTATATCCAAAGACAATGTAAACAGAGTTAACAGTTACTAATAGAATGGGATAAAATATTTCCAAATGCTATATCAGAAGGTATATTAATATTCCAACTAGAAATCCTAAAAATTAACAACAATAAAGGCAAACAATACCATTTAGAGATAGGTAAAAGACTAACATAAGTAATGAATCTCCACAGATAACCAATCTTAGTTGACTGTTGGATGGAAACTCTTGTTTCTCTGGTTCTGGTGTGTGTTACCTATTTCTTCTTTGTAGTTAATCTCTTTGAGTATTTTCTCTAGTGCTGGTTTTAAAGACAAAAATTCCTTCAGTTTCTGTTTCTCATGGAAGCTTCTTATTTCTCCATCTAATTTGATAGAAAGTTTTGCTGGATAGGAAATTTTTGGCTGGAAGTTGTTTTCTTTCAGAGTTTGGAATATGTTACTCCAAGCCCTTCTGGCTCTCATGACTTGGTTTAGGAAGTCTGGAGTGATTCTAATTGGCTTGCCTCTGAATGTCACTTGGCCCTTTGTTTTTGTTGCCTTTAAGATTCTGTGCTTGGCTTCCACATTGGTCATTTTGACAATTATGTGGCGTGGGGATCCTCTTCTCCGATCCTGTCTAAAGGGAGTTGTATAAGTTTCCTGGACCTGTGTATCAACCTCTTGCTCTATGTTTGGAAAATTTTCTGCTATTACTTCCTTGAAGAGATTGTTGATCCCTTTGGTTTCATTTTCTTTTCCCTCCTCTATTCCAATTATTCTTAGGTTAGCTCTCTTAAAATGGGCCCATTTTTCTTCAATATCAGATTCCTGCTGTCGGATATTTTTTCCTAGATTAGAAACTATGCGTTCATTTTTGGAATGATGATCTTCTAAGAGCGAGATTCTGTTCTCCATGTGGTCTAATCGGTTGTTTGTGCTTTGAATTGAGGCCTTTACTTCATTAATTGCATCCTTTATCTCTTTTTGGCTCTCTCTGAGTTCTTTTCAAAGCACCTCTATTATTTCTACAGTTATTTTCCTGATTTGATCTTCTAGAAATCTCTGATTTTCTGTTTTATCGGGTTCTGATGTTGTGGGGTTGTGGGCATTCATTGCTCCAGTATTATTCCTCTTTCCCATGATTTTGGATGTTTGTGCCTTCTCTGGGTTCTTCCCTTGGGTGACTGTGACTTCACTTAAGGTGTTCTGGATCTCGAGTCAGTAGTATCTTTTACCCCACTACTCCTTTACTGGGTTGTATCACAGAGTCTCCGACCCAGAGAGTCGATAGAGGCTGCTTTAGACTGTGGGGGGTTCCAGGTTGCACGTTCTCCTATGGTGTGATATCTCTGCCACCGCCCCTCCCCCACTGGATCAAGTCCCAGGGAGTACAGTACTGGGATTTCTCCTCTGTGGCCCTCAATTTGACTCACTGTTCTTGAGTACGCAGATGTAGCTGTACTGGAGTCGGTGAATTCTCTGCCGCCGGCAGTATGGCGCTGCTGCCGCATCCTCGGGCAGCATTCAACCTCCAAGCTACACCCTCTGCCCTATTTTTCTTTTTATTCTTCATTTTGAAACAGGGTCTCACTAAGTTGCAGAGGGCCTCAATAAGTAGCTGAGGCTGTCCACGAACTGCGATCCTCTGGTCTCAGCCTCCGAATGCTGGGATTACAAGCATGCTTCACTGTGTCTGGCTTAAATATATAATTTTAAGGATTTTTTTTTTTTTACTTTAACTGACTTGAATTAAGAGAACCTCATTGCATCTGGTAAGGAACTTCTCCTTATGTAGAGTCATCTATGGAGGAGATCAAATTGGCATCCCGGGGTGACTAATGAGTGTATTCTTCTCTTTTAGTATCTGCTTTTCTTCCCATATTTGGCTTTCTATTTTCTTGATACTTTCCTTTAACATCCTCATTCCCCATATTTTTCACTTGTCTGGTTCCTGCTGTGCTTGGGCATATGGCATATTCTACCTGTATTTATCACCACTGGCATTCCAGTCCTCTTCCTGACTCCATGAGATGGATATCTGCTACTTCCAGGCTTTTTGCAGATTCTAGCATAAAATTATGGACTCATGCCTGAAGACAGTCGAAAAGCACAGTGGGAATGTTTAGCAAGAAACTTGTTGCCAGAAAATAGCTAATTATAACGTAGTGAACTAAGTGCTAGTGTTTTTGTTTTGTTGTTTGTTTTCACCCTTCTGCTCTTGTCGTTTTAAGAGGCCATTGTAGGCTGGTAAAGGAAACTGTTAGAGTATTCATTGTACGTCAAGAATTCTATTGATGATGGTGATGTGTATGTATGGTACTAAGTACTGAACCAGAGCCAGCCCCTGGTTCTGAGATACACGCCAGCCCCTTTTTATTTTTTATTTTAAAACAAGTCTGGGTTGTTCAGCATCTCACTAACTTGCAGAGGTTGGTCTTGAAGCTGTGATCCTCTTGTTTTAGCTTCCCAAGTACTGGGATTACAGATGTGTGCCACCATGCACGGTGATCATATCTTATTTTAATATATCATGAGGTAGGAAGTGTTGTCCTCATTTTGAAGAAGATAAATTAAAAAACTCAGATAAGTTTAATGCCTTAAATAATATATGATAGAAAATAAGAGCGAATAAGGACGTGGATTTGAATCTAAATCTGTTTGACCAAAAAGACTAAACTTTATCCCCTATCCAGCTTCTGATTGCTGCCAGATTTGTTGATGCAAATGACAAAAAATGTTGATGTTTAAAATAAAGGGAGAAAGCCGGGCATGGTGGCGCACGCTTGTAATCCCCGCGCTTGGGAGGCGGAGACAGGAGGATCGCGCAGGTTCGAAGCCAGCCGCGCTGGGGTAAGAGACCCTGTTTCAAAAATATAAAATAGGTCTGGGAGTGTAGCCCAGAAGTAGAAGGGCTTCCAGGAACCCCAGTACAACCAAAAAAAAAATAAAAATAAAAATAAAAAATAAAAAATAAAATAAAATAAAATAAAGGGAGAAACACATTAGTCATTCTCTCATTTATTCGTTTATTCATTCAACATAGCTATGGAGAATCTATAATTTGCTAGGTACCATTCTTGATACTTGTAAAGATACAGAAGTCTGGGTGTATAGTTCAGTGGTAGAGTGATTATCTAACATGTAAGAGGCCTTGGGTTTGTTCCCCAGTACTGCAAACAACCTCATCCCCAAAGACCAAGTTACTACCTTGTTAGAGATTACATTCTAGGGAGGATGGTCCTCTATATCTTTCAAATGAAATAAAGTTAGAATACCATTACAATACATGCAAACCCATATTTATAACAGCATAATTCACAATATCCAAATTATGGAACCAACCTAGGTGTCCATCAACAGATGAATGGATAGTTATACCATGGTATATTTACATCATGGAATTTTACCCATCCATAAAAAAGATAAAGAAATTATTCCATTTGAAGGAAAATGAATGGAACTGGAGACTATTATGCTAAGTAAGATGGGTCAGTTTTGCAAAGTCAAGGTTTAAATATTTTTTTCTCATATGTGAAAACTAGAGAGAAGACAAGAAACAAGGGGTTTAAGATAATCTAGGGGAGAGATCAGTAGACTAGTGGGAGGGGATGGGGAGTGAGGTGGAGAGGGGAAAGAGAACTGATGAAGAAACCAGTTCAAATGATGTATGGGGAGGGGTGGGTATCAGGGTGGGAACTGAAGGGAAACCCACCAAGACCTGTGTGCATGCTTGTTTATATGACTTTGAATTTCAATATGATGTATAATTACAATGTACCAAGAAAACAAATAAATATAAAATATATTTATGTGACATTATGAGTACTTATTTAAGTCTTATGGTAGAACTTGTTAATTTTGTAAGGGAACTAATAGGAGACAAATCATTGGTATGTACAAAGTTTAAACTTAAGTATCAAATAAATAAAATATAACAATATAAATATAATAATAAGCATTGCATGGTGGCGCACACTTGTAATCCCCCCGCTTGGGAGGCTGAGACAGAAGGATCACACAGGTTTTCAAAGCCAGCCTCAGCTACTCAGTGAGGCTCTCAGCAACTTAGTGAGACCCTGTTTCCAAATAAAATATAAAATAGGTCTGAGAGTGTAGCCCAGGGGTAGAAAGCCCCTCGGTTCCATCCCAGTACTGCACAAAAAAAGAATTAATACAATAATATATGAGTTGAAACAAAGCATCAAAGATTAATTTTCATTAAGTATAACAGAAAGCAAAGGTGAAAGCGTAGAAAAGGGGAAGATTCTGTTGGGTGTCCTGTCCTCAGGAAGTTCTGGGGGAAAGAGATTAGAATAGATAGGATTTGACTAGCTAGAGGGAGGAAGGTATTTTGGGGCACTGAAAATAAGTTAATTGTCTCAAGGAGACAACTGAAAGTTCATTTTTCTGCTGATAGTTGCTGAACGTGACAGGTTTAAAGAGTGTAAGTTTGGCCCTGATGGCTCTTAACACTAAATCTGAAGCTCCATTTGATTTCATCAACCTGACCTCAGAAACATCAGCATGGTGCCTGGAGGTTCATGCATCAACTTCTGAACCTCAGCAGATGGATGTGCTTTAAACAATGCAAACGAAACAGTACATTTACCATGCCCTGTGGAATAGGAAAACTTAGCCGACAGTCTCATTTACTCATCGTCTGTCTCCTTTAATATGTCATCCATCATCTGCTCCTATTTCCCTTAGAGCTTGTGAAAAGTTGGAGTGCAAATGGCCAAGCAGTCAAACGTCTGCCATTATTTATCTGAAGGGAATATGGGGGAGAGGGGAGTCCAGCTCCTTTGACAAAGATGGCTGATGCATGAGGGTGTCAAGGCAGAGGAAATAGGATCTTGACTCTGAACTAGAGAAGCCCCCCTGTGCTTTGCAGGACATTGAAATGATGGCTGAAACTGTGACCTGGCTCTGTGTCTAAATAGGAAATATATATATGTGAAATAAAATGTGGCCATAGAACTATTGCAGAAAAGAACTTCTTTGCCTGGGTTTTGAGCAGATAACCAAAGGTTAGGGCCTGATCCTCTCACACATTCCTCTAGAGTCCTAAAATGCTAAACTCAAAATTACTCCTGTGAGCCAGGGTAGCTGAAACTTCTGTGAGGAAAGTGAGAGAATATGATTCCAGGGAAAGCAAAGGTAGTGGAAGGTGACTTTATTATTTTTTTTAAACTCTTAATGATGGAGAATTTAAGGACAGAACAATGGTATATTTTTAAAAAATACAACCAACAATATGTCCTATTATTTAGCTGTTATTTCACTGAAGCAACACCAGTTAAAAAGTGTTAGCAACACTTTTAGAAAGAGGAGCGTTGAATTTAATTTCCAGGGCTTAATAATTGCCCATAGAGCCTTGTAACTTGAAGACTCAATTGCCTTCTTCATGGGCTGTTTTAACACTTGTGATTTTTTTTCAAGAACTTTTTTGGGGAAGTAGAGAACAAAAATATAAGATTGAGGTGAAGATAAAATTTACAAGTATTTGTGACATATACAATTTCAATTATTTAGAAACATTTGAGTTGACCTAGTTTGAAGGGTTCTAAAATTAGAAGTTCTTCATAATAAAAATATGTTGATATTTTAATCACCAAAATAAAGAAACTGTAAACTACTTCAACAATTAGTATTAATGCTGAGTGTTTAATAGAAGTTACTCGGCTGTATGCCATGGGGCATACAAATAGAAAACGTCCTTTGAGAAGTGCCAGTCTTATAAATATCCAAAACAAAGTCTTTTAAACAAAAGTAAAAAGAAACCATTTTTATACAGTGTTAGTGGTTGTGTTTCTGCAAACCTATATACATATTGGTTTAAAAAATCCTATCAGTGTTAAATGTAGTCAAATAAGGTTTTTTTTTTGTTTTTGTTTTTGTTTTTTAGTGGAGCCCATCTTAAAGGAGGGTTACATTTATAATAAAAAAATAGGAAAAATCCATTTTTTCTATAGCTATGCATCCCTCTTCTTTCTCATAATATAAAAAACTATTTTTCCCTAGTGTTGGAGTAATCTACTGGACCTTCCTTGGACTAAGAGTAAAAGTGAGTTTATATTTGGATGTGGGAGAAGTTCAGCTCTGTCTTTGTACCTGGACAAAAAAAATTCAAGCCCTGTATTTTAAAAAGCCTTTCTCATTATTATTATTAAAAAAAAAATACGTGACTGCTTCTGTCACTTAGGATGCACTAGTCAGTTCTAGCCCAGCAGGATACATAGCTCGGGCTGGCTATAAAAATCTGTGGTAGCTAATGCAAAATAAAAATATCCCTATGACAAAATGAAGGGGAAAGAGACACATGAAGATGTTCTTCCTTCTTCCAAATTTTCTCCTTGTTTTCTACTTGTTCTTTATACCATCCTCAAGTAGAAAATTACAACTTTAGGTGATTAGGACGATTCTTACTGCACATACGGCTCAGTGCCAGTTTCAAATGCAAACACAGAGCATTTAACATGTATGCAGAGTCACTGAAATTACACCCTCTGCATTTTGTGGCTCAACCTCTGGATCTGGCCCAAAGAGACAAACACAGGCCAGCCTCAGAGAGAGTTCAGAGGAGAGGATTCCTTCCACAGGCACGTAGCCCACAGAGGAAGCTCTCCGTACCCAGATTCCAAGTGGGAGTTCAGGCCTGCAACAATCCCTTCCCTAACTCCGTGAGGGGCTAATGCACACTTTGGGGGCCTGGCAGCTGCTGAGTGCCCTATTCTTTTGGCTTCCCAGCTTCTGGACAGGAATTGCAGAACCAGGATCTGGCCAGGGCCTAGAAAGTTGAGCCCTGCTTCTCCCTTGCTCTCGATTTTAACTCAAGGAGGATGGGGACCCCCTAAGGATCTTTGAAACTTTGCATTAGGAGGTGCTGGGTACCCAAGTCGGGGGCAATGAGAGGCCTGCCTTCGAGGAGTCTTGGTCTCTGCTGGCTCTACAGTGTACTGGCCCAGTGGATTCTACTAGGTACGCAGGCATGATCCCCACCTCTCTTCAGTGGATTCTACTATGTACACAGGCATGATCCCTACCTCTCTTCAGTGGATTCTACTAGGTATGCATGCATGATCCCCACCTCTCTTCCCAAGCCTCCATCGAGGCCCCCAAAAGACAGGTGTGGATGGTTGCAAGGCAGTGGGGAGGAAAAGTTGGGAAAGCACCCAGAGTTTGGTGGGGTTAGGAAAGTGGGTGGCAGAGAATCATCGCAGGGAGATTGCAGGAGACAGACTCAAGAGAAGGAAGCACCAGGCACCAATGCATGTTTCATGGTCTCCCTGGACTTCACTTAGAAAACACTAACAAAGCACTAGCTCAAAGATAAAGATTAATTTTTTAAGGACTGTACAAAATGGCAGCAATAACATTAAATTACAAGCTAATGGTCCTTCTGAGTAGGAGCTCATAAGTGTGATTATGTGGGTCCCCAACCCACAAAGCCCAGCTCATCCCTTTAGACATTGTGTAAGACTTGTGACTTACACTGTTTGGGCTCTGGGTCTTAATATTTCACGTTTTCCACCTAAGGCTCTGAAACAAAAGGCCACAGTATGTGACTGCTGTGAAGGTTGGAGAATACGTTTCAGTGTGTGTGTGTCACGAGCGCGCGCACGCATGCCAGAGTGTGCAGGGCGATTCATATAGCCCCATAATACAGAGTTCAAGTTAGACAGAGTTCAAATTAATACAGAGTTCAAATATGGCACTTAATACACAGTTTAAAATAATCATTTTCCCAGATCCTCTCCCAGACAGCATGAATGCAAGGCAATCCTGTATAATAAAGTATTGTTTATAAGTAGTTCCTATATCCAGGGTCTTGCTTTCTTGATGTCCTAATTTATGATTCTGGAGGTATTTAATAATTAGTGTGGCACTGCAACAGCTGAACACAGTAGCTGAGTGACAACACATTCATATTATTAAACATTCAGTTTACTTCCAAATTCCTAAGACATGGGTCTAGCTACACTGTGAATCAAATGTGATCCTGCGTCTCTGCATAGGCAGCTAGGTGAACACTGAATGATAGAATTGTATGTAGGTTTTTTTCCCCTCAGCAACATAGTGAGACCTTGTTTCCAAATAAAAGATAGAATGGGGAGGGGTATAGCTCAGGGGTAGAATGCCCCTGGGTTTAATCCCTAGCACCACAAAAAGCCAAACAACAACAATAAAGCCTGGAGTGGTGGCGAACGCTTGTAATCCCAGCATTTGGGAGGCTGAGACAGGATGATCATGATTCGTGGACAGCCTCAGCTACTTAGGGTGAGGCCCTTTGCAACTCAATGAGACCCTGTTTCAAAATAAAAAAATAGGGCTGGGGGTGTAGCTTGGAGGTAGAAGGCCCCTGGGTTCTGTCCCCAATACTGCAAAAACAAACAAACAAACAACAACAATAAAAACCTGATAATATTTAAGTAAATGTTTACATGCTTTTCAGTTTAATTTAAATATCTTAAAGTTTAAATAAACATAAATTATAATTTATATTTTGCCTTGTAGTTGTAGTAGGTACCATTTAAATACTTTAGCAAAATAAGAACATGTATGAAAATAGCTTTAACTTTCCATTTTTGCGATTATGTTTTGCATATTTTGTATATATTCACATTTTACTTCGTACTAGGACAATACTATATTGAAACAAAGATTTTATTCAAATCTTGTTTATGACATTGTAATTAGTGAGTTTGCTGAAACAAAGGAAATAATACTTTTATGGGATAAATATATAAAAATTCATATGCTGTGTCTTCATTACTCACCCAGACATCATGAGCCTATAAACAGAACACCCCTACATGCATAATAATAATTAAATTCAGCTGTCTTTGATGTTTAGCCAACTTTCAGTTATATAAAATCCAAAGCCTTGCCATGTTTATTTTTTAAACTTTGTCAATATGAAGGTATAATTTTGAAGATTCAGAGGTTAGGTTTTGTTTTTTTATGTTACTGTGTCTAAGTTGGTTTATAACTTTTAAGTATTTAAACATATGATATATGGGCATCCATTGCTTTGAGCCTGAAATATTAGGTGAAAGACCTATTGTTTTATAAAACAAAATAGAAAACAAAACAAAACAAAAACTTGCCTCTCAAAGTACAAAAATTCCACTCAGAAGAGGACTGGCCTTTGGGAATGAGAACAACTAGAAGAGGAGATACCTCACTATAAAGTATGGATTTAATAAGCTCAGAACAGTTGGCTAAGTCACTAGCACCATTCAAGTAGATGCTTTTCTTTGACAAGCACATTTAGCTGAATTTTACAAGTTAAGTGTAAATATGATGCTACTACAGTATAATTTCAAATGCTGAAATGAGGAAGGGGCTCATGATTAGTTGTTTTACCCACTTCGTTGCGTGGTGATTTTGCTATCATTCTATGTAATATCAGCGTTTCCTATTTATGTGTTCATTCACTTGGCATAACTTTATTTTCATGGGAAGTGAATATATCAGTAAGGTGTTATTCTCTATTTACTTCTGAGATGATGTTGGAATATATACCCTGAATCGGCCTTCTGGTATAAAATAGTTATGTCTTTTTATAATTTACTAGACTTATAGAAAAAAAAATTCCAACATCTTTTCCACCATGAAGAATCTTAGATTTTACCTAGCCTTAAGATAAGAAGTCATCTGCCACCGTTTCAGGGGTGCTAAAAGAAGATAGGAGATTTCTGAGTCATAGGTGATTCTCATTACAGGCCGCTTGTCCTCTTAAGCTCTTCCTGTCTTCCTGCCTCATGGGTGGTAGCGCAGCCCAGGTGGATGCTGTTCACACACAGTGGGTTTGTGTTGCAGTGGAGGAATGCCCTGGTTAGGGAAATCCACTCCTTAAAAGCGGCTGTTATTGAACTTGCTCAACTTTTTGCCCTAGAGGGAGAAATTATGCTTATTATTCTAGACAAATCTTCTTTCTGCCCAGGAGGCAGATACCATCTATATTTTCCAAGGCCGTTTGCTTGTAAAAAATTAATTAACTAAACAAGGTAATTTCAGCTAGTTATAAAATCATTGGAGAAAACTATCAGTCTATGGTACTGAGAGTGACCTGGGATAGGGATGTCAGGACAGCTTGGTGGGCAAACACTTAGGCTTAAACATAAACGTGAGCGAGAAACAGAAGTCTGTGTAAGCTATTAGGCAATGTTCAACAAAGTACAACAGACGTGTGAGTTTTCACTTTCCAAGCAACAGAATAAATGAGGGGAAGAGTGAAAGGGCAGATTTAGGAGCGGAAAGCAATGGCCAAATCTTCAAGTCTCAAAGACCTGGGGAAGGTGTCTGCATTTCATGATGCATGGGATTTGGAAACCATAGGGGGTTTTAATTGGGGGATTTAAGAAATCCTTCTGGCTGTTGTGTGGAAACTCATCTCCGTGGGGAGAAACCTGAGTTCATTATAATCTATCCAAGGGCATTATTGACAAGTTTTTTAAGCAGGAGATGACACTGGCTCAGGGGGCAACATTCAGACTTGTGGGCCACGTGGTGGATTAGAAATCTAGAGTGCATTTCATTATAACGCACCCAACTTTGGAGTTTCCAAACACATCTCCTGGCCCTGATGGGCTGTCTACTCCTCACTCATTCATACTACTCACTTTTACCTTCCATCTGTTCCCAGAGCCTGCTAACCTTGTTCCCTTGAGGAACCACTCCATCTTTGCCTGTTCACTGCTGTCTTCTCACACTTCAGGTCTTAAGATGAACTTCACCACCTTGGTGGTCTTCCTTTTATACCCTAGATAATCCTACAGCCCTCTCCTGCTCTTTTCCATCTATTTTAACCCTTCACATCAATTAGAAATATAACTACCTGTTGACTGCCTTTCTCTTTCACTAGAATGTAAACTTCTTGACAGGGACTGTGTCTTCTTTGTTTATAGTGATGCTACCTGCACAGAGAGTACTCAGTAAACAGTGACAGCTGGCACTCAAGTAGGAACAAGACAAAGAGTATTCTAAGCACTTCACATATATCAACTCATTAATATACATGAACTCCTTGAACACTCCCAAGAACGTAGGAGGCTGAGTCTGTTGTAATTCGCCTTTTATGGATGAAGCATTATAAAGAATTAAAGGTACTTGTCCAAGTCGCAAAGTTGGAAATGAGATGAAGGTGGGATGTATGTCCACATAGCCTCTCTCCCAGGTCTGCGTACTTGATCATTATATTATTCTGCCTTCAAGGTAATGAATGAACCAGAAATGATGGTACTTTATCCTCTGAACGATGCTTTGCCTTTTTTCACTTGAATGAAGTCTGTCATTATATGTGAATAATAGCAAAAAAAAAACAATTCTTGATTTCACAGAGGCCTTTATTTAAATAGTTCAGTGAAAATGTCATTTTCCAGGTTTTAATAGCTGAGGTTGGGGTTTATTTTACCTTTCGAAGATACAGTGATTTTTTTTTTTCCCTCTAAGAATAAGGGGAATGATTTTACTCCCACTGCTTCTCACTCTCTCATTTCTACAGACCAGGTACATTTTGCATTTCATTGAGCTCTTCCCCTTCTAAACTGCCAAGTCCACCATCAAACTCATTTCTTAAATTCTTTGATCAGCCAGGCATGATGGTATCACCTGTAATCCCAGTACTTGGAAGGCTGAGACAGGAGGAGTGCAGGTTTGATGCCAGGCTCCACAATTTAGTGAGACCATGTTTCAAAAATAGAAAACTAAACAGAGCTAGGGATATAGCTTGGAGGTAGAATGCCCCTGAGTTCAATTCTCAATAGAGAAAAAAAGTGGCATATTCTTAAGGGATTAAAAAACAAACACACCTGTAAAAATATTTATAACACAGTCTTCCCCATAGTTTTCCATTTGCAGAGTGATTTACACACCAAGACATAATTGGATATATTTAAATTACATTTTCCTCCCATCTGTGGCCCCAGGATCTAGCACAGTTAGAGCTCAATTTATCTGTTCAATGAATAATGGACCTAGCTTGTGAAAAATACTGGTAATTTTGGTTTTGTCTTATTTGGTAAAATTGTATAAAATTCATCCAAGGTAGTATGTGCCAACCTCCCAGGCCCTGGCTGTTCCAAAAGCGGTGGCTTGGGCCTTGTGGCAGGCGAGTGCTGAGTTCCGGCGCTGCCCTTATGCCAGTCCATCAACACTGTGTTTCCACTCTGACTCCCTGGCCTTCCACCTCTGCTCACTCCATGGCGGCATGCCCATCCAGCCCCTCCAGGGTGACTCACTATGTGACCTACTTTCCCAGCTCCCTGCCTTCCTCTTGGTTCCCAGACTCTGACAGACTTTCTCCTTCCTGGCACCAAACTTCTGCGGACAGTTATCTGGTAACAACTCCATTTTGGCATGGTCTTGGGGAATCTCAGACTCCACCTCACCGTACTCACTTCCCCATCTCCCTTTTCTTTCAAATTATTTGCTGCCAGCTCTGATGGGTCTTGTCCCAGGTTGGAATGATCCATGTTTCTTGACTGCCAAATTCAACTTTGTTCTTAAAACTTATTTGATTGCTTGAACTTCTTGATTTTTTTTCAATCTCTCTTTTGATAACCTCAATTCTCTTTTTCTTTTCTTATCTCTGGTTTCATTCCAAATTGTGCCTGTTTCAAATATATATCCTGCTCTTCTGAGGACAAGCACCAATATTTTCCTGCTCCTTGAAAATTAAACCTCACCTACACCACATTTGTTCTGTGCCAAGAATCATATACATGGATAGGCATAGACTATGGTAACCAAGGCCATTTCTTCCAGTACTTGTGGGCTGTAATATGCTGTTATTTAGATATGGGTTGTCTCTCAGATGGTCATGTGTTAAAGGTCACCAGTCTGTAAAGTGCAATTGGAAGATGGTAGAGGCTTTAGGAGATGGACTTTAGGGGAGGAGGTTTGGTGATTGGGGTCCCATATTTCTTGAAGGGGACATTGGGACCCTCAATCTTTCTCTCACTCTCTGCCTCCTGGATACCATGGAGTGTGCAGCTTTGCTCCACTCCATGCTTTCTGCCATGAAGGCCCAAAGCAGTGGGCCAACTAACCATCACACTGTGAGCCCAAATCATTTCCTCCTTATAAGATTTATTTTCCCAGCCAGGTGTGGTGGCGAATGCCTGTAATCCTTACATTCGGGAGGCTGAGACTGGAGGATCACAGTTTGCGGACAGCCTCAACTACTTAGTGAGGCCCTCCATAACTTAGTGAGACCCTGTTCCAAAATAAATAATAAAAAATAGGACAGGAAATGTAGCTTGGAGGTAGAATTCCCCTGGGTTCCACCCTCAGACCCCCCCCCACACAAAAAGGTTTATTTTCTCAGTGATATAAAGCTTACTAACACAGTATTCTTGAGTTCCTAAGAGGAAAGAAAACAAGCAAAGATTATGAACTAATAGACATTAAACAAACAAAACCTGTCCTCTAATTTTGACAGCAGTCACTTTCTAGAGGTTGTTCCCATTTTTATTTCCACTTTTGTTCTGTCAACTCTATAATGCCTTTTTTTTCTTCCGAAGATACTACTTTGAGTATATTTGAAAAAGTTCACCTTGTATGCATCCTTATCAAAATAAAAGTTAATAGAATTTTCTATGAAGAAAAGTAAACTCTTAATTACATCTGTTTGGATTACCTGATGTTTGTTCTAGAATTCTTCCTTCAGAACTCAACATCTCTAAGTGTTAGCAGATTCAGTCTAGTTAGTTTTATTCACATGATAGTAAAAAGTAATCATTAAGTAAAATTTAATGATGTAGATCGCTCTAAAGAAAAATGAGTTTCATTGACCCACATGAAAAAGAAAAGAATAATCTTGGATCTCCCACTTCCATGATGATCATTTAGCCACATCAAACTTTAAGTCAAATGCAACACTTTAATATTTTAAATATGCATTTGAACTAGGTGCCATTATTAACTTTCTACTGAATTAATTCAAAGGTCATACTTCTCTTGTAATGTTGAACAATCATTTGGAATAAAGCCATTTCATAGGGTTATAAGGTTGAAAGAAATATTAAAAGTTTTTCTTGTTCAACCACTACCAGTTTGTTCTGGTCTTCTCTCTCACATTCTTGCCAAGAGGGTGGTCTGGCTTTGTTGGAACACTTTAGAGATGGTTTGTTCTCTGAAGCATTAGGAAATCCTCTTCTTCCTCATCTCTGGAGCAATTGTGCTTTGACTGTGGTTGGGTGGTTGAATATTCCAAGAGGCTAGAGGTAATAATTGTAAGACAGGCCTGCCAATTCCAGTTGCATAAAAGCAATTTGTTATTGCTGGCATTAGGACAGGATAGATACCGCTCATATTAATAGGGATCTTTCTGAGTTCGAATTTTATCTACATGAGCCAGTGAGAACATCAATTGTTCTCCTGTTGTAAGTTAAGAGCTTTGCATACTTTAGGAGCAATGAGCCTAAACAAAAAGGATTTTTCTTCTAGTGATTTGTGTTAGGACCAACAGGAATTGTAGTGTACACCATGTGCAGAAGAAATGTGTTAGATTTCAGGGCACGTCTCCTTTCTGTTTATTGGTTATTATGTTAATCTGAGTCCTTCTATTGCCACAGTACTAATTATTAGCTAATGTTAGCCATTAGGCAAAGTGTGACATCTTTCTTTCTTTAACAACAACTCACACTTAATAATTGCCACTACAAATAATTTTTCTGTTGTCCTAATTACTAAAAGAATGGATGGCTATCTTATGTTTTCTTTTAACTTTTTATTTTTCATGTAAGTAACTGGTGAAAAGCTAACTTCACTTGTAAAAGGACTGCAATGATTTTGGAAATAATTTATTGCATTTATGAAACATATCTTGGTATGAAAGAAATCTTTTCTCTCTTGCTGGCCTATACTTCACTG
The DNA here is from genome assembly GCF_963383645.1 of Muscardinus avellanarius. Lineage (NCBI taxonomy): Eukaryota > Metazoa > Chordata > Mammalia > Rodentia > Gliridae > Muscardinus > Muscardinus avellanarius. The sequence goes on along the minus strand of NC_137793.1, from coordinate 71,872,633 downwards.
GTCAGAGCTATAAAAAGAGTAAGAGTATTGGTTGATGAACAGCTACTGAACTCATCTTTGGAAGGACGGGTCTGGGAATTCTTGATGGCTCATGGCAGAGTAACTGTTGGGTGTTCCCTGAGCAGGACCGACAACCACAGGCTTCACAGAACTTTCGATGATGGGATGCATGTCTGTAGGAGCCTCATGACTCATTCAGGGGTGAGTTGGAGTGGGGCAATCCAGAACAGGCAAGACAGAGTTCTTAAAGAGAGACTAAAATGTTGCTGAATGACTAGAAGAGCTCTTGGGCGAGATGGAAAAAAATAGAGGATTATTTGGTAAAAAGCCCGAAGCATTAAGTTTAGGTGCAGGATGAGACACATCTGGAAGATGTTTTACTGGGCCTGAAAATAGTAAAAATGCTATTAAAATACGTGAAGTAGATTCAGTCATTTGTCCCATACCTTCTATGACAGTCTAAACTTTAAAACTTGTGACTTAATTTTTCAATTGGAAAAATTCTAAACTTTTCAATTATTCATCAGATGTGAATTCTCCTTGAGGTGGTAGGATGTGGCTACTATGGAAATTACTTAATTTGGTAAACTCATACACTTCTCAGGCCTTCAAACTATACATTTATTTAGAGACAGAAATAGTCTATGGGTGTGGGCTTTGACTCCAAATTATCATAATATGAATAATCATAGTATAATTGTATTTCAAGTCATGTTAAGCCATATATAACTGTTCAAAAATGTTACTCTATAAATGACAACCCATTAATGAACACCCTAGAAGACTGAGAGAAAGAAAATTCAATTATTTATATGTATAAAAATTCCAGAAAATAACATGTGCATAATGTAGTACATGTGCATGTATATAATTGAATATAAATCCATGTATTTTTTTGAAAATATACCTTAGTGCTTATGTGTAGACCTTGACCTTTTACGATCTCAGTCTTCACATACTTCCTTATTACTCGACTGCCTGGGCTCTCAGGGTTAAGAAGAGTTAGGAAAGGAGGCAGTTCTATGGGGAAAAAATGCTGTTCTCATGCCATTCTAAGTTTGTGTTGAATTTAAAAGTTATCAGGACTCTTCACGAATAGCCTTCTTCTCAATGGTTTTTTGGCCAAATTTTGATGCTCCAAGAGGCTGGGGCAAACATCTGGCCATCTGGACACATACAAAGTTTGCTGAACAAACTTTTATAGGGTGACCCTTCACAAGCAATGACAGCGACAAAACAGATAGCACCTGAAGCAAACAAGCAGCTAGACTTTCAAGAGAGGCAGCCTTATATTTTAGTTCCTGTAAGTAATGGGCAAGTCAAAAATATTTTCTTTTAAATGAGTTAAAAATAGTTGAAACTGAAATAGCTCCTCCTATGAAACACTTAAGAGAGTAAAATGTGTGCTTTTCCTTTTTTTTTTTCCTTTCTTTCTTTCTTGCCTTAAAAAATGTGTTGCATTAGACAAATCAGGCCACTGCAGCCAGGATGGAATGTTAACCATGCCACTGGATGGCAAATTGGAGGGGAATTTGCCTTTCATCTTAATTATAGCCTGGACAGGGGAATGCACTACATTCTCTGCTGTGTATGAGCAGGGGAAAACTTTCCCAGGGTATTTTTCTTTTGCATTTATGACTCTTATTGGATTGGAAGCTTGTTCATGTGACCCAGCAGGGTCCACTTTCCATAATAAGGCTAAAAATATTCCAGAAATGTTTTCTTAGCAGAGTCTATGAGTGTCAACATAAAAGTGACAGAACTCCCTTTCCTTCTGATTATATTTTACCTTTTTACTGGAGAAATTTCTACTACTATCCTACCATTCTCTCACAGTGTTATTCTTCTGATAGGCTGCATACTAGAGAGTGTAATCTGATATGGAATAATTGTACAGATTTATTCCTCATCCCTTTAAAATACAGATTTTGTTCTTCCTTATGAGTATGTCTCTAATGAGTCTCCTTCAGCCTGGGAAATGTTTTTCCTGCCATGGAATGCCTTGGTCCTGAGTCACCCCTGCTTCTAATCAGAGGCCTCTATACCAGGAAAGCACCTGTAGAATCAGAGATGGCCTATGACTCTGAATCCATTCAGCTGGTTTTAAAAGACTAAGAAAGTGATAGGGAATTGGGGTAAATCAATATATAGTCAGGTGGTATTTGTTAGACTACTTCAAAACATTTTCTTCCTTACCTGCAAATTGATTATATAAAGTTGTTGCAAGGGGTGATGTGTCCAGTGTATTTAGTATTGTGCTGAGGGTGTTTATGCTTGTTAATGTTTTATGGTTTTTCTTTCTTTTCTGAAAAACTCTGTAACTATGGTCTGATTTCTAATCAATTGAAGCAACTTTTCTTGTAGATTATATAACTACTGGATCAAATCCCTGTCCTTGATTAGACATACCGTCACTATCTCCTCATGATTTCCAATTATTCCTATTATTTAAACTGTCTAACAAGTGGTTCTCAAGTGGAGATAGTGTTGCTCCTTCACATTATTGGCTGACATTTGACCTTCACAGTGCTGAGCGTGCCCAGTATCTAGCGCATAAAGACCAAGATGTTGCTAACTATTCTATTATGCACAAGACAGTTAAACAAAGATACAACAAAGAAGTATCTGGACTCAAATGTCAGCAGTGCAGAGCTTGAGAAACTGGTTTAGAATACCTTCTTTAGTGTCTGTTGTTCGGCCTGGAAAACTAGCACAGAGGACATTTAAAGAAAGGAGGCTCTTAAGTCTCACTCCATATTTTACTGATACTACGGATAGTTGTGAATGTCTACAATGTTCGGAACTCGGCACTGGTGGTGGTTATGATCGGGTCTGGAGTTTCTGAAGCCAATGAGCTTCAAGAGGCCATAAGGCTGGGTAATGGGAAGAATTATATAAACCCTTCTGATGGTAAATGTGTGCACCAAATCCTCACAATCAAATATAGATTAGAAACAGTCCAGATGGTTTAGTACTATTCATAAGATTAAAGAAGAATTTTCCAAACAACAATCATCTCCATAGCAAGTTGATATTTTCAGCGATTTCAGGAGCATTTAGTAGTTTGTGGTAATGTGTAGAAACTGAATTGTCAGTAGAACAGCTGCTTCTTTTCCCAATCCAGGGGATGACAGACCCCAGGATATAGAAAGTCAGATTCAAGATTTAAAATGATGAAAAATGATGTTTACTTATGAGAAGATTAAAAAGCCTTATTTTTGTTGAATCCTCTTCTAATTTAGTGAAAAGATTTTGTTTTAGCTCATTTTCTTTCCAGGGAAGTGTTATCTGCCTCTATCAAATTGCAAAGAGTCTTATATCAACTTAAAAACCTAAAACTACATGCAGTCACATATCTAATCAATAACTACTTACAGGTTATATGTTTCCCTACGTGCATGTAATAAGTACTTTCAGGGTCATTCTACTTCTTTCTCAGTCCTGTGCTCTAAATGTATTTTCATAATTGCTAATGAAGGCCTTTCTGTGACCAGTAGGTCATATCATTCACTACAGCTAACTACATTGGTTTCATAAGTGGAGAAATAAATGGATCCAGGCCCCTGCTACTTGAAGTCTATAGTTATGGTTCACACCAAATTGAAAAATTCACAGGCATGTATCATTCTATTTTTTTGGCACTGAGGAATTATTTTGCTTGCATTGGCATGTTGTTTTGTTCAGATTAAACTGTTAGTGGTACTAAAAGTTGGGGCTACAATTGAATGATTAATTGGGATTAGGAAAACTAGAAAAACTCAGAGTAAATATATTACATATTAAAGAATTTTTATGTTATCTAAATGATGTCAATAAAAATGCTAAAACATAAAAAATAAAGTATAGCTTAAGATATAATAATTTTACTCTAAGCTTTCCTGATTGATTGGGAGAAGGAAAAAATAAAAAACTTGGAGTAAAAGTGTTATATATTAAGTTATACTTTATTTTTTGATGTTTTGGAAGTTTTATTAAAATTTTATGTACCAAGAAATTTATTTATTTTAAATATCTAATCCAATGATTTTTTTTTGATACAGGGAATTGGTACTCAGGGGCATTCTACCTCCAAGTTACACCTCCAGCCATATTTTTTATTCTTTATTTTGAAACAGGGTCTCACTGAGTTGCAAATGACCTCACTACATATCTGAGGCTATCTGCAAACTGTGATCCTCCTGTTTTAGCCTCCCAAATGCTGAGATTACAAGCATGGGATGGGATTACAAGCGTGGGCTACCATGCCCATCTTATATGATTTTTTGGTAAATTTCAAAGCTGTGCAAACATCACTGTGATCCAGTTTTGTAACAATTTTAGCATCCATATGAGATCCCTGGGGACTATTGTTGCTTTTATTTCCAACTATCAGTACCCCTCCCCAGAAAACACTATCTCTATCTTATGTGTCCCTAGATCTGCATTTTCTGGGTATTTTGTAGAACTGAAATCACACTCTATTCCTTTTTCTATTAACAATTTTTTTTTTGGTGGTACTGGGGTTCTTGGAAACCCTTCTATCTCCGGGTTACATTCCCAGACCTATTTTATATTTTATTTGGAAACAGGGTCTCTTAAGCCAATTAGACTGGCTTCGAACCAGTGCGATCCTCCTGTCTCTGCCTTCCAAGTGCAGGGATTACAAGCATGCACCACCACGCCCAGCATTAACAAAATTTTTATGTTAACAAATGTGACATTCTATTGTAGTACAACATTTTGTTTACTCATTCACCACTAGAGGATGGGATTATTTTAAACTGTCAGCAATCAGAATGTTTCATTTTTTTTAATTAATTTATTTTTTAAATTGGTGCATTGTAGTCATATATCAATCACATTGGAGTACAAGACTTGAGAGGATATACAAGCACACATCATCCAATTAGCCCTCCTCCAGCCCCCGTCCCATTCCCTCCCCCTCCCTCCATCCCACACTTCTTTGGTGATTTACTTTGATACATTTGTTTATGTACCTCCTGCGTTTTAAAGAGGCTCCGTCCTCCAGTATTGCATACCCTCTGATTGGTCACATTAGTTGCTTCACTATAGGGCCCTTTCTATAGCTCAACCTCTTCCTGTTGCCCTTTTCCTCCTAGTTATTGCTGATTAAGAGAAGCGTCTGATTTATATTTTCTGCGATATTTCGCTGTGCATGCTGCGTTACAAGTGCCATTCCCACTCTTGATGGTCCCAGTAGTGGCCTGGCTACTCAGTGGACTGATCCAGACCTCGCTGGCTCAAGCAGCGGCCTTGCCTCATGGGAGGACCCAGTTCTGGTCTCGCTGGCCCCTGAACCGGTCAAACCCCTAAGCTGGCTTTGGTCCCGACCTTGGAGGCCACAGGAGTGAACTTGCCTCACGCCAGGCTCCGATGCTGGCCATTGGCCCCTGCACCGGTCTAACCCCTTGGCAGGATTCCAATCCCAGCCTCGGAGGCCCCAACACTGGTAATGCCTCACGGCAGGCTCCGATGCCGGCCTCACTGGCCCCAGCACCGGCCTAACCCCTCGGCAGGCTCTGATCCCGGCCTCGGAGGCCCCAGTACCGGCCTTGCCTCAAGGAAGGCTCCGAAGCCGGCCTCACTGGCCCCAGCACTGGCCTAACCCCTCGGCAGGCTCTTATCCTGGCCTCGGAGGCCCCAGTACCGGCCTTGCCTCAAGGCAGGCTCTGATGCCGGCCTCGCTGGCCCCAGCACCAGCCTAACCCTTCGGCAGGCTCCGATCCCGGCCTCGGAGGCCCCAGCACTGGTCATGCCTCACGGCAGGCTCCGCTGCCGGCCTCGTTGGCCCCAGCACCGGCCTAACCCCTCGGCAAGCTCTTATCCTGGCCTTGGAGGCCCCAGTACCGGCCTTGCCTCACGGCAGGCTCCGCTGCCAGCCTCGCTGGCCCCAGCACCGGCCTAACCCCTCGGCAGGCTCTTATCCTGGCCTCGAGGCCCCAGTACCGGCCTTGCCTCAAGGCAGGCTCCGATGCCGGCCTCGCTAGCCCCAGCACCGGCCTAACCCCTCGGCAGGCTCTTATCCTGGCCTCGGAGGCCCCAGTACCGGCCTTGCCTCACGGCAGGCTCCGATGCCGGCCTCACTGGCCCCAGCAGCGGCCTAACCCCTCGGCAGGCTCCGATCCCAGCCTCAGAGGCCCCAGTACCGGCCTTGCCTCAAGGCAGGCTCCGATGCCGGCCTCGCTGGCCCCAGCAGCGGCCTAACCCCTCGGCAGGCTCCGATCCCGGCCTCAGAGGCCCCAGCACTGGTCATGCCTCAAGGCAAGCTCCGATGCCGGCCTTGCTGGCCCCAGCACCGGCCTAACCCCTCGGCAGGCTCTTATCCTGGCCTCGAGGCCCCAGTACCGGCCTTGCCTCAAGGCAGGCTCCGATGCCGGCCTCGCTGGCCCCAGCACCGGCCTAATCCCTCGGCATGCTCCGATCCCGGCCTCGGAGGCCCCAGCACTGGTCATGCCTCATGGCAGGCTCCGCTGCTGGCCTCGTTGGCCCCAGCACCAGCCTAACCCCTCGGCAAGCTCTTATCCTGGCCTTGGAGGCCCCAGTACCGGCCTTGCCTCACGGCAGGCTCCGCTGCCGGCCTCGGAGGCCCCAGCACCGGCCTAACCCCTCGGCAGGCTCTTATCCTGGCCTCGAGGCCCCAGTACCGGCCTTGCCTCAAGGCAGGCTCCGATGCCGGCCTCGCTAGCCCCAGCACCGGCCTAACCCCTCGGCATGCTCTTATCCTGGCCTCGGAGGCCCCAGCACCGGCCTAACCCCTCGGCAGGCTCTTATCCTGGCCTCGAGGCCCCAGTACCGGCCTTGCCTCAAGGCAGGCTCTGATGCCGGCCTCACTAGCCCCAGCACCGGCCTAACCCCTCGGCAGGCTCTTATCCTGGCCTCGGAGGCCCCAGTACCGGCCTTGCCTCACGGCAGGCTCCGATGCCGGCCTCACTGGCCCCAGCAGCGGCCTAACCCCTCGGCAGGCTCTGATCCCAGCCTCAGAGGCCCCAGTACCGGCCTTGCCTCAAGGCAGGCTCCGATGCCGGCCTCGCTGGCCCCAGTACCGGCCTAACCCCTCGGCAGGCTCCGATCCCGGCCTCGGAGGCCCCAGCACTGGTCATGCCTCAAGGCAGGCTCCAATGCCAGCCTCGCTGGCCCCAGCACTGGTCTAACCCCTCGGCAGGCTCTTATACTGGCCTCGGAGGCCCCAGTACCGGCCTTGCCTCACGGCAGGCTCCGATGCCGGCCTCGCTGGCCCCAGCACCGGCCTAACCCCTCAGCAGGCTCTTATCCTGGCCTCGGAGGCCCCAGTACCGGCCTTGCCTCAAGGCAGGCTCCGCTGCCGGCCTCGCTGGCCCCAGCACCAGCCTAACCCCTCGGCAGGCTCTTATCCTGGCCTCGGAGGCCCAAGTACCGGCCTTGCCTCAAGGCAGCTTCTGATGCCAGCCTCGCTGGCCCCAGCACCGGCCTAACCCCTCAGCAGGCTCCGGTCCCGTCCTCGGGGGCCCCAACACTGGCCTTGCCTCACGGCAGGCTCTGATGCCGGCCTCGCTGACCCCAGCACCGGCCTAACCCCTCAGCAAGTTCCGGACCCGACCTCGGAGGCCCTAGCACAAGCCTTGCATCATGGCAGGCTCCAATGCCGGCCTCGCTGGCCCCAGCATCGGTCTAACCCCTCTGCAGGTTCCAATCCCGGCCACGGAGGCCTCAGTAGTGGCCTTGCCTCACAGCAAGCTCCGATGTGGGCCACTGGCCCCGGCGCCCGCCTAACCCCTCAGCAGGTTCCAATCACTGTCTCTGTGGTTATTATTTCAAAGGTTCCAGTTGTAATGTATCAGATCTCTGCCTCCCCCGAATATTGGCCACTGGCATTGCCACTGCCTCCACCGTTTCAAATCCTTCCCAGGCTCTTTTTCCACTCTGAATGTTGTCCAGTGTTCCTAAGCATGCATGATGGTAGCATTCGACATTTGGTGTAATTTCTCCAAAAAGATAAAGTTGGTAAGATCCGGTTTCTGCTTCTCCTGAATACAAGTCTCCACCACCATCGCGAAGAACTCTTTCAACACCGCATTTCTCCTTGGTCTCCGCTAAACTCTCTCCTTATATGTGATGTCTGAGATTCTTAACAATATAGAGAAATAGCAGTCCTCTTTCACGGCGAATTTTTCCATAAGTTCCAGTGCATTTAGATAAGTTTTTTCTGCATCTCCAGTGTCCTGACATCCATAACGGCTTTCTTACCACCTCTCCGATATTTTTCTTTATCTTTTTCTGTTCTGGGCCCGGTTTCTCCAGGGGTCTGGCGTGCTACGCGCAGTTCGGCCGGGGCCTGGCCCAGAGTCCCGCGACCCGGGCCCCATCTGGCGTGCCCAGCCCGCGACCCCCGCCCAGAACCCAGCGTCTTACTGGGTCCGGTTTCTCCAGGGGTCTGGCGTGCTACGCGCAGTTCGGCCGGGGCCCAGAGTCCCGCGACCCGGGCCCCATCTGGCGTGCCCCGCCCGCAACCCCCGCCCAGAACCCAGCGTCTTACTGGGCCTGGTTTCTCCAGGGGTCTGGCGTGCTACGCGCAGTTCGGCCCAGGGCCCAGGGTCCCGCGACCCGGGCCCGGGCTTTTGTGCGCTGCGCACGACCCCTGCCCAGAACCCAGCGTCTTACTGGGCCTGGTTTCTCCAGGGGTCTGGCGTGCTACTCGCAGTTCTGCCTGGGGCCAGAATGTTTCATTTTAACTGATAAATTAGCTGAAGCCCCTACATAGTGAGTGAGCAGTAGAAAGGTCATTATGAGGAATCCCACAGATTCTGATTTCACTTCCAGATATAAACAGGTAAGATCACAAAGCCCTTCTATACCTAGTTCTGGTAAATCCATTTATAAAAATGAAAAAACTGAGCTCGATGGTCTATTTTTTAATGCTAGGATGCCAGAATCAGTCAAGACAACACTTTTTTTCAAGTACATAACATTATACAGAAAAAAAGAGTGTAATTAAAACGAGAGCACATGCAGCCACTTGATTAACTAATAAAGTAAGTTATTTCTTCATGAAAATACCAGGAAGGACTCATTGATCTGTGAATATCTTTCATGATCAGAGCTCTGTTTAAGAAAAGCTGATACTCTTGACCACAGGGGACTAGATTGTCGCCGACTAATCTCAGTTGGGTCGTTATTGTCAGCTCCCGGTCAAATCCTCAGAAAGATGGGGCAAAAGGCAGGTGGAGTTCTGCAGAAAACTATCTGCAGCGATTCCTTCCCCTCGACGCTTGGGAAAGAATCTGAGGTGGACAAAGGCTTCTTGAGCCAATGACAATTTATTACAGGAACCCAGAGAAATTTATACCCTTCACCAGTGAGATTAATAATAGGAGAAAAAAGAAAGGGAAGGGGGGCAATCACAGCAAAACAATAGTAAATTACATATAAACAAAGTAAATGACTAGTCCAGCATTTAGGAGATAAGCTCCGGATCTTTCTTCCAATATTGCAGCAGGGCAGGTCCAAAGGTAAATTCCAAAGGCAATACAGGCACGCCCAAGGCCCAGGGCTTGGAGAATACGCCTTCTCATGGAATCTTCTTTTGCTTTCTTTTTTGAAGTTTCCATCTATATCCATATGACAAGCATGGGGAGATATGGCGGTCCAGGGAGATGCGATGGGCGTCTCTCAGATCTCATCCGCCTTGCCTTCTGAAGTCTGAAAGCTTACAAAAACTCACAACACAGCTTGGCAAATAAGACACCACAAATAACACCATGAAGTTCTTGGATTTAGTTGTCAGATGTATTTCCTTAACTGCTGAACACTCTTTTTTAGACAAAAAGCCTATTAAAGGCCTATTGGTCTCTAATAATCCATTTCCTTATCACAAACCCTCTGCAACCTGCTTCTAACTTTCTAATTCCTTTCTTTCCCAGTCGGGACATTCTTATGATAAGCTCTTCTTCATGAAAAAGTGCTTTCTTACTCTTACGGTATTTCCTTTCCTTCATACATATATATTTAAAACGTCTGTCCTTTATTTTGTCACTTTCATTTCTAGCCATGCGGCATTCTCACTGTCTCGGGACACACCTACTGGGCGTAAAGGTCAACAATCTTTCTCCTTGGCTCTATTGTATTTTAGCAATTAAGCTGTCCTTCAGTCAAATTGCTTTGAAGTCACACCCAAAGTTTCTAGGCAGGGTCTCAAGGGTAAACAGGGTTACCTTGAACTGAGCTAGTTAATGGCTTAATCCTGAGTTAGTGATAAAGTGAGGGTCTGAGCTGGAATGCTTATTACAGCATCTGAGTTCTGTCCAGTTTTTTCATTACTATTGAGCAAGGCCAAGGACGTTTAGACAAATTATTAGAGAGTTTATTTCCACGGACTCAATTTCTATTTGTAGTCCTAATTTCACATCACTGGAGCAATTCGTGTAGAAAGTTAAAGGAAATAATAGTGAAGGGTATCTAAAAGTGGGGGGTACTTTGGCCAGAGACGATACCTCCTTCTCGGGGCGTTTTTGCCGATTTTAACTATGTGGAGTGGGGGTTCTCAACACATAGATGCCGAGGCAGCAAGATGTCTTGGCACTAGATGATCGGACCAAGGAAACATCTGAGACACAGACAGAAAAATGTTATGGTTTGTGGCCCTTGATGTGCTTAGTACTGTGAAAGTGGCTAAGGCAGTTCTGAAGAAGGGTATACGAGGAGAAGTCAGCAGAAGGTTGAGTGGTAGAGAAACCAAGAGGACTATAGGAAAAAGGCATAGAAGAGATGATGCATCAAAAACCATAAAGATACAGAAGCCATGGAACCACGAAGAGCTGAGGTTAAATTTCTTGTAAGTAAGCAGCAAACCCAAACTACCAATTAATACTTAGGATCAATGCCTGACGACTAAGGGTGAATCCAGATAAATGAGGCCCTTGGAAGTATATATTTAAAGAACCAAACATTTTCGGTAGTAAAGTTGTCATGCCTTTATGGCACCAATTACCTTAATAAGCATTAAAGACCAGGAGAAGAACAAAATTGATGTTTAAAAAATAGGATGCATTGTAAACAAGTAGTATTTATCTTTCTGTGAGCACATCTGATCTAGCACCTCTGTTGGTGCTTGTACAATGTGCCTTGACTTCAGCTGCAACCTAGAGTCCTGTGAAGTTTGAAATGTGTTGGTTAAAATATAGTTGTATCACTTCTAGATGGTACTAGAATTTTGGTATGCCATATTGTTTCTCCTCTTTCCCTTCGTTTTCTTTCTTTTTCTTTTTCATGTTTGGACCTTCCATATGCCCTTTCAGACTACAAGTATCTAGAAGAGACAATCATTGCTTTTCTGTATCCTCACTAACAGCTTGGCATGTGTATTCCATAATAGTAGATGCTTATTAAATATTTGCTTGTGATAAGATAACAAATAAAAAGAATTTCTTTTTCAAAATCCATAAAGTACTTTCTGAAATGGTTAATGTATTTTCTACATCTTAAAAAAAGAAATAAAATATACATGGGCTAGACGTATTAAATATTTTCTAGAATATCCTGGCTCTAGTTATTTAGTCATTGCTGGGTCATGCACTCACCAGAGGTCGAAGCTTGGTGAATACTGCTTTGAAGCTTCTCTGCATATGGCTGGAATTTCAAGTTACTAATAATTCAGGAACATTTGATCTCTCTCCTGATTCTTGCCCAGATGAGTCATTTTCTTGGTCATTTACCTTGAGCTCCTCCTATTTATACACAGAGACTAGCTGGCATGAAAAATTGTATGCATCTGTCTTTCATTTAGAAATATATGTTCAAATGCATTTTTCTTCTTTATTATTCTTTTTTCTCAGTTTTTCATTTCTTTAATCCCACTGTTCTTGCCTTAAAGTAAGAAAGTTTCTTCCAGAGTGCATTAGTTCTACATCTATCAAGAAGGCGGGGTCTCTACCTTTGACCGAATTTATTATATAAGAACAAAATAACAAAAAGCCCAACTGCATTGTTTCTCAGAGAGTTTCCCAAAAGAATTTTCACTTTTCAGAGCTTCATTTGTTTTCTAAATCCCCAAAGAGAGATTTGACTCAGCAAAAATGATCTTTGAGCCTTCTTCAGCAGCAGAAACAGCAGCTGAGCTGTGGATCTTGGCTCTGGGATTGGCCTAGTTATTCAGCAGATACTGTCCCAGCCAAACTCTGGAATGGCTTTTAGCCACTGCCACAAATGCTGCCTACCAACTGTTGCCTAGGTGAGGAGAGCCTTGGCTATAAATCCTGGTACCTCCCTGCCCCCAGACCTCACTGATTCATTGTTCACACCACACCTTCAGAGTGAAGGGTGTGATTGCTTGCCCTTCTTTTCTCTTACTGTTCTTCTTGCATTTTCTTTCTCCTTTTCTTTCTTCCCCTCTTTCCCCTCCCTCCCTTCCTCCCTTCCTTCCTTCCTTCCTTCCTCTCTTTTTTCTCTCTTTTCTTTCTTCTTTCTTTCCTTTTTCTTTCTCCTGTTTTACTGGAGATCAAACCCAGGGACACTCTACCACTGAGGTATATTCTCAACCTTTTTTACTTGTTATTTTAAGACAAAGTCTTATAAGTTGCTCAGGCTAGCCTTAAACTTATAATCGTTCTGCCTCAGCCTCCCGAGTCACTGGGATTATAAATATATGTCCCTGCACCCAGATAACTTTCTTGCTTTTGGAATTGGCAAATAATTCAGCCAAAAATGGATTTAGAGAAGGCATTTGTTTCCATGTATCACTGACAGACAAAACAAGAAAAACTTATTTAAAAATGTTTCTGTTATTTAAAACATTTTTTGGTGTACTGGGGGTGGAGTCCAGGGGCTTTTTTCTACTTCTAGGATATACTCCCAGACCTGTTTTATATTTTATTTAAACCTGTGCAATCCTCCGGTCTCTGCCTCCCAAGCCCTGGGATTACAAGCGTGCACCACCACATCCGGCTAAAACATTTTTAAAAGTGATTTTTGAGAGCATCTTGGACTTTGAACAAGAGTTTACTTTTAATGTCTTTGACATAAAGATTTAATTTTCTTGAGTCTATACAGTTTCAGGAAAAATATTTAGCAATTAATGAATAAATGTGTTACTTCTATAGACTGAATATCTACATCCCCCTCTCAATTCACTTCTTGAAACCTAACCCAATGTGCTGGTACTTGGAGACGGACCTCAGAAAGATGATTAGGTGATGAAGGATGAGCCCTCATCATTGAAATTAATGCCCTGATAAAAAAGAACCCATAAATCTCCTTTTTTCTTCTGTATAGGAGGACATACAAAGAAGACAGCATTAGTGACCTCTTACCAGCTATAGAATCAACCAGTTCCTTAACCTTGGACTTTCCAGTTCCCAGAACTCTCAGAAACACATTTTTTGTGTGTCTTATAACCACTAAAATTATAAAATTTTGTTATAGCAGCCCAAACTAAGACAGGGACAGACTACATCAGACATTAAAAAAAAGAGAGAGAAATTCATAGGTGCTACTACATACAATACATTCTGTGTGGTGAAAAAAGAAAACATTAAAAACCCTACAAAGTCAGAAGACAAAGGAATAGGGGAAAATAAAATACATTTCACAGCAAAGAACTGATTTCTTTAATATATTAAAAAGTCCAGCAAAATGAGAAAAAGATCAACTCATCTGAAAAAATGACAAAATATATGAATAGACACTTCATACAAATTAAATTAAAATGACTTTTAAACATAGGTAAAGAGTCTCAAACTCATAATAAGGAAAATACAAACTGACACCTAAACCCAGATACTATTTTTACTTATTGGATTGAAAAAGACCCAACTTTGAGTCTAAACTATGCTGTCAAGGCAATGGATGGCCTGGTACCAACTCTAAAGAGCAATTTGGCAAAATATATCAAAATTATAAATACACATAATACTTCACTCACTAAGTCTACCTTTAAAATTTTATCATGTGCATATACTCACCCTTTCAAGTAAAATGGCACCAATTAAAAATGTTTTTTGAATAATTAATATCATAATTTGGTTATGATGTTATTTATTCAGAAAGAACAAGAAATCTCTTTTTGTACTAACATAGAAAGATCTCCAAAAATATTTACAAACAAATCAAAGTTTTAATAGTATGTGTAATATATATTTATTTTTAAAAAGAAGAAAAATTATGGACTAATAATGACCTTAAATATTATGCTATGTCTCACATAATTAAAATATTGAATTAAAATTATTTATAAGAATGTGACATAAAATGAGGGTTAAATATAAAAGATTATAAAGCACACCATGGGGCTCCACCCCAACTGAGGGCTCTGGAGCAAATGTTACTTGAAGTAATTGGTCTCGTGATTTTTCCCTTGCATTTTTTGTTTTGTGTCAATTTTTGCCATTTTATCTCCATTTCTCATCTGTTTCCCAAGTACATCTCTGCTCCTAAATTTTCACATCCTATAATTGTCTTTATAATTCTATTTATCTATAATAGATGCATATTTTAGCCTCTTCAAAGCTTAACCAGCATTGATCCCTATTTGCAAACTTCATTCAGATAGACAGGAGACTGAATAAGGCTTTAAATCTGGAGGCCTTATTCTGAAATCAGCGGAGACAACAGTACGGTGTTGACTTAAGCAGTAGAAAAGGGTATGCACAAAAGATTTAATCAAGCTGATCCCTTATTGCCCAAGGATACTTTTTTAATAAGAAACTTAGCTTAAGCCAGGTATGCTGGCCAAGTCCAAACAGACTGAAGAAAGATCTTAGTCCGTGTGTTATTCTACTGCAGTTTTACAGAATTGTCTCTTACTAATAAAAGAAGATTTATGGATGGTCAGTGAGTTCTAAGTCATCATGACCAGGAAAACCCAGTAATTAAGAACAACTTACTAGCAAAATAACCTTGTTAACATCCCCGAATCTATTAAAATCCCAGCATCCTCATTTATACAATGGGGAATTTTTTGAGAGACCAAATAAACTCTAAATAAAGGTGACAGCAATAACCACTATGATAACAGGTCTCCCAGGTGACCCCCAGTGATTCCTACCTTTTGGTATTTATATCTTTGAACCACCTATCATGCATTGTACCAGTGTTGGCCTGTGATACATAGGATATGGTAGTAGTTTGGGTACTTCACTTTTGATGTTAGGTTATAAAAGATGTTAAGGTTTGGTCACTGTCTTCTCTCCAGGGGAAGCTATCTTCCATGTTGTGAGAAGCCCTGTGGAGAAGCCCATGTTTTAAGGCACCGAAGCCTGTGACAGCAATAAGCTGGGAAACAAATCCTCTAGTCTTGTTCAACCTCCAGATGACTGCAGTCCCAGCCAACACCTTTGGGTGCAACCCTGTGTCAGTACCACCTGACTAAACCACTTCTGTATCCATATTCTCAGACTCTGTGATGCTTATTATTTTAAGTTGTAAAGTTTTAGGGGTAATTTATTATCCTGCAAGAGATAATTAGTACAATCATATAACAACAGTCAGGTCCCTGTTTTTCATCACCAAAGGACTTCTGGGTGTTGCTAAGGTATAAACTTTGTCCTTTTGGTGTAGCATCTGACTCCCTGAGGCTACATCAGTACTGATTCAATTACTTGTCACTTACACCATGTTGTCTTCATTAACTGCCACTTATGGCACCCAATGCACAAGCCTCAATTGCAGCTACTCAGAAGACCAAGGCCCCTGATGGGAAAAGATGATCTGTTCCTCCCCCTTGCTGTTGGGTGCAGCCATTGAAACAGATTTGTTGCCTGGATTCTAATTCCAGACTTTGTTTGCACGACTTATAGGTGGTGGTACCAACTACTCCCAGTACACAGGACACCGGGAGAATAGAGGATGGACAGACTCCCATGATTGTCCCCCTAGTTTTGAAACACTTCTTCCGTTGACCTGATTCCTAACCTTTTTGGCCTGTTTTTCTGACCATTGGGGTCCTTGTCTTTTCTCTGCTTCCCTAATTCTGGCTTTCTATCCTTCAGCAAACACTCTATTCTCTTTCATTTGACTCAGTGCTGCCTCCATTGGTAGAGACTTGACCATATTTACTTTGGCATTTTAAGTCTTACAGAAATGCTCAATCTGCCTATTGACTGTTGACACCTCCAAATGTTGCCTGTAAGTTCCTGCTGGTTCCGAATAATAGCCTGGCTCTATCTTTCTGTTGTTCTGCATACCCAGTGTGGGATTATTCACCCAACATTAGTCTGAGCCAGGGTGGCTTCTGATCCTTTCTTCAGTCCCAGATTTTTCAGCTTTACCTTGTTTCTGATTCCAGAACCCCTTGTTGATGATATCAATTCCTCACTAGAGACTGCGATGACTTTTGGCCATGGCTGACAATAAAATCACCTAGGGCACTTGAACAGTATTGAGATGTGCAGTTTGTATTCCAGACCAGTTAAATAAAGTCATGCATATTTATGGAAAACTTACATTTGACTTTCATGAGCAACTTTATAGAACCAACATCTACCGCTAGGATCAAGTAGATTCAAACGCTGTGATGCTGAGCCCACACCATCTGGGAGCCAGACTCACACTCCAGTGGACAGTCTGTGACCTCTGACTAGTGGGTGTTGTCAGTCTTGCTGGGAAGCCAGGGCCTGTGTTTGTGTTCTCCCACAAGATCCTCCAGATGGATAAAGGAAACAGTGAGCAGGGAATTCAGAAGCAATTAGTTAGTGCATATGCTTTCAGAGCAGCCCTGCTCCAAAAGGACATCTGATAACCAGCAGATAATTATAAGTTTATGGTGAACAAACCATTGCTAAAAGATGGCATCGTGCACACCTGTTGTTTAGGAAAAACCAGGCAGTGTTTTTGACTTGAAACTAGGCATCCCTAACCATAGCTAATGGTGTTTTCCTCTGAAAAATTCTGTTTGTGCACATGAAGAGTCTAGACAAAAATAAATGTCAAAGCCCTAAGAAAGGAGGAAACAGAAATTTGCCCCTTTGGGGGAGGATAAAAGTTCTGGTGTCTAGAAATACAGCTCTTAGTTTGCACACGTGAGTGGCTATACGCTACTGCAGTTGTTAACTATATATTTAGCATAGAGAAAAAGTATTTTCTTTTGAATTAGTGTGACCAGCAAGATTCTTAACCTGAGTGAGTTATTTCTAATTGTTTTCATATGTTTCCTCACACGTTTATGTAGTGACAGCATTTCTTTCTCTTCTCTCTTCTGTTCTCTTCTCTGCTCTGCTTTTCTCTGCTCTAGTATTCCTTTTGTGGTACCAGGAATTAAATTCAGGGGAATTCTATCTCTGAACTGTATCCCTCAGCCCAATTTCATTTATTAGTTTGAAATAGGATCTCACTAAATTGCTAAAGGTTGTGCTTTGCTGCTGAGGCTGGCATCAAACCTGTTATCCTCCTGTCTCAGCCTCTCAAGTAATGGGGTTACAGGTTTGTGCAACCAGGTCCGGTTGTCATTATAGCACTTTAAGGTGTTATTAGAGCACTATAATGAGATACCAACAATATATATAGCAAATATTTTCTGATTAAAAAAAAATTAATATAGCAATTAAAATATTTTAATATAGCATTTATATCTTCTATGCTGATTACTTGATAGAAATTGCACTGATAACCTTTTAGATTTTAGTTTTATTCATAGGTCAGGTATATGGGGATGGATTAATCTCCATCTACAGTCTTCAGGAATCTATAATGTTTAGAAGTTTATATTTGAAATTGAGAACTTTTTTTTTTTTTTTTTTTTTTTTTTTTGCGTGTCTGGGGATGGAACCCAAAGGCATTTGATCTCCGAGCTACACCCCCTGCCCAGTTTTTTATTCTTTATTTTTGAAACTGGGTCTCACTGAGTTGCAGAGGGCCTCACTAAGTAGCTGAGGCTGTCCGCAAACTGCAATCCTATGGTCTCAGCCTCCCAAATGCTGGGATTACAAGCGTGTGCCACCACACCTGGCGAGAACATTTTAATTTCTCAATGTTCCAGGATTATTTTGGTTGATGGCTTAGGTTTGTGAGGTAAGAGCTACCATTGGGACACATGGGGTCTCTCAGTCCTGGAGAGACACACAGATGTTCTTTTTGGATCCCGCTTTATCATATGCAAATTATGTGATGGTTCACAATCCTTTTATCTATTATCCCAAATCTCTCAAAAGACTGTTTCCTGCTTTCCAAAGTAAATGTTTTAATACTGGATCATGAGTGTAAAAAATAGCACTTATAAGATATGTACTGACTTTTCACTCTGAGAATACATTTGTTAAGTGCTAAGGGGAAGAACAAAAAGTGTAAGGCACAGCCAGAATCTTCTAGTAGCTGAAAATATATTTGATATGATAAAATGCAAAGAATTGAGAGAAGATTAATTCAAATAGAAAGTATCTGTGTTAAGTATATACGCTCAATCAAAGACATCTATTTTTATAATCTCATGTATTTTGCATATCATCTGCCATAAAGTTTCCTCTTATTATATAAGTCACCTGGCCCTAACCCTCACCCTGATTTAATTTCCATTTTATTTTATTGATCAGAAATAAGCTAAATATTTTTCATTTCCATGAAATATGTAATTATTGAATTGTAACCTGCATATGAATCTACTACATGTTATCAGTAGCATAGATAAGATTAATAACTCTATCTCTCTATAAAGAATATTAGTTATGAGGTATGTAGGTTGTGACTATCAATATGAAACCTGCTGGTTTCTCAGATGAAGTGAATTAAGACCTAAAGCAAGTAAGCCAGTTGGTGCAGTTGTAAGTCAGAGTTCCATCACTCCCAGAGGCT
The DNA here is from genome assembly GCF_963383645.1 of Muscardinus avellanarius. Taxonomy (NCBI): domain Eukaryota; kingdom Metazoa; phylum Chordata; class Mammalia; order Rodentia; family Gliridae; genus Muscardinus; species Muscardinus avellanarius. The sequence goes on along the minus strand of NC_137793.1, from coordinate 71,853,883 downwards.
GGGCAGGTAGGCTGCTTTCTTGGTCTCTGGCACATTTTGGCCCAAAGGGCTGCTGGAGCAAAGGGCAGGTGTGAGTCATCCTGGGTTCAGATCATACTCAATGAATTCAGGGTAGTCAAGAACAGAGGAAAGTCTACACACACAAATTCAGAGTAAGACAAGGGAGGTTTCAGATCTTTCTTTTTTCTGTGGCGATGCCTTCCAATGCAAACTATTTGTCATGTATTAATTGCAGCCTAACACTGATGATGAACCTGTTTCACGACACCTTCATGACAAGCAACTTCACCTTCCATGATATTAAATTCCATTATAACATTAGAGAGTGCCCAGTCAGGGAGGCTGTGATTTCAGAGGCCATCTGTGCCGCGTTATGAAAGATCAGCCTCTAAAGATAAATCCAAGTCTGTGGTCAAAAGTAATGTCATGGGTAAAGGACATGGTACTTGTGCCCCTAAATTTGTACTGTGTCTATACAGTACAAATTACTTTGATTCAACTAGTTAAAATCCTTCTCAATAAATTTTAGGAGTTGTATAAAGTTTATATTGTGTTGGGAGCCATTAAGGCCTTCCCCTAGATGGGTGTCTCTGACTCAGCTGATTGTCCTTCACCCAGTGTCAACAAGGTTTGGGGTTATGGAAAGTTCAAAAAGGTCTGAGAGAGGATCAGGTGGTGATGACACAAGGGTACTGATTGACCTATCTGTAATATGTGTTTTGTATTGGTCTTTATTGTATTCTGGTGGTGGTAACATGAGAATGTTGATTGACCTGTAGCTGTGTATAAATACCTCTGGAAAAACAAATCCAGGGTCGGCGTCGGCGCAATAAAGATGATATTGATCCAGAAGCTGCGTTGGCCAGGAGTGTCCGCACAATGGAGAATACTGACCCAGGCATAGTCGTCGACCCATAGGAAATATTGACTCACGAACAGGGGTCGATCAGTAGAGAGAGTAGGCTGGCGGCTCCCCCATGTTAGGGTTAAAAACTCTTCGTCCTCACGCCTCACTTCAGAACCCCTACTCTTGCCGGCTGGCTCTGGCAATATTGTATAAATAAAGCCACATATAATTTTAAAACTAAATATACAGATAAATAAAGTTTAACTGAATAAACTATATGTATATGTATATACATGTATATATATATATAACTTTATATATATAAATTATATATACATATAAATTTTCAAAAGGATTTTAGGCTATGCTTTTTTTTGGTTTTTGGTACCTGGGACAAAAGTACCTCAGAATTTGTTGACTCCTTTAATATTCACAAGTACACAAATAGTGTAAGACCCAGGACACATGGTTTATATCCAAAGACATGGTTTCTGAAACCTACACATTTTTTCTTTTTCTTTTTGGTGGTACTGGGGATGGAACTCAGGGGCATTCTACCTCTGGGCTACACTCCCAGACCTATTTTATATTTTATTTGGAAACAGGGTCTCTTAAGCCAGCTGAGGCTGGCTTTGAACCTGAGCGATCCTCCTGTCTCAGCCTCCCAAGCGCAGGGATTACAAATGTGCACCACCACACCTGGCTAAACCTGTAGATATTTAAAGACAGTACCATAAGTACATGACTATTTAACTATTAAAATATTTTTCTCTAAAGATCTGAACAAGAACCTGTGACTCTCTTAAAGGAGATATTTTTAATAACTGTGGGATATATGAAATCTTATGTTTCTTAGAACAAATTCAAATTCAGAAATAAGGTAATTTTATTTGGAAGTTATAGTGTTCTAAAACTAACTGAACTTGTGAAAAACAAGCACTCTTCTTTTCCTTGGAATGCCTTTGGGAAAAAATGTTTCTGAGTGTCCCTGTGGGGCCAATATTTCAGAGACAACATAGGAACCACTAGTCCTTTTTTCTTGCATGTCCAGTCTGTTTAATGTGGGAGCCCATTGAGCCTGACAGTTTGGTTGTACTTAAAAGCAGCTGATCTTATTTTCTGCAAGCACTAAGTTCCTCATTCTTCACGTTGTTGTTGAGTCCAGGACCTCTGGCACCGCCCCATGATTCACCTCCCTGCCTGAAAATCTCTGTGCAAGGGCCTTCAGTTCTTGCTGCCACCAAGTCTCAGAAGAGCCTCTTTTGCTATCTCCAAGAATGCGGACACAGCAGTCAGCTCACTCTCTTAAGCCTCTTGTGGTTAACATGAATAGCATTCTTTCAATTGCTGCAGAGATGAAATATCCTAAGTCTTCAAGTCAACAATTAAAAACTCAAGGTCATATTTTTGCAGGAGATGTTCAAAATGTTTGAGTTTGGGGCAAAACATTTTAAACTGGAGTGGTATGTATATTTATTCTGTGTCTAAATGTTGCACAATGAAGTCGAGATTTGAGGTGATTCAGATTTTATTAGGAGTAAGAGAGTGAAGACAGATAGTATGCTATCCAAAGAAAAAGTGTAAGATCAACTTCTCTTCTTTGTCCCTCAGTTTCCTCATCTGGAAATGTAATTTATATTTCACAAAGTTAGGACATTTCTTTGCCTTTTACTTTGTAATCGGTAAAATGAATATAATAATACTACCTACATAGCCAGGTATTGTTCTATTTTTCCTTAGGAATGTAGAAGTAGAGCCATGAAGATCAGCTAAAAAATTCTCTGTAGATTTGCTTTCTCAGAAGCCCTTACTCCTCCCTCCCATTTAAAACAATATATATAACTTCCCTGGAATACCTTCTCCATAGTCTTGTTATTAACAGTATCATTCAACTTTCTATTTTCACTGTCCCTGGAATGATCTCTTTCCTCAGTCTAATCAACTGTCTTTGCTCCTTTAAGGGTTGGCTCAAGTGTCGCCTACTCTAGGGTCCCTGAGAACTCCATCAGCTGTAGATGCTGTGCCCTTCCATCCTTCTCTGTCAACATCAGAGACTCTCCAGCTTTCTGTTTATAGTATTGCATGGCACTGCTCATGATTTACTGTAATTGCTGATTTACATGCCTAACATGGTAATATTTATAACACTATACATGCAGTTATATACATAAATGTGGTGTCATAGTAATATATATGTTATAAATATACATAAATTAGGCATGTAAATACCCAAATGTATACATATAGATGCATTTCAGCAGTATGGGTTCTGGGAGGGTACCTTAGCTCATGGTAAGTGCTTATAAATGGCAAATGTCAATTGAATCAGCTAATCAAACAAATGAAATAAATGAAATTTTTTTTTGTCTTTTTGGAACTGGGGATCGAACTCAGAGTGCTACACCTGCAAAGCAGGCACTTTGCCACTGAGCTACATCCCAGACCCTAAATGAAATATTTTGTACCCTAAATGAAATAATTCAATTGTAAAGATCTTCCCCTTTATATTTCTTAAAAAAAATTACTGATCTACAAAGAACAATGGGAGAAAAAAATCATTTCTTTTCTGCTCAACAGTTAATTGGAAGAGATGACATGAAGGAATGCATTCTTTGTGTGTTATGTCTGCGCAGTGAGCTTCTTGTTGTCTGTATAAAATGTATGCAATAGCTTTGAAATATACATAATAAAATAGATGCCACCTGATACCCAGGAACTGGTAAGTGATTCTGGATAATCTACACTACATTTCCTAGAGCCGATAAATCTATTCCCTTCAGACAGTTGAATGCTGGCTAAGGGTAGTTTGGCCTCCAGGAATGAGGTTCTTCTTTAATAGAAGACAGGCTGGAGAGCACATCTCCATGAGCAGCAGCACAATCTGGAAAAGAGGGCCTGGAGCCTGAGAAGTAGGAAGGCAAAATGACCTATTTAGTCCCAATTTATATGCGTTGGTTGAGGATGATTATTTATAGCACACTGATTCTTTCTTAGAGGCATTCTATGTTGGAAAGTCAAGTTCACTATATTAAGAGGGGGAGAGATGGCAGCTCACTTGCACATGGATGTGTCTACTTGTGTGTGGTCCATACGTTCCTTTTATCTCTCTCATCTCATTTCTTGTTCTTTGCCTACTTTGGGTGAAAAAATTTATTACCCTTTGGTGACCATACCACCTAGAATATTTTGCATTAGCAGATACTCCTTTTATTTTTATCTGGTCAGATGTCACTTCTTTTTATTTTCTCAATTATGTATTTGGAATAAACTATATTGATTATTTTATTATTTTAATCATGTAAGTAAAATTAATGCTAATTTGGCTGATATCTGATCATAAAAGTTATTGGTCCTTGCCCTTTGTCATTTTTTTCAAACAACTTGAAGCTGAGGTAGAAGCATACAGACTTATCCCTACAGATAAATTCTTACTTGACCTTTTAAAATAACAGTTGCCTATTGATTGACTCAGAGGATAGGCACAAATGGCAGGACAAAATAATTCTTCCCAGGTAGCCATTCCAGTTTAAATTACAAGGTGGGTCTTCCCAGTGTATAAAACAGCAGATTGTGGTTGACCTCGTACATGGTTTGAGGCTGAGGTTGAGAGAAGATGGCCACAGTGACAATGAGCTCAACAGCTTAGTCAAGCCCAATGCTCCTGGCAAAACCCTCATGTTCAAGAGGCAGGGTTCTCCTGATTCCAGGGCAACAATCAGTCATTGAAACCCTGCATATTAAATAATTACACTAACTACTGTATAGATAAATGCAACATAACTCAGGTTGATATTAAAGCAAAAAATTCTATGTGATAGTAACTCTAAATGTTTGATGAGTGAACGAACGAGCATCTGTTTTTGGCGTAACAAAGGCTGATTAAAGGCGTCTGCATGAAAGTATGAGATGTGCAATATCAAAAACTTGTAAAGGACTACCTACAAACACACAAAGAACTACAGGCACCTCGACGCACCTGTTTACACATATATGTGCTTCCACAGATGGTCAAGAACTTCATGATTTAGTCTCAACACCTGTGTCCCACAGTGTACATGGTATACACTTAGCCATTAGTACTAAAGACCAACTCATTTGCAATGATAGCCTCGCTTCAACATTAAAACAAAAGAAAAAGCAGCTCCACAAAGAATGATTTGGGTCACCGTGTATTTCTCTTTAGATCCCTCTCTCATTTTTTGCAGCTGATCTTTAAAACCTCCCTAGTCCTCATATTTTGTAACCTATCATCTCCAGTTTTCAAGGGATAACTTCCCACATAATACAGAGATGATTGATAGACGACACCAGTTCTCTATCAACTCTGCCAACCAATCTGGAGGTTTCTTCTGACCATGCCTATCACTTGTCTGTCTCATTATGATGGCAGTTTTTTCCTTTCTCTTGCCAAAGATAAATATCTCTTTGGGGAGGGTCTCATTCTCTCTTGCCTTCCTCAAAACACTCATAAAGCCCTTCCCTAATATGTAAAATATTTTTTTTGCATATTTATCAGCCTTTCTTATTTGATTTTCTGAACTATCTCATATTGTTGATCATTCCTTCTTACTTTATATTTCCTTTTCGTTGCCCTGATACCACAATCCATATATATATATATATATATATATAGTGTGTGTGTGTGTGTGTGTGTGTGTGTGTGTATAAGACATTAGATCTAAGTGCAAAGGACATAGTAGTGAGTGACATGAATCATGAATCCCTACCCTTGTGAAAATTATTGTCTTTTTGGAGATGTGCAATAAAAATAATTCAATAGGAACAGGTAAGGACAAAAATAAAGCAGGGAAAGGAGATGGGCAACATGGGGGTTGAGAAGATTAAAATTGGAAACATAGCACTCAGGAAAAGCCTCATGTTAAAGAGAGAGCAAGCCACGTGTCTCTCTAGAGGACGAGCTTTCCAGAGAGAGGGAACCCCAGGTGGGATGCCCTGAGGTGGGAGCCACAGGAGGTCTGATAGTAAAGTAGGGACCTAGTGTGAGGCCTGTTTTAACAAGATCATTCTAGCTGCTCTGATAAGAACTTATAAAAGAGCAAAAGCTGGGAGGCTACCAAAGAAGCTATTGTAAGCACTCAGGGAAATAATGGGGGAAAAGGAGTGCTTTGGAGTGTTTATGGAGGATGAGATGGAGAGAGGGAGAGGTAGACAAAGAAGGAGAAAGAGAAAGAGAGAAGAGGGAAAGAGAGAAGAGAGAAGAAAGAGAGGAGAGAGAAGAAAGAGAGGAGAGAGAGAAAGAGAAGAAAGAGAGAGAAAGAAAGAAAAAGAGAAAGAGAAGAGGGAAAGAGAGAGAAGAGAGAGAGGGGAGGGGAGAGAGAGAGAGAGAGAGAGAGAGAGAGAGAGAGAGAGAGAGAGAGAGAGAGAGAGAGAGAGAGAAACCAGTGCCAAGTGTCAACACAAAGGTTTTTGTCCTGAACAATTAGGCACGATTGAGAGCGGAACAAATTTGAGGGGAAAGATTTTAATCAACTTGATTTAAATCAAGTCAGTAAAAACCTGAGATTTTACTCTAAAGTACCAAGTTGGCCTGGCAGAAGACAAAGAACTTTCTTACTCACAGCTAAGGTGGTAGCCACACCACGGAGGATCATGTGCAGAGGAATAAACCATTTAGAATTTCCCATAAGATGAGAAATGTCAGATTGTGTAGTGTGCACATTTGTGATCTTAGCGGTGATACTAGTTGGAGAGAAGCCAACCTGCAATGAGAGTGAAACCTGGACAAGTATAGAACAAACAACAGAATATGAAAAGAGTAGGGACTCCAATGACTTCTACAGCTTTCCTGTAGGTGGAAGTGTTTTAGTTTTATTTATTTAATTTGGTACTGGGGATTGAACCCAGGGGCATTCCACCACTGAGCTACACCCCCAGCCATATTTTATTCTGTATTTTGAAACAAAGTTTCACTAAGTTGCAGAGAGCCTCACTAAGTAGTTGAGACTGGCCACAAACAGGAGATCCTCCTGTCTCAGCCTCCCAAGTACCGGGACTTCAGGCGTGTGCCACCATGCCCAGCTTTATTTTTAAATTTTGAAACTGGGTCTCACTAAGTTTCTAAGAGTCCTAGTAAATTTCTGAGGCTGGCCTCAAACCTGCAATCCTCCTGTCTCAGCCTCCCAGATACTGGAATTACAGAAATAAGCCATCGTGTCTTACTGGAAATTTATTTATTTACTTTTTAAAAGTTTTTAAAGTTTTTAAAGTAAAACTTCCATAAATAAGTTATCTTCATTGTTCAAACCTGTTTGGATTGGACGTTGCTTGTATCCCAAAGCATTTTAACAGGTACACATATTGGTACCAGTGGGTACTTACCCCCATTTTTGTGTGTATGTGTTTCTGGGGATTGAATCCAGGAGCAGTCTACCTCTGAACTACACCCCAGGCCCAATTTAGTTTTTATTTGGAAACAGGGTATCACTAAGTTTTCAGAGGGCTTTGGGGAGGTGTTGGGGTGTGTGCATACAGCACCTAAAGAGATGCAGCCTCCCTCGGCCTGAGCGGCCTGCAGGCTAAGGCAAAGCTTTAGGTAAAGTTTAAGAACTTCCGCAGTAAAATGATTCAGCAGAAAAGGGGCTAAGATGGCGCCTGGAGGAAGCTATGAAGGCATAGTTTCCCCATGCTGAGATGCTGAGTAGGTAGGAAAACAACAAGGGCCTGCATTATTCCAGAATAGGAAGCTGGTATTCTTTCTCATATACAAGCTAGATGTGTTCAGGTTGTGCTATTATTAGTTGTTACTAAAACTAGATGAAACTGAGCATTTGAGGACTTTCCTCCATGTGTAAAAAGATCCTGTTTAAGATACTAGCCTGGGCTGAAAGTAACTCAAGTACTTACTGTCTACTATGATGATGCTGCCCTCAATAGAAAATAGATATACGAGCTGGGCGTAGTGGTGCACGTTTGTAATCCCAGCATTTAGAAGGCTGAAACAGGAGGATCCAGGTTCACGGCCAGCCTCAGCTACTTAGTGAGGCCCTTTGCAACTCAGAGAGACCCTGTTTTTAAATAAAGAATAAGACATAGGGCTGGGGGTATAGCTTGGAGGTAGAATGTCCCTGGGTTCCATTTGTAGTTCCATGCACACACACACACACACACACACACACACACACACACCTACACACACACAAAATACATATATGACAGTTTCCTTCTGCATGGATCTTACATTTTATTTAATACAGATATGCTAGAAAAAAGTTGTCCACTCCCAAAAGTTGGACTGTGACAAGTCATTAAACATAAATGACATAAGATGAAACTTTTGAAAATTGACACATACCCTTATGGCAGATAAGATGTCTTACACTTCTGAGGGAGCTGAGATTTTAGCCAATATAAATTCCTCGAGGAAGTAGCACACCTGTCATTTCAAATAATAATAAACTAGTTGGTCAGTGTGCTTCTGAACAAGAAGTAAGGATGTGATCAGAGGAGATGGACCAGACCACTCGGAAAATATTAAGTGAAGTAACATACACTGAGAGTTTATTTAAATTATGATCACAATGCATCAATAAAAACATTAAATAGGGATAGGGGTTCAGCTCAGAATGCTCCTGGGTTCAATCTCTAGTATATATACATATATATGAATGATTGGGCCCTACCAGAGAAGTTTAAGCAGAAAGGTCACATGATTTCACTTAGATTTCAGAATAACACCTCTGATTGATCTTGAAACGTGCTGGCTTGAGAGGGGGTAAGAAAAGAAATGCAATTTCAAATTAGGAGACTGTCAGAGTATCTACAGAGCAGATGGTGGTAGATTAATTGGCCCCTCTAGGGACTGGTGGTCAATGGGCTGAGAAATTTTCTAGTATGGAGTACATTTGTAAAGTAGAGCTAGGAAATCACTTCATGGATTAGATATGAAATATATGGGAAGAAGAAGAGTTAAAGAGACACATTGCTAGAGAGTCCACTGATAGGATCTGGGATCTTACAGGATAGAAATGCTATGCTTTCTATCTGCAGTCAAGTCTGGCTACATCAGAGGTAGAAACTAGGAGAATTAAGCAGGAAATAAGAGTGAGATTGGATTTCTTCCAAGCTCCTCCCTCTAAGCATTCTTGGCCAGACAGAGGAAATACTCATGCTGTGAAGACGCAGATATGGAGTAGTCTAAATAATAAGGACTATACTACCAGGGCATCCATCCATGGAGGTGTTTTCTTCCAATTGCCTCAAGACACAGGCCAAGTATATGATTGTAGCCATGAAACAAGGGGCTGTGAGATGGGCAGAACTAGAAGATATGCTTCCAGGAGACAAAATTGCTTAGATTCATGAAGCCATGAATTGACGAGGGAATTGGCTTTGACGCTAGCCCATGGAATTGATCACAAGCACATACACCCAAAGCAAATAGACCAGCAGCCTAATAAATCTTAAGCGAGATGTACTGCCAAAACAACCCTACAATTGGCCAAAAAGAGCCTGTATTTCCCAACCCCTGTGATAATCCCAAAGATCCAGGAATCACATCAACAGGAAGTGGGCTGCTCAAATGGTCAAGTCACAGGAATTTCATTTTATCCAATGTCTATCTCAATGGAAGACTGGAGACAAGGGAAATCCATTCATAGGGTGGAACCAGGGGCCTTCCGATTAGCTTATCAAGGAATATCTTTCATTGCCAGGACAGGTTGTCCTTGTTATTTATGGCCAGTGGATTCTGATATGTACCATGTACTGGGGATTTCTATGTGCTTCTCATTTGGCTTCTTTTCTAAAATGGAAGATTTGTTTCATTAATCTAGTTCTCAATTAACTTTTGTTGATGAAATTATCACAGATCTGTTATATATCATCTTGGTCCACATTCTTCAGAAAATAAAAAGAACTGAAACAAAACATATGTGATATTATTAAGATGTGCAAGCCATAGGAGCCAAACTGAGAGGTAAAGGGGCTGAGTCAGGTGAAGGGGGTGTGCTGGTAATTTCACAGGAATGACCTGGCTGCTGCCAAGTGCTTAAGAGCTTAGTGCAACCTCACAGTGTAACCTCTTAAGTTCTTAGTGCAACCTTCTTGTCTTCTGTGAAACCAGGTCCCAGTACAGGTGAGGTACATGGGTGAGATGAAGGAAATGTTTTTTATTAACTTCTGTCTCACAGTAATCAAAAGATTACTCATTAGGGTTTTATACTTTTTCATTTCTGGATGTGTGTGCATGGTCACCAAGCGAAGCTCTATGAAGCCCCACACTCCAGGATCAATTAGGGAAGACACGCGGCAGGAGGGGAGGGGCGATGGGACCAGGCTGCACTGGCATGAAGTTGGTTGAAATCTTCTTATCTGTGGTATGGTGGTAACAGCAGAGAAAAAAGACACAAGTGAGGCTGAAGGTACACGAGACAGTCTCTAAGATACACTTCTGAAGAACTGTACCTGAGGAATAATTTTCAAGATGACCAGGAGTATTATCAGGTTAACTACCAAATTCTAGACTCGGAGTTTAATTAACCAACTTGGTGAGGATTTGGATTGTCTATTTTTGTAGCGGTTCTTCATCTCATCAATGCAATGCATACATGAAAAACAGGATACAAGTTGATGTTGGGTATCTAAGAAATGGACTGCTATTGTATCTCTGGCAGCCTTTTCAGTATTGCATAGTGCACTTTAATTTCTGTGGGTTTGACTATAATATCTTTCAGGAGTGACCTCCAGTTAAAGTAACCTGATTTATGTTGTCTCAGACCCTTTAGGGCCCCAATGATTGGCTCAGCAATGGTCAGTAATCCAACCCAAGCCAATCCAACAAACATTCGAGATTTTTGTTTAGTGGAGAATTGTTTCAGGCTTTGTGTTTTGTAGATGAGAGCTGTGAAACTTTAGCCGCCAGAAGTGAGGGTAAGGCCAAATGAGCTTTGAAGAGCCCTAAAGTGAAGATAGGACCAAACCATGATTGATACCTGAGCACAGTGTCTAAAACCTAGGCCATGACTTACCTGCTGTGGGAAGTTCTTTTTATTATTTAGTTTGAGTTGAGTTTTACTTCTTTTATAACCCCAAATATCCTCGTTGGTATACTCACTAGCAGGTCAAAGCTGAGGACAATTTTGCCTGCGTTATAAACTTATAAATATTATATTTATGGAATTTTATTGCAGCGTCCAATGATATTGTAAGTGGGTTAAGATATTTTTTTTTGGTTTTTTTTTTTTTTTTGGTTTACTGGGGTTCCTGGAAACCCTTCTACCTCTGGGCTACACTCCCAGACCCATTTTTTATATTTTTATTTGGAAACAGGGTCTCTTTAGCCAGCAAGGCTGGCTTCAAATCAGCGCCATCCTCCTGTCTCCACCTCCCAAGCGTGGGGATTACAAGCATGTGTCACCATGCCTGGCATGGTTAAGATAATTTCTAAACCATCACATTCAATCAGGGAGACTTGGTTATATTTTTTATAGTTATACTTGTTATACTTGGTTATACTTTTCTAACAACTTTCAGGAATGTAAAGTGTAAATTCAGTAGAAAGAAATATCTTTCAATGTAAAACTAGTTTCTAGTATAGCAGATATAAAAATGATACAGTTTTAGGGAGGCAACACCAGAATATGCTCTTAACTAGCTGAGCTAAAACTAAGACAGAAACTTTGCAAATATATGAACAAATAACATGTTATGAGGAGGGATTTGAACAGCATGGGACCTAGAAATAATAAAGAAAGAGGATCTGGAATAGTTAATTTGATCACTATCAGCCTGAGAATGTCAGAATTTCCAAATTGTTATTTTGCGCGCGCGCGCGCGCGCGCGCGTGCACACACACACACACACGCACACACACACACACACACATTTCATTGGTGCTTATAATTGTACATCATAGTGAGATTCAAAGTGATAGACATATAGGCACACATCACTTGGTGTGTTTCCATCTACATGCACTCTCTTCCCTTTCCCCCCTGCCCATACCCTGTACAAGTAATAGGATCTCTTACATACTTTTGTGGGACTGTAAAATAGTGCAATTACTATAGAGATCAATATAGAATTTTCTCCAAAGATTAAGAATGGAATCATTGTGTAGCTCAGATATGCCACTTCTCAGTATATTTCTCAAAGAATTAGGATACTATAGTGATACTTACATACTCATTGCATCACAATTAAAAATAGACAAATTAATGAAGCCAAATAGTTTTTAAGCCAACCTGTCTCTCCGTTTTCAGATGCTATATTTTATAATAACTTTTAGGAATGTAAAGTGTAAACTCAATAGAAATAAATATTTTTTCAAAATAAAACTATTTTCTGGTACAGCAGATATAAAACTGATGCCAAAATTTGATCAAATCAAAGTAAAATTATTATCTTTTCAATCAGTTTTACAAATACTAATTAATTCCAGTGTACTAAAGGAATAGTAAGTATTTAGCATCAATTAAAAACTAGTCCTTCTAGACATTTATCATATCTGTATGGAATTTAAGTTTATCAGTTTAATAGCAACATAATAAGTAGGTTTTATATTGTTACAACTCTGATTTGGTAATACATTTCTCTTCCTCCTCCTCCTTCTCTTCCTCCTCTCCCTCCTCCTCCTCCTTCTCTTCCTCCTCTTTCTCTATATTCTTCTTTGCTCCCTATCTTGCTCTTTCTTCTTTTTCTCTTTTACCATGATCTTAAAAGGTTTAAGAGGCCGGGCGTGGTGGCGTACCCTTGTAATCCCTGCACTTGGGAGGCAAAGACAGGAGGATGGCATAGGTTCGAAGCCAGCCTTGCTGGCTTAAGAGACCCTGTGTTCAAATAAAAATATTTAAAAAATATAGGTCTGGTGTCGAGGCCCACTCGGCTAGACCAGGATGGGGCGGTGGCTCAAGATGGTGCCTAGGCATGTTGCCAAGTCACGAGGCTCACAAGACTGGCGGTGCCTTGAGCCTGCGCAGTGAGCCCTATCAGGCGCCCTACAGATGATCAGTGATGCAGCGCCTCGTGCTACCACCAGCCCGCCTATGAGAGGGTTAGAAATGTGCATGCCCTAGCTGTGGGAAGCTTGGGGTTGGTGGAGTGATGAGGGAGGGGTTATGAGACTGATATATATTTGCTTGCTGTACACATTAGGAGAAGAAGAAGCATTAAAGAAGAAGTATCATCAGCAGACTTGGCATTTGTATGTTCTTTCCCAGGGCTCTGCAGGATGGAGCCTTAGGGTCACGACATAGTGGAGCCGAAACCCGGGAACACTGGGATAAGTTCACAGGTAAGCGACAAAGGGACAGCACTGTGTAGGTTTGCAGGATTTAGCGACGAAGTAGGAAGCTCGCGGATTGCGACGAAGCAAGACTTATCATGGGGTCTAAAGTTACTACTCAAAGAGTGGACCTATTACAAGAACAGGTAGATATCTTGGGGCAGATGGCCATGGTACCATGTATTCAAAAATTGTCTGGATTATGCATAACCTCTGTGCAGTATCAGAATTTTTCCCGTGCAGGCAATCTGTCCTGACAGATAGGCAGAATGCTTCTGGGAAATTGGAGCCATAAATTTGAACAGACTATGACAGAACCTCAAGCGTCCATTGTCGCGATCAAATCTACTTGTGTGAAGATTGCCTCAGTACAACAATGGATGGACCTGATACAGGGGACAGTGGGCTTCTTAAGAGATTGGGGTGGCGTGGCATTCTGGGCATTTTTTGCTGGTGGTAGTATGCTGTGTCCTGGTTGGATATATCAGGCATATTCGACAACAAACTGTGCAACAACAGCACATGCTGGTGCAAGCTCTGGCTGCCCTTGAAGCTGGCTCATCTCCTCACGTATGGCTCAATATGCTGGATCGGTAGTCAAAGATGGGTACGATCGTCCCCGGGATCATATCAACCTAAGACAGGGGAGTAATCATGATATTGCTTTCCCGATGATGGGTAAGAATGATCTTTGAGGTTCGACAACCTAAGACAGGCACGGTCTCAAGCCTTAATTTTAATAAAACAAAAAGGGGGAGATGTCAGGGCCCACTCGGCTAGACCAGGATGGGGCGGTGGCTCAAGATGGCGCCTAGGCATGTTGCCAAGTCACGAGGCTCACGAGGCTGGCGGTGCCCTGAGCCTGTGCAGTGAGCCCTATCAGGTGCCCTATGGATGATCAGTGATGCAGCGCCTCGTGCTACCACCAGCCCGCCTATGAGAGGGTTAGAAATGTGCTTGCCCTAGCTGTGGGAAGCTTGGGGTTGGTGGAGTGATGAGGGAGGGGTTATGAGACTGATATATATTTGCTTGCTGTACGCATTAGGAGAAGAGGAAGCATTAAAGAAGAAGTATCATCAGCAGACTTGGCATTTGTGTGTTCTTTCCCAGGGCTCTGCAGGACGGAGCCTTAGGGATGCGACAGTCTGGGAGTGTATCCTGGAGGTAGAAGGGTTTCCAGGAACCCCACTACCACAAAAAAAAAAAAATGGTTGAAAAGGAGTCATATTGGTGTAATATAAGAAATAAACAACTGAATTCTCCCATATATTTACCTATGAGTGTTCATATTATGCCTCATGAATTTACATATTACATCATAATAACTGCATACACATGCTCAATAAATATTTTTATATTTGTGGATGGATTGTTTAATGGATTAATGATAAAAATGAATGGTTAAACCAGGATAAAAGCAAAGCAAAACAAAATTTTACCACATAGAGTTAAAATCGTCACTAAGTGCCTCTACATATATCATTAAACTTAATCCTGTAAGGTGTAAGGTCAGTATCATTATCCTTATATTATAGATGAAAGTGAGACTTGATGAGCTTACATGAGCATACAACTGGTGAGTAAAAGGATTGACTCTGAAGTCAGATTGCTTGCATTGAATCCTGGCTCCCTCATAATTGGACCAATGCCACAGCTCTCTCCTCTATAAACGGGAAATAATAATGGAATTGGCCTCATGGTTCTTTTGGGAGACTTAAATGAGAAAATCGGTGTTTATACATAGGACAGTGCTAGGAATGTAACACACATTACATAAACTTTAGCTGCCATTGTTGGTTTTGCTGTTTTATTATGTCACAAACTAATTTTCCAGTCAAGGTTTAAATAGAGGCATGTAACAAAAACTAAATGGCATTTCATAGAAATAAAATAAACCTGCAATCAGAAAGCCATCAGAATCTTTTGTAGCTCCTTGTTTTTTTGGCCGTGTATTTTCTAATTTATTTTTATACATCTACTCCATTGCTTTTCTTTGTAGAAGGCATTTTTCTGTGTTCATCAGTCACAAAAAGCCAAGATGACAGTTTCAGCCTTAGTTCTATATATTCTTTCAATTTAATTTTTTTAATAGTTATGCATCGTAATGGAGTACAAGATGGTAGTGGCATATATACAAACATCACCCAATTAGACTCCTGCCATTTTTGAATTGCACTTTTAATGTCTCTGTCTCTAAAGTGAGAATCCCATTGTTTTTCACTATCCAATGGTCCCAACAACTAGACCAATTAGAATGGCTCAGTGGATCACAAAGTTCCACCGTGAACACCCAGACTCGTGCTTTCTGTAGGCCTTTTCTTTCTCAGTGAAGGCAACAGCGGAGATGTAGTTAACCCAAAATATTAAGTCAGTGAACTATTGAGTAGTGAAACCCAGGGGCTTAGTCTGACCATCTGCCTCTAATGACTCATGCCACTTTGACTGCAGCCTGACTCCACATACTCCTAAACTTCAAGGAATGCAGAGGAAGGAGTGATATTTCTTGGGATCCTTTTTCTTTTATTCCTGATGCAGCATTTATAACAAAAAAGGACCAGTTTCTTTAGTGATGTGCTTGGAATCCTGGCTTCTGACAGAGAGCTCTCAGAGATCGGCAGTTGCATCTATGAGCTATGGATTGGTGGCAGATCAAGACCACCATCTTGAAAAGATGGCTTCTGCCTCTCCTCTATTCCTCTCCAGGCAAGCCTCTGTGGTAATGCAAGTGTCCTCCACTGTTATCATTGTTAATACCATCACACTGACACTTTTTTTTTAAATAATGGTGCTGGTCTATCATTATTCATCAACATATTTTTACTAGCACTGTGTAGTTTTCCTGCCTGTGAAAAATTTTTTTCCCTTTTGCTCCTTTTGTATTCCTACATGTTGATGTGTTAAGATGGAGGTAAGTGAAGAATAAAACCTGTGGTTATTATCACTTTAAAGTAAACACCACTTCTGCCAGACACTTTAGAAAAGTAACTGTGACGCCCAGGTAGAGGTGCATATTTTAATTTCTTTGGACACAGAAGACATTAAAGTCTACTAGACTCATCAGTATCTAAATACTGAGGACATTTTGTGAAAACTCAAATTGTTGATTTTAACAAGATAGCTATTCCTATAGAGGAAGCAATTGCATCATTTGGAATTATTCTGATTGATTGTTCTTGTATTTAAATTACCTGTACCACTATACTAAACATTACTGGTTTGATAAATTACCTTTGTTGGCTATCTCAATAAAGTATCTGAAAGTTTTTGGTTGTTTTGGTGCCATGCAGAGAAAGATGTCTAATTTTCTGGTATCTGCTTCTATTAGAACAGTGAATCACTAACATAATGATGTTTATTAAAATGGTAAAGAAATAGGGAGCTTAAATGTTGTATAAAGAATAAAAGAAAGCCAGTCGTGGTGGTACATGCTTGTAATCCCAGTACTCGGGAGGCTGAAACAGAAGGATCTGGGTTAGCAGCCAGTCTCAGCTACTTAGGCTCTCTGCAACTTAGTGAGACCCTGTTTCAAAGTAAAAGAATAAAACAATAGGTCTAGGGGTGTAGCACAGAGGTAGAAGTCTTCTGGGTTCAATCCTCAGTACTGCAAAAAAAAAATAAATAAAAAATAAAAGAATAAAAGAAGCCCAGCGTGGTGGTGCACACTTGTAATCCCAGCATTTGGAAGGCTGAAACAGGAGGATCAGAGACAGCATCAGCTACTACATTGTGAGGCCCTTTGCAACTCAGTGAGACCCTGTTTTATAAATAAAGAATAAAAAATAGGGCTGGGACATAGCTCAGAGGTAGAATGCCCCTGGGTTTCATCCCTAGTACTGAAAAAAAGAAAAGAATAAAAGAGCTTAGACCTCTAAAATTGCTTATTTTATTCAAGAAGACCTAGCAAAATAGCCCATGGTTTTACCAGTCATTCAATCCAAAGTTCCAAACTTATAAAAAAACTTGGACAACATAAAATCATGTCTGAGATAGTGAAATATGTGCACAGTTGGAAAGAGTAATTGGATGAATGAGATGCCAAACTCTGGCAAGAGTTTAATAACCAATTCATGTCTTCCTTGACTTATGATTCCTACATACCCTCCAACCATAGCTTGTCTCAGACATGAATTCAATTCAGTGGAATACTTAGAATTGTTTAAATTTATTTTTTATTTTCACTCTTTCTGTATTTCTTGAAGTAATTCTTGAGAAGGTCATGTATATTCACTGTGTGATTGAATTTGATATACAATTTTTTATTCTCATTAGTTTATCTCTCAGCAGCATGTGAAACTGTTGTCAACACAGTTGAGCAGTCCCTCCCTCTCCAAATACTCTCTTTCCCTGCCTTCTGTGACTTATCACTCTCTCATTTTTCTTCCTACTCTGGATACTTTTTCTTGGAATCCTGTCTCAACCCATAAGCTCTTGTAAGGTCTTTCAACATTGGTGTTTCTCAAAGCCCAAAACTAAGTCTCTTTTATTCTCATTTGTACTATACCTTCTATATAAATCTATGTCTTCAGTTATTGTAAATTCTTCCAAATTTAGATCTTTGACTAATTCTTTTTTTTTAATTTATTTTTTATTGGTGCAATGTATTCATACATCATAGTGGTATAAATAAGATACTTTTGTAGACATACATGCACACATCGCCCAGTTAGCCCCTACCCGATCCCCACCCCATTCCCTCCCCATCTCTCCTTCCCACGCTTGGCTTAGTGGTTGACATCTAGTATTATAGCAATTTATACAATATTAACATTGATAATCTCACATAACAGTTTCATTTGTCTGGTACCAAACTTTTGGTGACTTAAAGATAACATTTCAATATTTCTTTTTGCTTTCTTTCTTACCAGAGAATATTTTTTTTCTTTTTTTTTTTTTTAGGTGAAACTATCATACATTTATTTATTTATTTTTCAGAAAAAAAATCTATCCTGATATGGAATATGGGCTCTAGATACCCAAAACAGTCTCAAAGAAGAACAAAGCTAGAAGATGTATATTTTCTGATTTCAAACCATATAAAGCTACAATAATTGAAACAGTGTAGTACTGTTCTAAAGGCAGATATATAAACCATTGGAGCTAAATAAAAGCCTAGAGATAAATTCTTCCATACATTGTCAAGTTATTTTTGACAAGGTTTCCATGAACTTTTGGTGGAGGAAATACTAGTCTTAATTTGGACTTCTATAACAAAAACTATAGACTTGGCTGTTTGAAAAACAGGCATTTATTTCTCACAGTTCTGAAGGTTGGAAAGTCTGAGATCAAGGCACCAGCAGGTCCCGTGGATGGTAGGGTCCACTTCTTGACTTGCTAGCATCTCTTCTTGTAAGGTCACAAAGCCCTTCGTGGGAGCTCAATATAACCTATTCCCTCCCACAGGTTCCATCTCCATCACATTGGGGACTAACACTTCGACATATAAATTTTGAAGATACAGAAATATTTGGTTTATAGCACCTGGTCTATCCAATGTCTACTCATAATCTCCACTTTGATGTCTTTCTGGTACTGTAATTAACTACATTGGATCTAAACTACTAGTTAAGATTCAGTGAGAATTCATAACTCAACTCTCTCCATCAAATAACCCACACACTCATATTTAATGATTCTAGGCACATAGCAGATCTGCAGCTCTTAGAGGAGAGAATAGTGTCCAAGTTGACCAGATTCATAGCAGCTCTGAAGAGGTGAGATGATACTTTCTTTCCTACATTTTGGACAGAACCTGAGACTATCCTCTGAGAACCCTCCAGTGAGGACCAGAAGGTGATGAGTGTGAATCATGTGTGTATGTGTGGACAGAGACCTTGGCAGGAAAGGTGACAATGGCAGATAGAAATGGAGCATTCTTTCTGGCCCCTAACAAACTGAGGAGTGTCCTGAAGGTGGAGTCCTTGCTACCTGGGGAGTATGTGAGCATGAGCCTCTTTATATGGAGGGGCTGAGGAGCAAAGTGGATGTCACCAGCCTCTCTACAGGGGTCAATAACTGTTTGATGGCATGCCATCTCCCCACAGGAGTGATGCCTGCCATGTTTGAGTCTAACCTCCCTGATCTGAAGAAGGTGCAGAAAGGATAAAAAATTAATATGAAGAACAGAGCTGGAATAGAACTGTCAGAAAAAATAGGGGAAAAAAAAGCATCTGGACGAAATTTTCAGGAAAAGCACAAAGCATTTTCTGGAAATATATATATTATTTTTGAACTTAAATACTATAGTCCATGATGATGAGGACGATCATTACTGAGACCTAAATTATTAGTCTGAAAAAATATAATACGATGAAAATATTCAAAGAAAAGATAACTTAAAGATCCAGAGACCCAAATATTTAGACAGTAAAAATATCAGGAAGAAAAAGAAATTTTAAGATAGTATTAAATAATTATGTTAAATTTCCCTCTCCACTTCAAATTAATTACATTATATTAATATTTTATTAATATATAAATAGAATATATTAATTAATTTATATGTTAATTAATAAGGAACAAATTTAAAGCCTAGCAATAGACTCCAGACTACATATGAGATTATAATATTTAGTAAAGGTGTATCTTTCAATACAGTGGAAAAATAATGTATATTTAATAAATAAAGCATAAATGGCTCCTTTTGGATTAAAACCAACTTGAATCTCAACTTTATATACAAGTAAATCTAGATGGAGAAAAGGTTTAAATATAAGCAAATAAAACAAAAAAGATATTAGTAGGAAATATGGGAGATGACATATTCAATTTAGGATATAGATGAATTTGGGCCACGACAACTTAGACAGTAAAAAACTCAGAAGTATAAAATAATTGAGTAATATTTTACTTTATAATATTAAAATCATGTAGGACAACATACACAGATGTGATAGAAAAAGTAATGCAACACAAATAGATAAAAAGTGTAATAGCTGCTAGAATGCACAAAGCCTTATAAATTGACTGTGAAATAAACTTCCAGAATTTATCTCATCCACCCGAAGATTATAAAATATAGTCAACCTAAGTTCCTGACTGTTGAATATGGTGTTGGACCTGCTAATAACCACAGTTTGAAGCTGGTATGTTGGCAAATGCCTATAATCCTAATACGTGGGAGGCTAAAACAAGAGGATTGCAAGTTTGAGGCCAGCCCCAGTAATTTAGTGAGAGCTTCAGCAACTTAATAAGAACCTAAAAAAAAAGGGGGGGGGTGGAGATATAACTCAGAAGTAGAATTCCTCTAGATTCAATTCCTAGTAATAAATAAATGAATAAATAAATACCCCTCACACTTTGGGAAGGGGAACAGGGAAGCCAGCTGATAAATAGAAGTATCAGAAATGTATCAGAGAGAGATTCAAAATGGCGACTGAGGGACACAGCACTTCTCAGTAGCTGAAACAAATAAAGTTCAACTACTTAGAAGGCAGTGTCTTAATCAACAAAATAAACACATCCCAGGAACCAAAACAGATCCAGGTACCTCGGCAGAAACCCTGAACTCAAAGAATAAGAACAAAGGTTGGGCTTCAGACCTGCTGCAGATATAACTAAGTTGCCCGCCGGCAGGCTGCACAGGCTGCCTGCCCAAACTGCACTCCCTAGTCCTGACTGATAGCACCTTGGCAAAATAACCCAAGACTGAAAACAGTCATAGAGCCTCATCTTAAGCAGCGAGCGGCGCCCACGTCAGAATCCTGTGAGCTCACCAAAGACAGGACCACAGTGGCACAGGGACTCCCACTGATGCCCAGACCAAGGAAGCCAGGTACCTGAGTGCATCCAGGGAAGCTGCGGGTTCTAATGTGCGCCCCAGGTCCAGCACTGGCCTTGGGCATCTGCCTAATGCCCCAGAACCCAGCACTGTCCTCGTGCACCCTGTCTGCGCCCCAGGAACCCCGCTAGTTGCCTGTGTGTAAACCTCCACCCCTAAACTTGGGACTCACCTTGTGCGCCTAGTCCCCACACCGTGCCGGAGCCCCGGGCACTTACCTTGTCAGCCAGCCTGCTTCCCGGGTGGCAAAAGCTCTATGCACCCTGAGATCTCCTTGGGCCCCCAGCTAGCACACCCCGCTGGAGGCAGAGACCATTGATGGACACTGCCCTGTGCCTGCGCCCCCAGACCCATATATGCCTACCCTGCACCCCTGGCCCACCGCTGGGAGTTTCTGCCTGCCTGGCAGCCTGAGACTCAGTTCTAATCTAGAGCACAGCCCAGTGCACCCTGGTGGACCATAGCACCAGGCACTAAGCATCTTCAACCACTCACACCAGGGTCCAGTAATAGCAGTGCACCCAGCCTGCACTCTTGGAACTGGCAGTACTCTGGCAGTAAGTGTGTGTGACCAGGGACCAGCAACCCTTTGCCCGGGGTACATCTCAGGACCACACTGGCTAGCCCAATTAGAATTTCCAGAGACACAGGAAAATTCATCGAGACACAATATCTGCACAGGGCCTCAGGGGGAGATTCCAAATCTACTTTAGACATCCTTTACCCCTGCTGTAGGGAAGCACAGGCCTGAGTCTAGGGTGGTGAGTGCAGAGGCGCTGACTACAGGTTGGAATTACACAGAACCTGAGAATTGTACAGAATCCATTAACAGTGACACCAGATATCCTGACACCTAAATTCAAAGCAGTTAAAGGAAAGAAAGGTGTCCTCAAACACCCAGAGAGTGACTTAAGAAGATGAAAATAGAGTACAAAGAAAATTAAGAGACATTAGATTATATTCTGAAAGCTACCAAAGCAATCAGACATTCAAATATTATATGGAACTGACCCCATATTAGTAAATAAGTAGGACTGTTTTTTTTTCTTTTACTGTTGATGTTTATTTTTATATTGCTTTTGTTTTATTATGGTTGTTGCTGTTTTATTTTTCCCCCATCCTTCTTTTATTTTTACTTGTTGTTTTTTTATATATATTTGGTATTTTGCTTTGTTTTCTGGTTTCACACAGTCGCTAGTTCCTTTTATTTTATTCTTGTCCTTTTTTCTTCTTTCTTCCTCTTTCTTTTCTTTTTTCATTTTCTTCTTTTGGTTGTTTTTTTTTTGTTTCTTTTTCTTTGATTACATAATAGTTAGTCCTGGAATCTTGTATTGATATTTTTTATGTTTGTTTGCTCTTTACCTTACCCCTCGTACAAACTTCACCACACTAACCTATCTACTCTTTTCCCCCAAAACTTTTCCCCATAATATACCTCCTTGTTTAATACTCAAAGTATTTCATATCTCCATACTTACTCTAGTAACTACAAGAGTCCTACTAATTAACTCTCTCTTATTCTCAGCAAGATATTACCTTATCATACTTAAAGTCTTTCTCAACCTAAACATATCCTCTACATAATCTGACTCCTTTACCCATCACCCCAGCTCCTCCCCCATCACCCACCCTCAACACTAGAAAAGCTCTGCTGACTTGCCGATACCACTACACTCCTAATACTAAGATTGGACTAAACATAATACAAATGATGGGTAGAAATCAGAAAAACAGGACACAGAATGCTATAAATACAAGAACCAGGAATAATGAAGAGACAAGAGAAATCACGAATACTGACCTACAAGAAATGCAAGAAGGGGAGCTCAGAATCTTGATTTACAATATGATGAAAGGATTTAAAACAAGTCTAGAGGAGATGAAAGATGATTTAGAAATGCTAAGAAAGAATCAGAAAGAGATCTGGACTGAAATGAAAGAGTCAATAAGTGAAATGAAGACAGCAATAGAAAGAAATTCTGGAAGATTAGATGAAATGGAAAACAGAATATCACTGTTAGAAGACAGTACATCCAAAACCAAAAACACGGTCAGTGATATACAGAAATCTTTACAGCAACAAAACCTAAACATCCAGCAAATATGGGATAATATGAAGCATCCTAATTTATGGATAATAGGCATTGAAGAAGGGATAGAGGTACAGACCAAAGGCATCCATAATCTCTTCAAAGAAGAAATCTCAGAGAATTTTCCAAACATGGAAAGAGACTTGGATCTTCATGTCCAGGAGGCATACGGGAACTCCATTGAGACAGGACCAAAAAAGGAACATGCCACGCCATATAATAACCAAAATGACCAACATAGAGGCCAAGGAAGGAATCTTAAAAGCAGTGAGAACAAAAGGACAGATGACATATAAAGTCAAAACAATAAGAATGACCCAAGACTATACAACTCAGGTCAGAAATGCTAGGAGAGACTGGTACAACATGATTTAGACCCTGGAAGAAAATAACTTCCAACCAAAACTAATCTATCCAGCAAAACTACTATTGAAAATCAATGGGGAAACCAAAGTGTTTCAGGATAAACAGAATCTTAATAAATTCATGAATTCAAAGCCTACACTAGAGAAAATTCTCAAAGAAATAAACCATAAGGAAGAAAAAAGAAGCAGACTTCAGAACCAGAGAAGAGAGGAAGTTAATAAGTGGGCCATTTAAGTAAAGAAGAAAGACCAAACCACCCAAGAGTAGACAGAACACAAAATGGCAGAAAACAAAAATCATATTTCAATAATATCTCTTAATGTCAAAGGACTTAACTCACCAATCAAAAGACATAGACTGGCAATGTGGATTAAGAAACATAATCCAAATATATGATGTCTGCAAGAAACTCACCTTACAGCCAAAGACATTCACAGACTGAAAGTGAAAGGATGGAAAAAGATATACCATGCTATTGGTGACCAAAAAAGAGGAGGGGTAGCAACCCTGTTATCCAAAAAACAGACTTTAAACTAAAACACATCAAAAGAGACAAATCAGGGCACTTTATTTTATTAAGAGGAACAATACACCAAGAAGATATAATGATAGTAAATATTTATGCCCCAAACGTGGGTGCAACCACATTTGTAAAACAAACCCTTCTGGACATCAGGTCCCCAATAGACCCAAATACAATAATTCTGGAAGAATTTAATACACATCTCACACCACTGGATCGATCTTCAAGGCAAAGGATGAGTAAAGACTCTTTAGAACTAAAGCAAACCATAAACCAAATGGACCTAATAGACATTTACAGAATATTTCAACCAGGAACTACAGAATACACATTCTTCTCAGCAGCCCATGGGACCTTCTCCCAAATAGACCACATCCTGGGACACAAAGAAAGTGCCAGAAAATTCAAAATATGTAATATAATTCATTGCATCTTTTCAGACCATAATGGAATAAAAGTAGAAATCAACAACAGGAAACTCAAAAGAAATTATTCAAATACATGAATATTGAATGATACACTATTGAATGATGAATGGGTAAGAGCAGAAATTAGGAAAGAAATAAAGAAACTTATAGAAACAAATGAAAACAGAGACACAACCTACCAAAATCTACGGGACACTATAAAGGCAGTATTAAGAGGAAAGTTTATTGCATTGAGTGCCCACATAAGAAGGACAGACAACCATCAATTAAAGAACCTACTGACACAACTCAAGGACCTAGAAAGTCTGCAACAGTCTATTCCCAAAGCCAGCAGAAGGCAAGAAATTATTAAAATTAGAGCAGAACTAAATGAAATAGAGAACAACAACAACAACAACAACAACAACAAAACAATTCAAAGAATCAATAAAACAAAAAGTTGGTTCTTTGAAAAGATTAATAGAATTGATAAACCCCTGGCCAACCTAACCAAAAGAAAAAGAGAATCAACTCAAATTATCAAACTTAGAAATGAAAAAGGAGATATCACCATAGATGGTGAAGAAATTCAAAATATTATCAGAAACTACTTTAAAAATTTATACTCCAATAGACTTGAAAACATGCAAGAAATTGATAGATTTCTAAGCACAGTTAACCTACCTACACTCAGCCAAGAGGATATAGCAAGCCTAAACCAACCAATAGCAACAAAAGAAACAAAAACAGCAATAAATTTCTTCCACCAAAGAAAAGCCCAGGCCCAGATGGGTTTCCAGCTGAATTCTACAAAATCTTCAGTGAACAACTAATACCAATACTTCATAACTTGTTCTGGGAAATTGAAAGAGATGGAACTCTCCCAAATTCCTTCTATGTGGCCAGTATCACATTAATCCCTAAACCAAATAAAGATACCTCAAGAAAGGAAAACTACAGACCAATATCCTTAATGAACATAGATGCAAAAATACTAAACAAAATACTAGCTAAACGCATTCAAAACTATATCAAGAGAATAATACATCATGACAAGTTGGTTACATCCCAGAAAAACAAGGCTGGTTCAACATGTTATTCACTACATAAATAGAACCAAGAACAAAAACCACATCATCATAGCAATAGATGCTGGAAAAGCATTCGACAAAATCCAACACCCATTTATGTTAAAAACACTGCAGAAAACTGGGATAGATGGAATGTACTTCAACATCATTAAGGCAATATACTGTACACCCAAAACCAACATTATATTGAATGGGGAAAAACTGCAAGAATTTCATCTAAAATCAGGAACAAGACAAGGATGCCCACTATCACCACTCCTTTTCAACATAGTTCTTGAGACTCTTCCTGCAGCAATAAAACAAGAGAAGGAAATAAAAGGAATTCACATAGGAAGAGAGGAATTAAAATTATCCTATTTGCTGATGACATGATCCTTTATCTGGAAGACTCAAAGAACTCAATCAAAAGACTTCTGGAGCTGATTGATAAATTCAGCAAAGTTGCAGGATACAAAATTAACCTAAAGAAATCAGTGGCTTTTCTTTACACCAACAATGAATTCACAATGAAAGAAACAAAGAAAACAATTCCATTCACTATAACCTCAAAACCAATAAAATATCTAGGAATAAACCTAACCCAAGATGTAAAAGACCTCTACAACAAAAGCTATAAAACATTAAAGAAAAAAATTGAAGAAGACCTTGGAAGATGGAAAGATCTCCCGTGCTCATGGATAGGCAGAATAAATATCATCAAAATGGCCATTCTGCCAAAAGTGATCTATAGATTCAATGTAATTCCCATTAAAATACCAGCGACATTCTTCAGAGACCTAGAAAAATCAATCATGAACTTTATATGGATAAAGAAAAGACCCAGAATAGCCAAAGCAATTCTCAGCAATAAGAAACATGCAGTAGGCATCACAATCCCAGACTTCAAACTATACTATAGAGCAATAGTAGTAAAATCAGCATGGTACTAGCACAACAACAGATATACTGACCAGTGGATTAGAATAGAAGATAAAGCCTGGCATGGTGGTGCACACTTGTAATCCTCGTGCTTGGGAGGCTGAGACAGGAGGATCACACAGGTTTGAAGCCGGCCTCGGCTACTTAGTGAGGCTCTCAGCAACTTAGTGAGACCCTGTTTCCAAATAAAATATAAAATAGGTCTGGAAGTATAGCCCATAGGTAGATCTTTACCAGCCACCACTCTGATAGGGGCCTAATATCCAGAATATACAAAGAGCTCAAAAGACTCTACACTAGCAAAACAAACAACCCAATCAAGAAATGGGCAAATGAACTAAATAGACACTTCACAAAAGAAGAGATACAAAGGGCCAATAGATACATAAAAAGATGTTCTACATCACTGGCCATCAGGGAGATGCAAATCAAAACTACACTGAGATTCCATCTAACCCCAGTCAGAGTGGCAAGCATAAAGAAATCAAATAACAAATGCTGGCGAAGATGTGAGAAAAGAGGAACTCTTTTACACTGTTGGTGGAAATGCAATCTAGTTCAGCCACTATGGAGATCTGTGTGGAGGTTCCTAAGAAAGCTAGGAATAGATCCACCATATGATCCAGCTCTACCACTCCTGGGTATTTTTCCAAAAGAGTTGAATCCAGAGAAATACAGCAACATATGCATACCTATGTTCATAGCAGCACAATTCGTAATAGCCAAAATATGGAACCAACCCAGGTCTCCATCAACAGACGAATGGATTGCAAAACTCTGGGAAATACACACAATGGAATTCTACTCAGCCATAAAGAAGAACAAAATACCATTTGCAAGAAGATGGAAAGTCCTGGAGAGCATTATGTTAAGTGAGATCAGCCAAGCACAGAAGGAGAAGGTACATATGTTCCCTCTAATATGTCCAAACTAGGGGACATAGAGGATACCAGTGGTACTCCATGTAATGGAGGGGAAATACCAGCAAAGCTGGAATGGAAATATAGGGGAGGAGGAAGACTGAACTTTATTTATGAGGGTCTACATCTGTATATGTGTAAACGTATGAATATGGCATGGTTACCCTGGACAATCATTGGTGGGAGGGGGGACAGGAAAACAGGGGCGGGGGGGGCACAAAGTATAGTTTAAATGTATACCACTTATATTCAATAAAAATTAATTAATTAATTAATTAACATGATAATTGCCAAAATTAAAAAAGAAAGAAATGTATCAGAAACATATTCTGCTGGGCACAGATACTCTTTCAAATATAAACAAATAGAAGTAATATAAAGATCTGTAACTAGGGCCATCATGGTCACTCTGATAGAGCAAACCCTCAGAATCTGAGGTTTCTTTCATCTCTCCCCTCTGTTATCCCTCACAGGATGTTATCAGTGGCTAGTCTCCAGTCATGACTCCTGCATCCCAGTAGTAGAATACAGGTAGGAAGTAGAATCTACCCAACTTTTCCATTGAAATATAATTGATTTAAAGCAAGTCCTGTGACCACCATTAGTTACAAAGAGGATTCGATATGCAATTCTGACTCCTCCATACTGTTAGCATCATATTTGCTACTGCTTGGAGGAAAATAAACGCACAATTAAAATTTATTCCAAGAGAGCTGGGTATGGTGGCACACACTTATAATCCCCGCATTTGGGGGCTGAGACAGGAGGATTGCAGTTCACGGACAGCCTCATATACTTAAGTGAAGCCCTTTGCAACTCAGTGAGACCCTGTTTCAAAAAAAGAATACAAAATAGGGCTGGGGGAGTCGATTGGAGTTAGAATGCCCCTGGGTTCCATCCCCAATACCGCAAAAAAAAAAAAAAAATCCAAGAAAGCTAAAATTTTAGACTTTATCTCATAAAGAGAGGAAAATAAACATTAGATAAAATAGATTCTGTCATAAATATAACTTTCTATTTCTCTCCAAAGAAAAGGGCAGTGGTACTGTCTCATGAATATTTCCATAGGATAAGTTCATTAGCAAGAAACATTTTGTTGAATAAGTTCTGTCCTAAAAGTGTTGAAATTAGAGATAATAATAATTATTAATAATAATAATATAGAAGCTATGAAT
The DNA here is from genome assembly GCF_963383645.1 of Muscardinus avellanarius. Lineage (NCBI taxonomy): Eukaryota > Metazoa > Chordata > Mammalia > Rodentia > Gliridae > Muscardinus > Muscardinus avellanarius. The sequence continues at coordinate 71,825,528 of NC_137793.1, read as the reverse complement.
CTTGGCTCACAAATTCAAGTGCTGAACAGATATTGAATATTAGCTTATTTTAAAGATTTCCACTTGTATTAGAGAGAAAATTAATCTTATCCATTGTATTTTTTTCCATTGCAAAAGTCTTGATTGTTAAGCTGTTCTTCATTGGTTTCCATGGATTATTTCTGAAACATTGTTTCTGATATTTATTGCTGATGTCATAAGCCACTTCTAAACTTAAAAGTTCAAAATAACAACCATTTAATTATACCCAGTAATTTTTTCTTTCTATCAAGACTTTGGAAAGGACTTTGTTGAATGGTTCTTCTGTTTCCTGTAGCATTGGCTGGGGTCAATTTATGGTATTCATCTGGCACAAGAGTTGGTCAGGGTGTCTACAAGATGGCTTTAACCACAAATCTGGCCATTTGTCAGGAATGGTGTTGAAGGCTGAGCTCAGCTGTGTCAGTGGCCAGCTGTGGTTGCAGGGGATGTTTCAGTGGTGAAATCCACAGAGAGAATTAAGCACACAGAATCATCATCAGAAGGACAAAAGCAGCAGCTTTATTCTACAAACTTGTCCCTTTTATAGGGTTCTGGGCAAAATGGAATGCTGCATTCTTCCCAGTCTAGCTTAGTTAACTAAGTACACATCTGCATCTGCAGCAGAGAGAGATATACAAGGTCATGGCCTTACCACTGGCATGGTACTTCATCTGGGCCCCACACTACACCCCCTACAGAATAGCAGTGCACAACTTAACCCAGACAATATTACATTGGGCCCAAAGACCACAACAGCAATAGAGGGTGCATCAGGTGATTATTAGTTCTCCACCCACACAGGCGAGGGCAGTCAATACCCATATCCAGAGGAGCCCAGTGAGTTCTATCAAGTTGTAAGCAGGTCCTCTTGTAAGGCCCAAATAGCCTATACCTCTGCATTAATTTCCTCTAAGGCTTGTTGTACTTGCTGCTGGTGGTCTGGAGAGTATACACACACTCCACATGGAGAAGAGCACACATTCCACATTCTACCTGGAGAAAAGCACAATGGTGTGAACATATCTAATGCCATTTTATTCTAAACCACCTTTCATGTGTGGGTGGTTTTGTCTAATAAAAGGAAAAGAACTTGACAGGATATATGTGCATACATATACATATATGCATATTTAATTTTTTTGTGCTTCTGGGAATCAAATCCAGGAGCATTCTAACTCTGAGCTACACCCCTAGAACAATTTTTTTTTTTTTTTTTTGCGGTACTGGGAATGGAACCCACACGCATTCCACCTCCGAACGACACCCTCAGTCCTATTTTTTTTTTTTATTCTTTATCTTGACAGGGTCTCACTGAGTTGCAAAAGTCATCACTAAGTAGCTGAGGCTGTCTGCAAACAACGATCCTCTGGCCTTTGCCTCCTGAATGCTAGGATTACAACTGTGTGCCACCACTCCTGGCTTTGATGGGACATATTTAAAGATGTTGTAACATGTTGGGTTGAGGCTTCTATTTGTAGCTCTACCTCTATAGTGCCACACCCTTGAATGAACAAGGCTGTTGGGTAGAACTACCATGTGTCCAGGTGCTCATAGTGTTAACAATGATATACAGAGTCCTAATTATTAGGTTTATGGGGGAAATTCAGGAGTATTTGTCCCAGTAGTTGTGGCCTTCCACAGATAAACCTTCCTGTCCTATAGGCAGGGAAATATGGCCAGCCATAATGTCTGAAACCCAGAGGTAACCATTTGGAAGGAAATCAGTGGTCTCAATCCCTATCAGTTTCTTCTTGTCCTACCACCTATTGGTATCCAGTAAATAAGTGACATTCTGACATAGTCTTGGAGCAACCATACAGGATTCGATTGATCACAAACCACTTCACCTGTTCTATACAAAGAGGTACTATACACTCAAGCTCTACATGTTCCCCTGGAAACCAGCCCCATCCACTTTTATAACATGTTCTAGAAAGGGGCAGAGGGGTGTTATTACAGTCTTGGCATAAGTCCTCTATTATGTGGCATTGTTCACCCCATTCTGGGCTGCTGTGGTTCCAGGTTCATAAGGTAGTATGGATGTCTGCAGTGGTGGGGGCAATTCACCAAGGGAAACCTTCAGCTGCTTCCACTGGTAACTTGGTGCAAACCCAGCAATGGGAAGCGTCAGTGTTGTGTAGTCTCACAAAGGTGTGTGCCCAGGAAAGCAGGCTGATCCCTGCTGGCTGTTAGCCTAAATGGTAGGACAGGGCAGAGAGAGAAAGCGAACATTGTAGGTAAGTAAGTCTTTCCCTTCCAGGAGGATGCAGAAGATGGGCTCTTCTTCTTGCACAGAAACAGTAGCTGGAGTGATGGTCACTCCATGGTGAGAATACCACACCAAAGCACCCTGGGTAGGGGGTAAGAGGTTGAGAGCATCCTCCATAGAATAAAAGGAAACAGGTAATAGTCTTATGACTTGTGTACCTTTCAGAATTGTGCCTTCTACCCACAGGAGAAGTGTAACCTATACTGGGCAGCACGAGGCAGCTATCCAAGGGCCCAGTTATAACTGGGCTTCTGTCCCAGGTTCTGGGGCTCCAGGAGTGCAACCCATGGCTCCTGAGAAACCTACACATACCAAGGCCACTCCCAGATATATTGCCACCCTGGGGCCAAGGGTTTAGGTGCAGAGAGTAAGAGGGCTTATTCCCTCACCGCTGGTCACACCTGGGGTTATTTAAAGATTCCTGTTACCTTCAAAGTGTGGAACATTCCTGCTATTACCTTGTCTAAGGGGACCTGCCAGTGTGGCAAGGCTGCTCATTTAAAAGCCTCACTGCCAGGGACATTTGTGCCATCACCTCTTCCAACGGGGGCCAAGGCCTTCAGCTTCACTTTTAGGAGTCCATTAAAATGTTTAATCATTTCTGGCTGCTTGGGCGAGTAGGGAACATGCAACTGCCCGTGTATGTCATTGTCCTTAGCCCAGGTCTGCACCTGGTGGCCTGTAAAATGGGTTTCTCTGTCACCTGCCACTACCAAGGGCTGGCCAGAGGCCACTAACAGTTATTCAAGGTCAGCTACAGTATGTTTCTGATTGGCCTGAACCACAGGATAAGCAAAACTCAAGCCCAGAATGGCCCTGTCTGAACTAAGCAGAGCACCTAGAGCTTGGCCCACTGGCTGCAGAGCCCAACACTTGTTTCATACCAAAAGTTTTTCATGGAAGGCTGTAAAGCCACAGCTGCCATGGGGATGGCTGACTGTGATAGAAGCCATTGGTATATCTCGCTTCCATGGGAATTAGGGCTTTTTATTTCTTATAGGGAATTAGACTTCCACTTCCATGTTTTCTGAGAGAGTTGTACATGGAAATGTACAGGCCCCAACAGAGTATATAGCCATTCTGGAGAAGGAATAGTAGAAAAATATGCTTGTTGTTCTAAATATGCTCTTCACTTGATCAGAGTAGGTACTTGTGCTACTCCTGTCTGGGGGACACATTCCAAGACCATAACCAACCTTCAATAGTGTAAGTGGTCTGCACCATCACTGATCCAGTACTTGTAATAGGTTCACAAGCTAAGAGGGCAGCACATACACTTGCTAACTGTTTTTCAATGAGGGAGTAGTGTGCACTGTACCTTTTCATGGCTCTGACAAAACCCCAACAGAGTATTCCTGGTGTCTTGCTTCTGATATAACTTCCATCTAAAATCTGCATCATCCACGTGGACTGTTAGCAGGAAAGGAAGGACAGGGTCTACTACCCTCAGAGTTTGTGCCTGTGCCACCATTCTCTTGATGGCAGCAAATGCAGTTTTCATTTCAGAGGGTTCGCTACTAAGTTTCCCTTACAGATAAGGTAGCATAAGGGGCACATAAACCTAGCTAAGTGGGGCATAAACTTCCACTCACAGCCCCCCAAAACCCAGATATATCTTTTACTGTATGATCATTCTTGTCTATCACTACTTTGGGTATTATTAGCTTTGTCTTACCTGACTAAACAACTCCCAAGAATTTGACAGAATACTCAGATTTCTAGACTTTGTCTTCTTTGATAGCCCACCCCCATTCCTGGAGAGTGCCTCAGAGGTTACATGCAGCTGCTACTAACTCTGTAAGAGAACCAGAGACTAACATAATATCAATATAATAGAAGAACTTTACAGCCTCAGGCTCTCACCAAGGGGCTGAATCTTGTGCCACCAGACTGTGACACAGAGTGGGACTATGTAGGTATCTCTGGGGAAATACCAAAATAGTCCTTTACCATCCTTCCCAGGTAAAAGCAAGTTTCTCTTGGCTTTCTAGGGTAATGTTACTGGAGAAAAAGGCAATCGCCAAGTTTACAGCATAATGGAACTACCCCAGTTCCTCTTACAGGTAATCCATCAGTTCTGAAATGTTGGATACTGATACATACAAGGGCTATATCACTTTATTTATCTCCCAGTTGTCTTCTGTCATGCACCAGGAATCAATAGTTTTTTGTACTGCACATAGCCAGAACTCTATGGCAGTTATCTGCACAACCAATACCTGCAATATGCCCACTCCCATATGCAGTATGTCCAATATGTACTCTAATGTCCAAAATCACCCAGGTTCATTGAACCATAATGAGGCAGCCTCCATAACCATCTATGGTAGACTTAGATCTGGTAAATTTGTTTGGGTTGCTGAAGAGGAGGATGCTATCTGCTTCCATATCAACTAATGCTAGGATGCACTGCACATTGTGGGAGGAACCAGTAAATAGTTCTTCACTGTGGTATCAAGTTAGCTAATTCCACTGCTGAGTACCCTGGCCAAATCTCTAGTCTGGAATAAAGTTAACCACACATATCTCTCTGGTTATTCCTTCAGCCTTTCCTGGAGTTGAATGGGTATTTCTTTGGTTCTGGGGAAGCCACCTGCCACCAGAGTGCCAAATGTACTTCACTGGGCTGGCGTTCTCTCTTCTACTCTGCTAAGCTGGCCACTAATAGGCCAAACTACATCTGCCTGCAGCTGATCTTCACAGGCCCTTGATCTCTCAACTTTTTCTTCTGTGACTTTGGGACATAATCCCACTGAAAGCCCCTTTCCCCTGCTATGGCTCACACTGGGGCTGTGTGCCTCAACTGCTCGCCTTCCAGGCTGATCAAGGCAGCTGTTACTACATGTAGTGGCTGATTGACATAAAGGACCAGGAGTGTGGCTATGGTGCCCAAAGTGCCTTGAGGTCCAACAACCAGGATCCGATCCTCCATACTGGCTATAAATAGCTCTTCTTCAGAGCAAGCACACTGGGCTTTAAACATTATCTTCTGCATACCCATCTTGCATATGATCTGCACCAAATCTAAATAGGTAGTCCACTTAACTCATAATCTATCATTATAATCTTGCTAACATTATTCCAAAACTTGAGGCTGTGGCTATGAGCCAGTTAGTCAGAATCCAAATGTCCAGCTTGCACATTGGTAGCCACATTCTGCAACTGGGCCACAAGGAAGGCATGGTGGTTATGTTAGCCAATTGCGGCATTTCAGTCAGGTTCATCTGCAAATAGTCAAAGTTTGAGTTCTTCTTTCTCTGTTTGTACTCCTTTGATTTCCTTCTCTTGCCTTATTGCTCTGGCTAAAGTCTCAAGTACTATATTAAAGAGAAATGGTGATAATGGACATCCTTGTCTTGTTCATGTTTTTAGGGGGAATTCTTGAAGTTTTTCCTCATTTAGTGTGATGTTGGCTGTGGGCTCATTGTAGATGGCCTTTATGATGTTGAGATATGTTCCTTCTATTCTGATTCTCTGCAGTGCTTTTATTATAAATGGATGTTGGATTTGATCAAATGCTTTTTCCACATCTATTGAAATGATCGTGTGATTTTTGTCTTTGGTTCTGTTTATATGATGAATTACCTGGATTGATTTTTGTATGATGAGCCAGCCTTGCATTCCTGGGATGAACCCTGCCTGGATATGATGTATGATTTTCTTTATGTGTTTTTGAATGCATGTTGCTAGTATTTTGTTTAGCATTTTTGCATCCAAATTCATCAAAGATATATGCCTGTAGTTCTCCTTTCTTGAACTGTCTTTGTTTGGTTTTGGTATTAATGTGATGTTGGCTTCATAGAATGTATTTGGAAGAAATTTGTTTTTTTTTTTCTATTTCATGAAATAGATTGAGGAGTATTGGTATTAGCTCTTCTATAAAGGTTTTATAGAATTCACTTAGGAAACCATCTGGTCCTGGGTTTTTCTTTGATTTTAGGCTCTTTATTGCTCTTCCAATCTCTTTGATTGTTATTGGTTGGCTTAAGTGTTCTCTATCTTCTTGACTCAGTTTAGGAAGGTGTATTTATCTAAAAAGTTGTCAATTTCCTCCAGATTTTCCATTTTGTTGGAGTATAGCTTTTCAAAGTAGTGTCTAATAATCCTCTGGATTTCTACACTGTCAGTAATATCTCCTTTTACATCTCTTATCTTCATAATTTGGTGGGTTGATTCTCTTTTTTTAAGTTAGGTTGGCTAGTGGTTTGTCGATCTTGTTAATTTTTTCAAGAAACCAGCTTTTGGTTTTGTTGATTTTCTGTATTTTTTTTATTCTCTACTTTGTTAATTTCTGCTCTGATTTTAATAATTTCCTGTCTTATATTGGCTTAGGGATTAGATTGTTCCTGTTTTTCAAGGGCTTTGAGGTGTGTCGTTAGGTTATTTATTTAATGATTTTCTGTTTTTCTTATGTGAGCACTCTGTGCTATAAATTTTCCTCTTAATACTACATTCAAATTGTCCCAGAGGTTTTGATATGTCTTTATTTTTGTTTGTTTCTAGAAATTTCTTGATTTTATCTTTTATGTCTTCTATGACCCATTCTTCATTCAGAAGTGTGTTCAGGCTGGGCGTGGTGGCACACACTTGTAATCCCCGCTCTTGGGAGGTGGAGACAGGAGGAATGCACAGGTTCAAAGCCAGTGGAGCTGGCTTAAGAGCTGTTTCCAAATAAAAATATTAAATAGCCCGGAGGTAGAAGGGCTTCCAGGAACCCCAGTACTGCACAAAAAAAAAAAAAAAAAAGAAAAGAAAAAAGAAAAAAAAAGTGTTCTGCCTCCACATGTTCATGTGGTTTCTTTGGGTCTTTTTTTAGTTGATTTCTAACTTCATTCTGTTATGGTCTGAAAAGACACAGGAAAGTATGTCACATTTTTTTGAATTTGCTAGTGCTCATTTTGTGTCCCTGGATGTGATTGATTTTGGAGAAGTTTCCATGAGCAGCTGAGAAAAATGTAAACTCTGCTGTAGTTGGGTGAAATATTCTATATGTGTTCATTTTATTAATGGTGTTCTTTAGTTCTGCAGTGTCTTTACTGACCTTTTGCCTAGATGATCTAATGGTGTGAGAGGGGTGTTGAAGTCTCCCAGTATTATTGTATTGGGATTTATGTGTAGTTTAATGTCACAGAGTGTTTATTTTGTGAAAGTAGCTGCACCTATGTTTGGGGCATAAATGTTGATTATTGTTATTTCCTCTTGTTGGATTGTTCCTTTTACCAGTAAAAATTGACCTTCTTTGTCTCTTCTAATTAGATTGGGCTTGAAGTCTAACTTGTCTGATACCATAGTTGCTACTCCTGCTTGCCTTCAAGTTCTGTTTTCATGAATTACCTTGCTCCATCCCTTTACCTTAAGTTTGTTTCTATCTGTACTTGTAAGGTGTATTTCTTGTAAGCAGCAGATAGATGGGTTCTGTTTTTTTAATACATTTTTGCCACTTCATGTCTTTTTATTGGGAAACTGAGTTCATTTACATTCAGTGTGATTATTGAGAGACGATTTTTAATTCCTAACATGTTAAGATTTATATTTCTGTTTGAAAGACTGTTATTTTTTGCTTAGTTGTCTGCTGGATGAATCTCTGGTTCTGGCATGTATTACTTATTTCTTCTTTGGAGTTAATCTCTTTGAGTATTTTCTCTAGTGATGGCTTTGAAGACATAAATTTCTTCAGCTTCTGTTTGTCATGAAAGCTTCTTATTTCCTCATCTAATTTGAAAGATAGTTTTGCTGGGTAGAATATTTTTGGCTAGAAGTTGTTTTTTTTCAGAGTTTAGAATGTATTACTCCAGGCCTTTCTAGCTTTCATGACTTGGTTTGGGAAGTCTGGAGTGATTCTAATTTGTTTGCCTCTGAATGTCACTCCCCCCCCTTTTTTTTTGCCTTTAAGATTTTCACTTTGGCTTCTACATTGGTCATTTTGACTATTATGTGGTGTGGGGAACCTTTTCTTGGATCTTGTCTAAAGGGAGTTCTATAAGTTTCCTGAACCTGTGTATTAACTTCGAGCTCTATGTTTGGAAAATTTTCTGCTATTATTTCTTTGAAGAGATTGTTGATCCCTTTGGTTTCACCTTCTTTTCCCTCCTCTATGCTGATAATTCTGAGGTTAGCTCTCTTAAGATGTGGCGAGCCGCCATTAGAAAATGGCGCCGGCTTCCTGCCTCTGAGCTTGATTGACACATGGCTGTGCAGGAAGCAACTCCATATTTGGAGGCTAAGGTTATGTAACGCATGATGTGGTGGTGGCCTGATGAGCATGAGCCAATGAGTGAGTGAGACGTGGCAGGGAGTGATTGGGAGGGTTAATGTTTATAATCCCCTGCGCAAGGCAGATCTTTGCCAGGCCATGCCATTCTGCCATTCCGCCATTACTAGTATCCTGAATAAACGGCTTGCAAGAAGAGCTTCGTGTCGTGTCTTAATCGCTGGTCGAGGGACGTGACAACTGGTGGCCCGTACGGGGAAGAGAATCAGCTCCCGTGCGTGAAGCTCAGAACTTGCTGTCGTCAGGGAAGGTGCACCGGCAAGTCCCCTGGTAAGTTGGGGGGTCCGCGAAAAATGCGGGTAACTGCTCTCACCTGTGGATAAGGGGAGAGCAAATCAAGTAGAGCTGCGATCAAAGCAGACACGGGAAAGTAAAAGTAGAGCTGCGATCAAAGCAGACGCGGGAAAGTAAAAGTAGAGCTGCGATCAAAGCAGACACGGGAAAGTAAAAGTAGAGCTGCGATCAAAGCAGACACGGGAAAGTAAAAGTAGAGCTGCGGTCAAAGCAGACGCGGGAAAGTGAAAGTAGAACTGCGGTCAAAGCAGACGCAGGAACGCGAAGGTAGAGCCGCGATCAAAGCGGACCATTTTTGAGTTTCATATTGAGCTTAGTTTTGGGATGGGGGCTTTGCAATCTCATCCAATTTTTTTGGCTCTTCAGGAGCTATTTCATTCTAAATCTCATCCAATTTTTTGGGCTCTCCAGGAGCTACTTCATTCTAGAAGTTTAGAAATTAGAAAGTCTACTTTAGAAAAATTTTTAAATGACTGTGACAACGCCGCTCCATGGTTTGCTGTCTCAAGTAACCTGACAGTTCCTAGTTGGGAAAGGCTTGGTTGAGATCTTGAATATGCCGAGCAACAGGGAAGCCTTAATCCCTGTGTTCTACCTATTTGGAAATTGATCAGAGGTTGCTTAGAAGATCAAAAATATCATGATGCTATTAGGGAAGGGCAAACCGTCCTAGAATTACTCAAAGAACAGAAATCTGAAAAGCATAAGTCAGAACGGGCAGTTAGTAAAGCAAAGGAACCTGTCCGTTCCTCACTCTATCCGAATTTGTCTGAATTTCAAGGGCCAGACTCCTCTTCTGATTCTTCTGATAAGGAAGAAAGTTCGTTAAAGAAAAAAATGGCACATGTGTCAATTCATTCAGCCTCAAAAGAATCCCATTTGCCTAAATTAAATCCGGATTTTCCTATGCCCTCAGGACAAGATTATCCTCCTCCTGAGCCACTGCCATCCTTACCATCCTCCACTCAGGGATCTCATAATTCCTTTTGCCCTCAAGTTTGGTCACGTGTTAGAACTGAGCTCCCGTTGGCCTTTCCTATTTTTCAAGATACACAGGGCGCTTGTTTTTATGAACCCCTTGATTTTAAGGTCATTAAGGCATTAGCAGAATCAGTTCGCATGTATGGGGTCACAGCTTCCTTTACATTAGCCCAAGTGGAAGCTCTGGCTAGAAACTGCATGACACCAGGGGACTGGAATGGATTAACACGAGCGTGCCTCACCCCTGGACAATTTTTGGAATGGAAGGCCTTTAACATAGAATATGCCTCTGATCAGGCTGCTGCTAATGCTCTTGCTGGAAATCCTCAATGGGATCGAGATATGATTTTAGGACAAGGACTACATGCCCAAAACCAAACCCGACTTCCTTTGGAAGTTTATAATCAAATAAATTCTTGTGCTATTAGAGCATGGAAATCCCTTAGAAGCTCAGGGGAATCTGATGGTAATCTAACCAAAATTATACAAGGACCTACCGAGCCGTTCGCAGATTTTGTAGCTCGTCTCCTTGAAGCTACAAGTAGAATTTTAGGTCCTAATGTGGAAGTGGCAACACCTTTGATTAAACAGTTAGTTTTTGAACAGTGTATGAAGGAATGCTGAGCTGCTATCTGACCATACAAGGACAAAAATATTGAGGACTGGATGAAAATCTGTCGAGAGTTAAATGGCCCTCTAACTAACGTGGGTTTAGCAACCGCCGTTATGCAGTTAACTCAGCGCTCCGGGATAAATCCGGGAGCCTGTTTTCAATGCGGCCAAATGGGTCATCAAAAGTGACAATGCCTGCAAAAGAAACAGAATTTGTCTATTGTACCAGATGATACCATAAAACAACCTGGCCTTTGCCCTAGGTGTAAAAAGGGGAAGCATTGGGCCAAGGAGTGCCGTTCCGTAAAAAACATCAATGGCCAGCCCCTGCCTCCTCTTCAAGAAAATTCTCTGCCAAAAAACGGGCAAAAGGGCCCTCGACCCCAGGGCCCACAAATATATGGGGCCCTTACCACCTCCAATATCCCTCAGGTGATTCTTCAAATGATTGTTCCGCCTCAGGGGGAGCCACTCAAAGCTCCGCAGGATTGGACCTCCGTTCCTCCTCCAAATACCTATTAAGTCCACAATCTGGTGTTCAAGTACTTGATACCGATTTTCAGGGTCCTCTGGATCCTAATGCTGTAGGACTAGTCATTGGCCGAGCTTCAGCATTGCTTAAAGGCCTTGTGGTTCATCCTGGTATTGTTGATCCCAATATTAAAAATAATATAAAAGTCTTAGCTGAGTCACCTCAAGGAGTGGTTTCTATTTCTCCTGGTGACCGAATAGCTCAATTATTGTTGCTTCCTAAGTTTTATTCCTTTCCTGGCATAAAAAATAAATATAGCAAGAAAGAGATAGGATCCTCCGGAATTGATTTTACCTTTCTTTCTATTAATCTGGATCAGCGCCCTCTGTTAAAGTTACAAATAGAAAATCATGATGTTTTGGGCTTGTTAGATACAGGAGCCGATAAAAGTATAATAGCAAAAAAAGATTGGCCTTCTGGATGGCCTATTCAAACTTCTTCTCAAACCCTACAAGGTCTAGGGTTTGCCCATGCCCCAGAGATGAGTGCACATCTCTTAATTTGGAAGGATTCAGAAGGTCATCAAGGAAAAATACAACCATATGTCCTAGAGTTGCCCATCTCCTTATGGGGGCGTGATTTGTTAAAGGATATGGGATATAAATTAGTTAATAATTTTTCAGTTACCTCTCAAAATATGATGAGAAAAATGGGACATTACCCCGGGACAGGCTTCCTCGAGGCCTTTTACCGTTAAGGGTATGGCAAATGGATACCTGTTCTGGTATAATTTTTGCCTCTGCCTTGACTGGTGAAAAGTCACATCATGTTTTTACTCATTGTCTCGAAGCCTGGGCAGCCTGGGGTAAACCTCATCAATTAAAAACTGATAATGGCCCTGCTTATACTTCACATAAGTTTATAGCTTTTTGCAAAACCCTTTCAGTTTCTCTAAATCATGGCCTTCCCTATAATCCACAAGCTCAGGGCATCGTTGAGCGTGCACATAGAACATTAAAAGAATGTCTTCTTAAACAAAAAGGGGGAATCGGCCATGGCAGGCCCCCTAAACAGCGATTGGCATTGGCTCTTTTTACTCTAAATTTTTTAAACTTGGATCTAAATGGATTATCTGCGGCTGATCGTCATATGACACATAAGCCTATATGTCAGGGATATGTTAAGTGGAAGGATGTAATTACGGGACTCTGGCATGGCCCAGACCCAGTGTTGGCCTGGACGAGAGGATCTGTCTGTGTTTTTCCACAGAATCAGCAGGACCCGGTGTGGCTCCCAGAACGCTTGACTAGGCGCTGCAATAATCATGAAAATGAGAAACCCCCTACGGCTGTGGATGCTGCTTCACCTAATAACCTCGGTTCAGATGGAATGGAGATGGGGAATTCTATCGGCATTTCCGGTACCCATGCAACTGGACGGGAGAATTTGAAACCCAACTAGAGAGATTACGCACTGCCATGGTCACCGTCAACTCGACTCGTGTGGACATTAGTTTGGCCAAAGGACTGTCATCTTGGATAACTCGTGCCATGAATCATCTAAAGGAATGGGCTGGATTGGGGACCTTGATGGGATTATTGGTTGTGGCTGTGTTGTTTTGTGTCTGGTGCATTGCTCGTCTTCGCCAAAGTGTTAATCATAATACAGCCATGTTTATACAGGCCTGTGTGGCTATCGAGGCAGGACAATCACCCCAAGCCTGGCTCGCGGCAGCTAAGGCATAGTGGCTCAGGTTGCAAGGCAAAGCACTGCAGCTGAGGGCACAAGTTTGGTCCTAAGGAAGAGTACGCTTGACTGCACACGGGTTAGGCACCCAAGTACCCGTCCCTAGAAAAAGGTGCCAGTGATTAATAGGGGTCAAACCTCTGCTCTTACCTGTTGCCTATAAAAACAAAAAGGGGGAATTGTGGTGAGCCGCCATTAGAAGATGGCGCCGGCTTCCTGCCTCTGAACTAGAAAATGGCGCCGGCTTCCTGCCTCTGAGCTTGATTGACACATGGCTGTGCAGGAAGCAACTCCATATTTGGAGGCTAAGGTTATGTAACTCATGACGTGGTGGTGGCCTGACGAGCATGAGCCAATGAGTGAGTGAGACGTGGCAGGGAGTGATTGGGAGGGTTAATGTTTATAATCCTCTGCGCAAGGCAGATCTTTGCCAGGCCATGCCATTCTGCCATTCCGCCATTACTAGTATCCTGAATAAACGGCTTGCAAGAAGAGCTTCGTGTCGTGTCTTAATCGCTGGTCGAGGGACGCGACATTAAGATAGGCCCATATTTTTTCAATGTCCAATTCCTGTTGATGAATTGTTTTTTCTATGTTATGAACTATGCATTCATTCTTGAAGTGATTATCTTCTAGTAGTGAGATTCTATTCTCCATGTGGTCTAATCGATTGTTTATAGTTTGAATTGATGCCTTTACTACAATAATTGCATCCTGCATTTCTTTCAGACTTTCTCTAAATTCTTTTCTAAAATCCTGAAGTATTTCTACAGTAACAGTCCTGATTTGATCTTCTGGAAATCTCTGCACTTCTGTGTTATCAGGTTTTGTTATTGTGTAGTTGTGGGAGCTCAGTGCTCTATTGTTGTTCCTCTTTCCCATGATTTCAGAAATTTGTACTTGTTGCTTTTGGTAGATTTATTTCAGTCTCTATGTGTCAGCTGATATATTGAAGGGCAAGTTGTGATCAACAGTGAAGGCTGAGTAAGGAGGTAAAAGAGGGAGTAAATGGAAGAATAGGGTAAGGTCAGATAGGGTAAAATAGTATGAGTATATGAGTTTGTTAAAGTAGTATATACTAGAGATTAGAGATAGTACCAATGTAGTAGAATTCTAGTAACCAATGTATAGTTTCTGGTATTGTGATACAAATTGGATTTAATACAGGACTAGGAAGCAATAAAAGAAAAAAAGATAGATGAGAGAAAGAGAAAGGAAAGAGTAGGTTTGTACAAGGGAAGAAGCTTGGGAGAGGATTTGGTATGAGGGTTAAAAAACAACAAAAATAAACACAGCAAAACAAAAATCATAAAACCAAAACAAAAGACCCACAACCCCCTTTTAAAAAACAAAAAAGCAAAAAAGCAATCAGGTATACACACACACACACACACACACACACACACACACACACAAAAATCCCCAAAATACCACCAATGAATTAATGCGACACTACAAACAATTGCAGCAGTCTTTCTCTATGTAGATACTGATTGCTATGGTGACCTTTTCCTCTGTGAGTCTGGTTCTCTGAGTCTTTTCAGTCTATGCAGATGGACGATATCAATGGTGTTGGAATTAATATTGAGTGAAGGGTACCCTCCACACTTTCCACAGACTTGGAGCCTAGGTCTTTTCCTCTGTTGACAGCGTATGCCTCTGAAACCAAACTCAATGTGTAGAACTGAGTAGTCAGTTCTACACAGCTCAGGCTGGGCTATTTTGACCTCTCCCTGTTCCCCACAATTGGAATGTCTGTGGTGTTCCCAGAAATCCTGCTTATTGGGTTTAGAGTTAAGTGTAAGATTCCCCCTACACTTTCCACTGGTCTGAGCCTGAGTCAGTCTGGGCTTCTGGTATGATCAACAGCAGATCCCACTCCCACCTTTTCTAAGTTCTTCTCCAATTTACCAGGACTTCACTTATTGTGCTCTGGATCTCTAGAGGGTGTGGTTGTCTCCGCTGCCACTGCTCCTTCCCTGAGTTGTAATGTAGGGTCTCAGACCAAGGGAGTTTGTTACAGCTGTGCCAGATTCTGAGGGTGCTGGACTGGGGGCTTTCCTTCAGGGAACTGCGATTAGGGTGTAGCAATTTCTGCCACCCCTATTCCTGCACTGCCTTGAACCACAAGAATTCAGACCCATAGAGTTTATCAAAGCTGGTTGAGTCCCTGCAGATGCAATGCTGGAATTTCTCCTGTAGGGGCCGCCATTTCACTTACAATTGTAGTGGTGCTCCGCTAGCACTTTTGTGGGCATGGTTAACTCACTGGCTTGCTGACAATATGGCGTCTCTGCCATGCCCTTGGCAGTAAGGCTGGCGTATCTCCCTTCTGGTTTGAGCTCCGTTCTGAATCCCTGGAGATGGTGATGGACTTGGCCACTGAAACTTTTAGCTCATCTTCACACTGAAAGAACTGCAAAATTACATCCACCTGGACTGCATCTGGTCGCTTCAGCTCCTTATCCTCCCTGGAGTCTTATTCTGTGAGTCACATTGGCCTTGGCGGGGCGGCCCCTGCTGCGGCAGGCCACTTTCTTTTCTGCTTCTCAGATTATTCTAGTCTTCCTTTTTTCTGTCTCTTGTCATTTATAGCTTTTGTTTCTCTATTGATAGTAGTTTCTGACTCTGTAAGGCGTTATTTTTGCCACTATGGAGATCGAGTGTCAGCAGTGTTGATAGAAGCTGGTTTACTTAGTCGCCATCTTCCTCCGGATCCAAGATACTGGTTTTCTAAGGCCTGGGCTGAGAAGCAGGTACAGAAACACTTCCATATTCTGTTCATCAAAATAGCCACAGAGCTCAACTAGTATATCAGTTATTTACTGCTGTATAACAAAATTGCCACAAAGCTTGTGGTTTAAAATATGTGCAATTATTATTTTATAGATTTTGTTGGCGAGGAGTCCAAGCCTGGCCTGGCAGGTCCTCTGTAAGTCAAAATGTGTATGGTTAATATATGTGAATAGAAAGGGAAAGTTGTTTAAGCACAAAACATTGGGTGAACCAAGATAATGGAGGAAGGCTTGTGATTAATTTGTTTGGAGGAACAATGAATAGATTAATTTGACTTGAAACTTTTAAGGAAGCCTGGGACATGGATTTAGCCATAACAAAAGGGAGCCAGTAATTCGATGGTATTTGATGCCAGATGAAGGCCTTGGTCTTTAATGGATAAATAAATGTAAGGTAGTCATTTAGAGTTTTTGAGTCAAAGAATAATGTTTGTATAATGTAATGTAACAGGGAGTTATGAAGTTTAGCACTCTGCATTAATCATGCAAGAAGACCTCAGGAAAGTTTAATTTGGCTACGATATTTCAGTTTGGATGGAGAGAAGAATGGAAATAGGAATTACAGTCAGGAAACACATACAAGAGGCGAGGTTTGAGATGATTAGAACTGAGTGAGGAGCAGCTGGCAATGGCAATTAGGAAGGAAGAACTAGCTGTTGGAGACATTGGGGGCATGAACTGACAGCACATGTAGAGTGAATGTATGCGATGGGGGAGAAAAAAGGAAGCAGGTGTCAGAGGCAATTGCAAAGCACTCAGTTTGAGTGATTGAGAGAATTCCGGTGCTATGGACTGAGAAAGGAAAGTTAAGAGGAAAAATTGTGCTCAACAGGAAGCTAATGAACTTTTTGGGATAAAAGCTGTCTATAGTAGACAATAATTAAGAAAAGGAAAAAAGGGCTTTTTTCCTCTCCAGTCAGAATATTATCATTGGGCAGAAAAAAATAGGGTCATAAATTAATAAGGAAAACAAAGTACATGTGCCATATGAAGCTGCTTAAACATTAAGATTAGGAATTGTATTTTTACTTAAATCTATGATTTTAAAACAATTCATTTTATCTTTAGAGCACATTTTCACCCAAATAATCTATCTAATCATAGTAATCACAGAAAATGCTACTGAGATATTAATAATCACTCTGTCTAGCACTATCACCTCCACATTTTGAATCTTCCCAGACAGAAGGCACTGGGTGTAAACATATAAAACATTTAATTATAAGTAAAAATTTCTGAAAAGGAAAATTGGGATCATGTGGGAGTGAAAACATATCTTAGTGATTACCACATCTTTGTTCATACCAGTAGCTTTATGTTTTGTTTGTATATTGGTCTGCCTGTTTGTTCATTTGTTTTAGCCTAGATGGGCTACCATAACAGAACACCCTTCCTAAACAGATCTCAGCTCAACAAATTGTGACTTACCCATATATAGGGAATCACTACCTATATGACCTCTATTTTTCTACTCTGCCAGACTGTGGTTTTTTTGTTGTTATTGTTGTTTGTTTGTTTTTTATTAGCCCAAACTCTCGACTGCAATTGTCTCCCTACACACACCTGGTGAATTGTTTGGTTGTTGCTTTTCCAATATAGGAATGACCTTGACTTAGAGGATTTTGCTTCATTAAAAGGAAGGAGAAAACTTAAGATAAAGGGGATAAAACTTTACCCCTTTCAGAGGCATTTTAACAGCCTTTAGAAGTCTTCAGGCTTTTCTTGACATGCGTGTACCATTCGGTTTTGTCTTTAGTTCACATATATATTTTGAGAAGAAAAATATACATTCCCTGTTTGCCAAAAAAAAAAAAAAAGAAAACATGGAGCAAAATATATTTGCATTCTGTTATCTTGCTTCTTTACCTTCTCTAAGAAATTGTGGCATAAATAACCCAATAGTTTTAGTACTGGGGGTGGATTGAGTTTGTTATAAGTGGCAACAGGTGGAAAACAGGCTCTAGCAATTGAACTGAGCATAACCATGTCCCTTCAATTTTTAATGAAAATTCCATATGCATATTTGATCATTTTAAATGTGGTGGAATTTTTGACTGGCTTAGAAACAACATGAGAGAAGAGACAAATTTTGCATCTTGTGATTATTTTTTAAAAAATAGAGTACTAAACTCTATTTTTTAATATTTTTATGGAAGGAAGGATAGAATGAAGATAATATAAAATGTTTTTTAGCTTCATAGTCACATTACTTAGACCACTACCAAAGACCTTTATCTAAAAATCTAAGGCCTTTACCAAATGAATTCTTTCATTTTAAATATGGGTTAAATTGTGTTAAATAGCTTTTTTGTTTGGTTCTGCTTTCCCCCTTTCTTTGAATTCCAGGGACAACTGTAAAAAGAAAACTAAATACAAAATTAGTATGTAAAAAAGGAAAATGTGCAGATAAATCTCAGGTATCTGTTGCTTCAGAAATACAGGCCAGGGAAAGCTTTTGCATTTGCTCAGAAAATTTGGAAGCTGACCTAAATTTCAAAGATGCCTACCTCTGACCTAAATTTCAAAGATGCCTACCTCTGAGAACCAAAGCATCAGGCAAAGCAATCTGGCAGTACATGGGAAACACCATTAATAGAGCCAGGAACATTTTGCCCATATGGTACAGGCTATTCAGTGCCGCCCACCCACACTGCCATCCCCCTACACAGCACACCATTGCAAATGTTCTCAGGACCTGAGCAGAATCCAAAATGCTCATGACCCTCTTGGCAGAGTTGAAAACACAAGAGGAGGTGCTCTCTGGCTTTTGGAAGCAGCACTGTTTGTTGATTTATAGCTGTTCTTATTCAGAAAAGGCTTTTCTTTTGAATGGAGGGCATCTATTACATACCCTGTCTGCAGCTGGGAGTGCTGATGGCTGAGGGTAAGGGCAGAAGATAGTGAGTAGTCAAAGCACCTTCTTGGTTGCTTGGCTGTGACTCGGGTTTTCATGGGAGCCTTAAGAAAATCTAACCCATGGACCCTAGTCTCCTGGTGCATAGTATCACTGGTTGCTCTGAAAGAAGCCTGGGAAATAAAACCTGGCTTGAATGTCATCTCTGCTTTTTGTTTATTTTCTCTTCCTGTTTGCCTTCTTACCCTGCATCCCAGGCTGGCTTTAGGGATTTGGTTTTGAGAGGAAGACAAGCAACCACATTAAACAAAAGGATGAGGAAAGGTATGTTGCCAAGTTTAGAATCCTCTCAACATTGTGGGTTTGGAGTTTTCAAGCAAACTCCTGCCTCTTGAGCCTTTAGAGTATTTATTCTTGGCAAAAAAAAAGTTTCCTGTTTTTAAGAAAAACAGCCTAGAAAGTGCTTGAAAAGTCTTCTTGGACATCAAAACACTACTCCCAAACAATATTTCTATGATTTAACATGTAAATGAGTCAAAACATTTCGAACACAATTTTCTTTAAAGTATGTGTGGATTTAAAAAATGTAGGAGGGGTAGTGCTTAGCTAAATATACTTTGGTTACAGAAGATCAAAAGCATTTAAAACAAGTTTGAGATGCTTGCAAAATATGCAGTGAAGTCAAATCCAACCATTCTGAGTTTAAGTGTAAGCAAATCATTTATTATTAAAATTGTTCATAGGTGTGATTACTCTTTAGTCTCTGAGCTTGTAACTCTTATAATAGATAAATAGGTGATGATAATAAAGAGTATTATGAAATATTAAAAAGTAAAATAATCCCATGAATTGATTATAATACGTAATGAGGAATCCTGGAAGATTGATATCCATGGAGGTGAGGCGGAAGTGCAATTTGAAGAACAGACACCCCAAACTCTTTGGTTACCCATTTTCATGCTGTAGAGGCTGTATCAGGAGTTGGTATTTCCCATTACTACTAATTATGTAAGATTAAAAAAAATGTTACCAGCTGGGCACATGTCTCTCAATTGCCATACACCACCATTTGAATCTCAAAGTCTACTTTTAGATTCAAAAGCTGAGAAGGCTAATATCCTGCTCAGAGAGATGGCTCCTCAACATGTAATTTCTCTCAGTCAGGATTAGGGATGTGCACAGATTCATTGAGAAGTGCACAAGTCATATTTGAAAGGTAAATCTTACTCATCCTTCCTAACTTAAGTTTAATATATTCCAAGATTACAACTGTTGTGAATGTGATGGAGCCAGAGGCGTTCAAGTAGCATAGAACAATTTTAGTGAAAAGCCTTGAAAAAATTGAAGTGGATGACATGTTAGCACAAAGGTCAGAAGAAGCTACAAAAGGTCAGCACAGTATTACCAACTGCAATTTTCTAATATCTGATGCTTGAGAAATATAGTCATATAGTTAAATTAATTTGGGAAATTATGTGTTAAAACTGATAACATCATTTTTGGTGAAAATAATTTTTGACTGTGTAATATACTTCTCCCCAAGAGAAGAAATAAAAATATATTTTCCTGCTCTCCTGAAAAATACAAGTAGATAGCAAAAGGATAGTACTACTAGTATGATACATCAAGAAAATATGTAGAAGTTGTTATACACTTTTAATGAGCCTTAATGTGAACACTGACATTATTTCTTCTTAAGGATAGTGTTTGGCATATGTGAAATGAGTTGTGGGTTTTTGTTATTTTTTTTTTTATTACTTGAACAAGACATTCGACAAGGATTTTTATGTCTTTGTAGAAAAAGGGAATGCACAGCATCTAAATGAAAAAAAGAGTTAAGCGACTTTGTAATTGGTTGGGTGGCCAGTCTTGGGTAATGCTCCCTAGCAGATACTGTCAACATAAAGGTAAGTATTTAATGTTATGCTGAGGGTTTCAATATTCAACTTTAATAACTTGTATTAATTAATAAAGAAATTCAGGTAAAGTGAGCATATCATGAAAAAGGAGACTTATTAAATTAGTGGACTATAATGAGAATCTAAAGCTATATAAAGAGGAAAAAGTCTTAGGTTGAACCTTAGGATCAACTGTACCCATAGAAAATGGCAGAGGGGAGCTTTGCCAGAAATAAATTAGAAAATGACTGGAAGTTTTATAGAAGACTAGAAGCTAAGTATGTGACAACAGGGAAAGATGGTTTATAGAAAGTGTGAGGTGATTGTGCATTTTTTCAATGGACATATGGTATCTAGATTTAGGGAAGTGAGAGTTCTTTCTCATCTGCACAGGTCAGATCACACATTGTAGAATTTTTATCCAGTACTTATGAAGGATGTAGACTAATCAGAGGTAAGTGAAAGTCAATGACCAAGATAGTGAGTGGATTTTAATATGATCTACAAAAAATGGATTGGGAATTTTTAGATGTGAAGAGAAGGTTCAAATGTAGCTATGACAATTGTGTTCAAATATTTGTATGTTTTTATTTTTTTTAAGTAATATCGTTTACTTTTTTATTTTTTAATTTTTTATTGAACATAAATGGTATACATTTAAACTATACTTGGTGCCCTCTCCCCCCCACCCCTGTTTTCACTCCCCCCCCCCCTACCAATGATTGTCCAGTATAACCATGCCATATTCATAATTTTACACATATTCGGATGTAGACCCTCATTAATCAAGTTCAGTCTTCCTCCTCCCCTATATTTCCATTCAAGCTTTGCTGGTATTTCCCCTCCATTACATGGAGTACCACTGGTATCCTCTACGTTCCCTAGTTTGGGCATATTAGAAGAAACATATGTACCTTCTCCTTCTGTGCTTGGCTGATCTCACTTAACATAATGCTCTCCAGGACTTTCCATCTTCTTGCAAATGGTATTATTTTGTTCATCTTTATGGCTGAGTAGAATTCCATTGTGTATATTTCCCAGAGTTTTGCAATCCGTTCATCTGTTGATGGAGACCTGGGTTGGTTCCATATTTTGGCTATTACGAATTGTGCTGCTATGAACATAGGTATGCATATGTTGCTATAGTTCTCTGGATTCAACCCTTTTGGAAAAATACCCAGGAGTGGTAGAGCTGGATCATATGGTGGATCTATTCCTAGCTTTCTTAGGAACCTCCACACAGATCTCCATAGTGGCTGAACTAGTTTGCACTCCCACCAACAGTGTAAAAGAGTTCCTCTTTCCCCACATCCTCGCCAGCATTTGTTGTTATTTGATTTCTTTATGCTTGCCACTCTGACTGGGGTTAGATGGAATCTCAGTGTAGTTTTGATTTGCATCTCTCTGATGGCCAATGATGTAGAACATCTTTTCATGTATCTATTGGCCCAAATATTTGTGTTTTTAATTTGAAAGAGGAATTGCACTTCATTTCCATAACATGAGAGATTAGAATTAAGGGCAATAATTCCATAAAATAATTTTTTGTTGTGTGGCACTGGGTATTGAACCCACGGGCATTCTATTTCTGAGCTACATCCCCCAGGCCTTTTTATTTTTATTGTTTATTTTGAAATAAGGGCTAAGATTCTGAGGATTTTACTAAGTTGCTGGAGCTGGCCTCGAATATGCAACTCATCCTATTTTAGTCTCTCAAGTAGTGGGATTACTGGAATGTACCACCATGCTGGATATAGCAATCTTTTAAAAAATGTTTACTGAATGTAAACTCTGTTTGGCATTATAAGAAGCAAGAAAAGAAACATTAATAAGACAGATTTCTGTCCCAAAGGACAGAAATTTATCAACATTTACAGCCATACTCCAAGCGTTGATTCCTAGTACCCCTTATTTATACTATACACTATGGTTAAAGAGTAATAAGGCAATTTTCCTGTTAGTAATTTTTTTAAACCCATGTTCTACATCACATAAAGCAAACATGCAAATAAATTTGTTAGGCTTGGAAAAATATTTAAACAGAATTTTGTAACTCTTGTCTAGCAGTTTCTCTTTCCTCAGGGGCAACCATTATCAACTCTTTTAACTGATTATTATGCTATTTATCTCTATGTTTCTTAATAGCATGGTTATAATGCTTTCTTTTAACTTTTCCATTTTAGACTTTATCTGTTGACTCCCCCTTCTGAGTGATGAGCATTTGGCTCTGTTTTCTTTCACCCTGCATGTATACCCTTTTGTCCTTCTAATATTATTATGTTGTGTTTATGGATAAAGAAAATATTCTATTATCATGTTTATGAAAACTATATTTACAGCTAAGTCATGTAAAATATTGGCATTTTTCCTTTTTTGTACATAAGTGGTATTGAGAATTGAACCCAGGGACATTCTGCATCTGAGATACATCCTCAGCCATATTTTTTTAAGTTTTGGAACAGGGATCCTCCCAAGTATTGAGATTAGAGGTATGTTCTAGCATCCCTGGTTATCATTTTTCCTTTCTTCTATACCTCTTTATTTTCCCCAAATAGTTAACAAAGTTCTCATTTTAAAATCCACTCTGTTTTATATATGCTTATCACAAATCCAACCCTAAACACTTCATTGTCTCAATTTTTCTTAAAACTTTCTGGATCATTATATTGACATTAAATTTTATCTTTTACATTTTCTCTGAAGGCCTTCAGCTCAAAGTACACTGCGGCTGCTCTGTATTTCTGGAGCACAGGAAAATCTCCTTGTACAACCTAAGGATTCTTTTTACTTTTGGGTGTTCTGGGTCTCCTATTACAAGAACCTTATATCTTCTCTTAGCTCATAATCTTTTTTGACAAGCACATGCTCTAGCAGGGTTTTTTTTTTGTGAGAGAGAAATTTAGAGAGAAATTTTTGAAACATTTTAGATTTAACAATCTCTTCATTTTATCCTCATATTTGATTGGTAGTTTATCAGAGTTTTTGGCTCCTTTGTCAAAAATCAATTGGCTGTAAGTGTGTGTATTTGTTTTTGAATCTTCTATTTTGCTCTATTGGTATAATTATCTTATTGTGCTTAGATCAGTGATGAGTTTGTAAAAGTGATGATTATCACTTTACCACAACATTTGTCTTTCCAGATGTACTGTTTCTGGACCTGTTTGTTTTTAGAGTCATTCTTCACCCTCCCCTGAATTTCTTTGTTTTGTAGAACTGGGTTTCCCTGGCTTCCATGTCAATTGACATCTACCTGGATTCAGCCTGGGTGAAACGTTGGTAGGAAGCTGGAGAGAGTGCAAAACAGGAGGGAAAAGAACAGGGGATTTCTTATTCTGTCTCAAGCTGTGTTTCTGGCAAAGGCTGCATCTCTTCACCAGCTTTGTAGATGCCCCACATTTCCTGTGCCCCTGCCTTTGCTAATTTCTGATTTGCCTGACTGTCCTGTTAAGCTTCTTAAATTTCTATCAACACTGTAACCAATTCTCTTAGTTATAGTTCTACTGTTCTTACTATTCAATATTTTTTATTTCCTGGCAGACTGTGACTGAGATGCCAGACTCACCATCTCCTGAGGCTATATTCAGTTTTCATTTATTTCAGATGTTTGTCAGCCTTTTATAAATCACATCTTTTTGATGATAAATTGCATCAAATATTTGTGTTCCTTTTTTAAAGAATGTTTTAGACTTGGAAGGTGAGAGAGGAGGGGGTAGACAGTTATTTATAAGGTACTGTAATTTCTGCCTAATTCTCTGCATCCTGGAGTTCCACTTTTCCTACACAGCAGGGCACACATTTTTGGTGAGGTCACATACACTCAGGGACATGATGTCATCTTGCACATTGTGTTACAAACAGGTTTAATAATGCATTGTTGCATCTTAAACCCTGAGATGGAATGCTCAGTTCTAGCAGCCAAACCCAGGATCCATCTGGTATACCGGTTAGTCAATGACCCCAAGAGCCCAACACATTTCTCCCTGTTGAGATACAATAGAACTGACTCTTACAGACTCAAAGCTCAGTTTTAAAATACAGCAATGATGTCATCACTATGAGTATTTTTTCCCTGTGTCTCTTCTTTCTCTACCTCTGTTTTTATCTCCTCTCTCCTCCTCCTCATTTGTGTGTGTGTTTTACTGGAAATTTAGTAGCCTAAACATACATGAATATTTGTTCGCATTTTTTCACAGATCAAACAAACTGGAAACTTGTCTACCACTTCTAAGTTCTAGAAATTATAGAAGAGCATCATAGCTTGAGATGGTCTAGACCGTCATGGAATACATACAATTTCTGATGTGGCAAATTAGTTGATTGACATTAGTTATTGTGCACCTACTATTCCAAGCAAGAAAGTACAGTCATTTTTTTCCTCTCTTTACTTCTATCCAGTAACATATTTTTCCTCTCTTCATCCATATCTAATCATAGAGTTCTTTCTTCATTTCTCACCCTGCACAAGAGTCAATTCAAGATGGATCAAAGACTTGGAAATTAGACCAGGGACCTTGAGGCTCCTTGAAGAGGGCATAGTTCCAACACTGCAACACATAGATACAGGTAACACTTTCTCAACAAGACTCCAAAGGCACAAGAAACTAAAAGGTGAATCAATATGTGGCAAATTAATTTGATTACATTAAAAGACAAATATGAGTCCATTAAACTGAAGAGCATCTGTATGTACAACAAAGGAAACTGACAAAAACCTCAATCGAGAGCCAACAGAATGGGAGAAAAATTCTTCCAGCTACTCCTCCATTAGAGGAAATAGCTAGAATATACAGAAAACTCAAAAATCTCAGCAATAAGACAAACGACCCAATCAAAAATGGGCAAGTGAATTAAATAGACACTTCATGAAGGAAGAAATTCAAATGACCAATAAATGCATACAAATCGCTCAACTTCATTGGCAGTCAGAGAGATGCAAATGAAAACTACCTTGAGATTTCACCTAACTCCAACTAGAATGGCAATCATTCAAAACACAAACAACAACAAATGCTGGTGAGGATATGGAGAAGTGTGAACCCTAAAACATTGCTGGTGGGATTGAAAATTAGTGCAACCACTTTGGAAAACAGTATGGAGGACCCTCAGAAAAATGGGAATGAAATTACCATTTGATTCAGCAATACCACTTCTGGGTATCTACCCAAAAGAATGGAAACCAAACTACCAAACTAATGCATGTGTATCTATGTTCATAGATGCACAATTCACCATAGCCAACTATAGAACCAGTCAAGATGTCCATCAACAGATAAATGGATTACAAAACTGTGGGATATGTACACAATGGAATTTTACTCGGCCATAAAGAAAAACACAGCTAGGCATGGTGGCACACGCTTGTAATCCCCGCACTTGGGAGGCAGAGACAGGAGGATCGTGCTGGTTCGAAGCCAGCCTAGCTGGCTTAAGAGACCCTATTTCGAAATAAAAATATAAAATAGGTCTGGGAGTGTAGCCCGGAGGTAGAAGGTTTCCAGGAACCCCAGTACCACCAAAAAAGAATAAAGAAAAGAAAAACACAATTACATTATTTACAGGGAAATAGATGTGGTAGAATCAGGAGCTAACTTTAAAGGTGAACATTATAAAGGACAAAAATTGCTTTCAATAGCCAGAACTTTTGATCTAACCAAGTATAACTCACCACTTTTTAATTATTTTATAGCGATAACATTAAGCATGTACTACCTTACTGGAAAACATTGCTTAGCATCCAAAAAGAATCTAAAACTTGCATCTTATAGATATTGTCTTCACCATTGATGTTGTTATGTCTAAGAATACTGATATCTAATACTCATATATTTATTTATAACTCAATAACTCACTGCTAGGTAATCATATTGTTTTCATAGGTCAATCCTGTTCCCAGACATTCCTACTACAAGATTGAAGTAAATTCTTTAAAAGTGATATTCAACAGTTGACTGTTGAAGCAATGTTCTATTATTAACTAACATGTAATTAGTTCATTAAAAAATACCTCAACTGAATAGTATGTAACTTAATACAATCTACAAAAGTGGAGAAATCCACAGTTTCTCACAAATAGGAGCAA
The DNA here is from genome assembly GCF_963383645.1 of Muscardinus avellanarius. NCBI lineage: Eukaryota > Metazoa > Chordata > Mammalia > Rodentia > Gliridae > Muscardinus > Muscardinus avellanarius. The sequence continues at coordinate 71,799,236 of NC_137793.1, read as the reverse complement.
AATTACAGTGCGGGGAAACTGGAAATGAGGAGATGCCAGCTGGCAGGACACAAAGTGCTTCAGATTACTGTGTGTTCATGACCCCTGTGTTCTTGAAAAAAAATCAATTGGATTACGCTATTTGAGAATCTTGGAATGTCATGGCTTTGTGCCAGCCTTATCAGAACCTCACATCTGAAATTTAATTAAGCTGTTTTAAATTTCACCAGTATTTCTGAGTTTTTGAAAAAGCAATAAATGTAGGAACTAATAAATAACAGTGGAAGAATGTTGAGATTCCCTCAGATGGCAGCTTTCAGTGTAGAACTATGGACTGTTCCAAAGTCTACTATATACTTGTTTTATTGAACATGAACATGATACGAAGAAATACACTTTGCTCAAGTATTTGGAAAACAAATGAATGCAATATGGAAACTGAAATCAGTAAAATTTACCAAGTTTATTTTACTAAACTAATCCTCAAATTCAAATCCTTCTGTAATAGCATGTCTATATCTTAGGCTGAAGTCACATGAAGAAAGAGACATAAGTTCCAGTATAGGAAGAAGGGAGCCAGGAAAAAAAGTTTTGCTTCATGTCTATCTTAATGAGAATATTTTATTGATTTATTTTAGCTTGTTACACTGCACATAGAAAAAAACTATATTTCTTTATAATATTGGTGGGCTTAGCTTATAGTTAGTTCTATTTTATTTTCATAATTTAATTAGTGAATGATAATTATACGCCATAGTGAGAGTCCAAGTGGCATATTCATACTATGATATATTCATTGGTGATATATTCATTGGTGTTTCTCTCCTCAACCCACCCTGCCCCCCTCCTGCAGCCCCATACAAGTATATGTTATTGAGAGGGTACTGATACCTTTATATATTAACATAACTTTATCTGCTGTTTTCTTTCTCAGTCTTCAGTTTTCTCCTCTGGTCTCCCTTCCTGAGGCTGCTTTTACTATTCGACTGGTCTCTTCTCATTCATCTGAACTCCCTTCTATTTCCTTTTATTTTTTCCAGTTTCTGCCTATGAGACAAAATATATAACTTGGTTTTCTGAGACTGGTTGGTTTCACTTTGTATGATAGTATTCAGGTCACCCATTTCCCTGCAAATTACACAATTGTTCTATTTTTTATGGATGAGTAAAACTCCACTGTGTGTATGTAGCAACATTTTCTTTATCCATTCATTGGTGGACATGACACCTACATTGAATCCATAAACTGGATATTGTGAATTGTGCTCCTTTTTGTAATGAAAAAAATTTAAAAGATTTTAATTGCGGCAAAATAAACCTTACATAAATTTTTCTACTTTAGCCACTTTTTCCTTAGGTATTATTTATTTAGTTAGTCTCAGTCATTTTTAATTGTCTAGTTCAGTGGCATTAATTTCATTCATGTTGTGCAACCATCAGAACCATCTTTCTTCAGAATTTGGCCTAAAGTTGGTTTGTTAATTGCCTTCTAAAAGTTTAAAGGTCTTTTCACTAGGCTTTCTTTTTTTCTACAAAAAAAATTAGTTTGATCAAGGTTTGAAAATATAGAGGGCACTACAGATTTGGGAGCCAATATGATCTTGCATCATAACCCTAAAAATGAATTATTTAAGGAGTTTGATTATGTGACAAGATAAATAGGTTGTAACTGAATAAAGCAGCTGTCTAATCGGACTTATAAAAGAACAAGCACATTTGGCAGGAAAGAAACTGATACTACTAACCACTTTGACTTTTATCCATTCATTCAAATATCTAGTGAGCTAGGTATTGTTAGTCCTAGAGATTATTCTCTGCAGTGAGAAATTGGTGCTGAACAAAAGCAAATCAATCTTCACTTCCATAGGCCTTACATTTCAGAGGGAGAGACAGTCAATACACAGATAAATGCACAGTTGGTGATAGATGCTTCTAATAAAAATTTGTATGGATAGGAAAAAAAGGGTAAGCTTGTGTTCTTTTCATCATTTCTTCCCATTTACAATATATCATACAAAAGCAGAAGGATCTCAAATGAAAACCCACATACCAAACAAGCCATCAGACTCCATTCCTCTCTGGTCGTCACCTGGTACACAAGGTGATAGGTCCGGGTGCAGTGAAGGCAGATCAGTAATACTTATTGGTATAAGGAGAGCTCATTGCATTAGTCCCCTTTCTGTCAATATAAAAAAAAAGTGAGGTTAAAAATCTATAAGAATATATTAACATCTATAAAACAGGTTAAAGTTTATAAAAACAGGTTAAAATCTATAAAATAATAGGTTAAAATAATCTATAAAAATTTAGCTCGCAATTTTGGCGTTCCAAGAGCACAGTGCTGGCATCCACTTGGCACTGGTGAAGTCCCCATTTTCTTTGTCACAGGATAGATGGTATAGCAGGAGTACATGTGGAAAAGAGATCACATCACAAGGCAGAATGTCAGAGAGACCAGAGGGGACTAGGCATTTTTTTCCTATAATAACTCACTCTCTTAAGAACAATTGGGGTCCCTGGTGGATGATCTTAATCTTTTTTAAAGGCAGCATTCCCAAAGACTCAGTCATCAAACAGGAGGCCCTTATCTCTTAAGGTTTCACCACCTTCTAACACGGGCTTATTGAAGACCAAGCCTACAACTGATGAGCCTTTGGAGGATATACTCTAACCATATCCAAACCATAGTTCCTGTTCATTAATTTCTCCAAGGAATAGAAATCAGAAAACTAGCATTTTGGAGCACTGCGGTAGTTGTAGCTAGCAGGAATCAAAGCTGTATAAAGCACAGTTCACATGAATTCATTGACATTTAGATGTGTAATCACTGAAGGAGGAAATCAATGCCACATGATACATGAACATCAGAGGTGACAAGTGTTTGAAGATGTCAGAAGATACCAAGATAACTTCTGCTAGGGTAACGTGGGAAAAATACAGAAAAATATCACTGGATGTGGATTTGTTTTTGTGTGTGTGCTACTGGGGATGGAACCCAAGGACATTCTACCTTTGAGCTACAACCCAGCCCTATTTTTTATTCTTTATTTTGAAACAGGGTCTCACTGAGTTGCAAAGGGCCTCACTAAGTAATAGCAAGGCTGTCTGTGCACCACGATCCTCCTGTCTCAGCCTCCTAAATGTTGGGATTGCAAGCATGTGGTTGGATATGGATCTTGTTAAAGGAGCTGGGAGGAATTACAAAAGTTAGGATAAGAGAAGCTCTCCATAAAGAAAAGGTGACCAAAGTGGAGAGGAAAAAGACTAGAAAAATTTTAACTACAAGTCAGTACCCGGAGGGACATTATCCATGTATGTGTGTAGGGGAATACCTAGTAGACAACCCAAATTCAGTATTTCAATTATTCTATTTAAATAATTCCAACTCATACATTTCACCATTGAATTAAGCTTATTTATTTATTCATTAATTTGGCAGTTTGTTTGGTTTGTGCCTGTATTAGGGATATAGAAGTGAGCAGAACAGAAAGAGTCCCTGCCCTCATGGAACTTTAGATTTGTAAAAGAGATAGATTTTCAACATATTGATAAAGAGACAATATACTGCATGGTTTTAAGTGCCACGAAGAAAGGATGAGAAAGTAACAGGGAGTGGAATCTTTCCCTGAATAAGAAGTCTGCCCTGCACCATGAAGAAGAGAAGGCCTACAGGAGCAAGAGCAAAGGTGAGAAGCAGTGTTGTCCCCCATGAAGTGGTGTCAGATCTGGTAGAGCCCTGCAGGATGACACTTACTGAATATGAGAGGAAATCATGACTGTTTTTAACACTGGAGTGATAGGAGCTAGTTTATGTTTCAGTAAGATATCTCTGGCTAATGTACCAAGAATAAATGGAAATTTTGTACTTATTGTGGTGTAGGCCTATCTTGCAGTTAATTTCTAGCCTTACATACTACAAGTGGGCAATGATATTTGATTCAGTGGAAAAATATCACTCAGTTGCATGTTTACTTTCTCTATTAATGATGAGACAATATATCAGCATCATAAGTTTATTAGGAAACCATCAATAGGAGATTTATATGTATGTATGCATGCATGCATGTATATAGATATGTATATATGTATATACCCACCATCTATCATGTGTCCTATACCTATCTAAAGAGGTCTATTGCAAAAGCTTGTCCTCTGATTGTGAGGGCTGACAAGTTCAAAATCTGTAGGGCAGGCTGGAGACTCTCAAGTAGGAACTGAAATTCCAGTACACAGGTGGAATCGCTTTCTCAGAAAAAAACCTTAGTTATGTTCTGAAGGCTTTTCAACTTATACCATCGGGTCCAACCAAAGAATCCAGAATAATATCCTTTTCACAGAGTTAATTTATTGTACACATATACACACATGCACATACATACACACACACATACACACACAAAGATACTATGCAACTTAAAAATAAAATCCTGTCATTTGTCACAACATGGGTGAACCTGGAGTATCTTAAGTGAAGTAAGCCAGACACAGAAACAAAAATATCCCATAATCTCACATATGCAGAATCTAAAGAAAAATGTTGGTGTCATGGAAGTAGAGTACAGTGGTAATCATCAGAGACTGAGGTGGTTAGCAGGAAAGAAAAGGGAGAGGTTGGCTAAAGAATATATAAACACAGTTAGATAGGAATAAACACCAGAGAGTGATTTATTTATTTCTTTATATTTATTTATTTATTTATTTATATTTATTTATTTATATTTATTTATTTATTTTTGTGGTAATGGGAATGGAACCCAGGGGCTTTCTACCTCCAGGCTACACTCCCAACCTATTTTATATTTTATTTGAAAACAGGGTCTCACTAAGCTGCTGAGGCTGGCTTTGAACCTGCATGACACTCCTGTCTCAGCCTCCCAAGTACTGGGATTACAAGCCTGTGCCACTACTCCCGGCTCAAGAGAGCTATTTTACAGCATGGTGACTATTGTTATGAATGATATATTCTTGAAAAATGCAAAGTGAGTAGATGTTTATGGTCTAACCAAAAAATGACAACTATGTTAAATATCATCTTTGTTAATTAGCTAGATTTAATTATTCTACAATGCATATATACACTTCAAAAATCATGTTGTACCATGATAAATACATACAATTTTATCTATAAAATAAATTAAAAAATAAAAATACTTTAAAATTAACATTATTTTACTTAGTTTTTATGGGGCCTGAGAATTGAATCCAGGGCTCTCACATGCTAGGCAAGTGTTCTAGCACTGGAATACACCCCTAGCCTCCAAAGGCTTTCTGTTTTATGCTTAAAATGTTAATTGACTATAGATATTAATGCTTTGACAGCAACACTTAGAGAATGATGACTAAATAAATGGGTACTACAACATAGTCAAGTTGATACATAACAGATGACTAACCAATTTTTGCCCAATAACAAATTGATTGGCTTTGTGTAGACTGAAGAGTCTTCCCTTTGCTTTCTGCTTTTGACTCGCTCTCCTGAATTCTGCAGATAACTTTAAATTTGACCTTCCTATCAGATAGGCTGTTGCCAGGTTAGAAGCGATAAAATGTTGATGGAGAGGACAGAACCCAGCCTTGCTCTTGATGTCATCAGCTCTGGGAACCTGGCTTCCACAACTGGTGACCCCCTTGCCAAGGGGATAAATTCCAGTCCCCCAAAGGCAGCCTCCTGAATCTCGTTCCTACTTTGTTGCCATTCTAATATTCAACTCTTTAACATAAGAAGAGTGTTTCCACTGTTTAGAAATTGATAATCAAATACCTTTTGAAGAACAGAATAGTGCCTCTGTGACGTTGTGTGGGCTGTGGATCAATTCTAAGAGTGAGAAATAATTATCATACAGTTCATCCTATTGACCCCAGTCAGCTCTGCTCAATAAATATTTGCAAAGTGAATGAATGCCAAAGCATGCCCGGAGTTCATGCAAGCTGGTGACATTTCCATCACTAAAGCTGTGCGACTGCAAACTTTATCTTGGAGAACTCACGATAGGTGGTGAAGTTGTTCTGAACATAGGAAGCAGCTACTGGCCAAATTATGTGCTCTTGGAGAGGAACATTTCCTGTGAATTAAAAAAGAAAAAAAGGCTGAGCGTGACTAATATGGTTAGAATATTCTCATCTTCTCCAGGAGAAGAATGGAGTCAGGTAAAGCTTTGCAACAATTCACGGTCACAAACCTCCATAGACACCCAGATCATTAGGTAACCACATACATGTGGCACATAGACTGGAACATCCCAGACTCTAAAACCACAGGCATCTTTCTGCTGGATTAGAGCAAGCAGTCTCACAGGCCCAGGCAGAAAAAGGATGTGGTGATTTCCCAAATTATTCTGATTTATAGTCAATAAGGTGCAGGGTTATGGTATGCAAAGTAAATGAATTGTTCACACTTCTCACTGCCCTCTTCCTGAACCCCTAGCCGCTGCTGGTTTCTAAGAAGGTACTAGGAGTGTCACCATCATAATAACCATGCCTGGTCTTTGTCTCCATCATCAAGCCACACATCTGATAAGTGATCCTTCAGGAATAGCCATGAAACCCCAGGCTTTGGTTACTAGCCAAGCCAGGGTGTGATATTTTTTCCTGTTTAATTAAAAAAAAAAAAGGCTTGCCCATTTGATCTTGCCAGTTGTCTGAAAGTTCAAAAGGTAAAGAACATTTCCCTCCACAAATAAGCCGCGGAATGTATTTTGAAATTGAGTTTTCATCAGCAGTTGCTGTGCTGAGCCACTTATTCCACTGCTGAGGAAGGTGAAATGGAAGTTCTTTCCTGAAAAAAAAGAAAAAAAAAAGATAGAGCAACTTTATATTTGTAATTTGACATCTGTGGGTGGGGCTCTCGGAACCTGGAGTCATCTTTCAGACACTGATACAGGATAGGCCATCCTCAGATGAGAGGTACTTGTTGTGCCCTCTTGGCACAGAGAGAGGTCAGGTTTCCATATAAAGTAAATTATAAGATGAATCTGAACTTACTTCGGGGCCTTCTAATAATAGGACACAATGAAACTTTATAAACCACCCTTTTTTAAGCAAAAGTCATATCATAAATTATATTTTTAGTTTATAATGATGTAATGTTGCATGCTATATTCAATGTGTGGGGCTGCCCACTGGGGACCAGGACTTCTATTTGTGGAACTTTGCAGAAACCCCTGAGAGTATCTGCTTTCATGTTGATCCAAGAGTGGAGATCACTTGGGCTCTTGCACTTTAAGGAGAAAATGACATTTGAATTGGAGCCTGAAACACAGGGAGGATTTGAACAATAGCGAAGGATACAAACTATGTGTCTCATCTTCCAACATAGTGAGGTATTTTTAATTATTTTTAAAAAATTGACTTGAATCTCCATTTTTCTTTTTTCCCATCTTTCATATTATGAAAGTACTATGCAAAGTCTAATGTTTTCCTTGGTATCCTTCACAGATGTGTTTCTCCTAGTGAACATTTCCTTTAATTTCTTACTTCCACAGAATTCTCAATCTCTTCTCTGCATCTCTTCTTCTCAAAGTATTTTTCTCTCAGTCCTACATCATGACTGGCCTCATTTTCTCAAAGCAACCCTAATAAAAGACTGTTTCATGTTTAGATATTAGGATAATTAAGGAGAGTTGCAGCATGGTACAGAATTGACAACCTCTTAAATTTCATATCAGATATCCCTTGTTCAATTTCCGTGGTCCTCCCAGCCACAGGAAATATCTTACTGGCCAACCTATTTTTTGGGGGGGGGTATTTTTCATTAATCTGAGGCCACATCTAAAATGGCTAATGTAATGAAGTAATCTCCTGATGCTATGACTCAAAGAACTAAAAATATTTCTTGCAAAGCAGTCTAAAGTAAGATCTCCAGGCTAGCCTTTGGCTGTGTTCCACATGATCATTCAGGGGTCTGGTGTTAGTGAATTTTCACCTCATTGTACCCCAGACTTTTACTGTTCAAATGGTCAAAGCTGGCACATCCCAGTGGTTACAACCAGTGGGGCAAGGGAAGAGAGTAGAAGGGAGTGCCTTCCATCTCCAGCTCTGACCCACAAGTGGCACACCCTACTTCTTTCTACATTCCATGAGTGAGAAGTCAGTCATAAGAACAACTAATCTCAAAAGGGGCTGGGAAATAGAATCCCTTCTTGTAGAGCCATGTGCCCCATTTCATCTCCTGTACTATAAAAAATTGGTCTGAGGAAATGCCAGTGAGAACTGGAAATCTTTGCCACATTCTTCCCTTGTGTTTCGGAAACTTCTTTTATAGCTAATATTTTTTTTCTCTCTACTTATCAGCAGCCAACTCCTGGATTTCTATCGCATTCTAAATGCAAAATTATTCAGTTCCTCACATTTTAATGCTCTCATTCTAAACTAGGCTCAGTGGCCTCAACTCTTAATGTTGAGGCTGTTAGGCACTTTTTCTACATTAAATGTATGAAAAAATGTTCAATGTCACTATCAGTCAGGGAAATCTCAAAACTACACTGAGATTCCACCTAACTTCAGTTACAATGGCAATCATCAAACAGTAAGCCAGGCATGGTGGCACATACTGTAATCTCAGTACTTGAGAGAAAGAGACAGGAGGATTGAAGGTTCAAGGATAGCCTCTGCAACTTAGCAAGGCTCTCAGCAACTTAGTGAGACACTGTTTCAAAATATAAAAAACAAAACAGGGATGGGAATGTATCTCAGAGGTAGAATGCCCCTGAGTTCAATCTCAAGTAAAACACACACACACACACACACACTATAAATAATAACAAATGCAGGTGAGGATATAGGAAAATAAGAGCTCTTATACTGGTGGAATTGTAAATTAGTATAACCACTATGGAGATCAGTTTGAAAGTACATAAAAAAACTAAGAATGGAAACATTATATATCCCAGCCATACCACTCCTCAGTATATTTCCAAAAGAATTAAAGTCAAAATACTATGGTGATGCCTGCATACCCATGTTTATAGCAACACAATTCACAATGACCAAATTATGGAATCAATCTAGGTATCCAACCACAGATGAATGGATAAAGAAAATGTAGAATATAGATACAATGGAATTCTACTCAACCATAAAGAAGAAAATTATGTCATTTGCAGGAAAATGGATGAAACTGGAAAATGTTATGCTAAGTGAGATTAAGTCTCAGAAAGTTGAAGATAGTCTTTTTTTTTTCTCATATGCAGACTTTAGAAAAAGCAAAACATAAGGAACTTTATATAATACAGAGAGACCTGCAAAGTAGTTGAAGGGGGTTAGGGGAGGAAATTAGGTGGGAGAAAAGGGAAAATTGAAGGAGACAACAGTTCAAATAATGCTGTGGTGATATGTGAAGGTATTACTACCAATCTCACTAACTTGAGTGGGGAGAGAGGAGGGAAGAGTGGGTTGGGGTGTAAAGGGAAATACACAAGGAGCTGTATATTTTTACCACTTTGAATTTCACTATAAGGTGTCATTACAATGTACTAATAATTTTTTGAAAATGAGCTACCTCTAAGATAGGTGCTTGCTATTCCTATGAGGCAGTCCCCAAGCTATTTTCCTCTGTGTGCACTTGTGAGAGCACACTTATGTGCAAGCATAAAATTAGTCATCTCACTTCTCTTTTTCATGAGGGTTTGAGTGCAGAGGAGGTGTGTGTGTGTGTGTGTGTGTGTGTGTGTGTGTGTGTGTGTGTAGACTATTTCTTGTAAAAGGAAACACTGAAACACAAGAGTAGAAAGGAAAAGCTTGGGATAGCTTAATCAGTAAAAGGTAAGTCTAGTCTACCAGGCTCACAGGCTACATGAAAAGAAATAGGAACACTAAGAAGGACTCATTCCAGTCACAAGAAGCAGACACCAAATGCAAACCAGCAGAGGCTAAATAGAGTAATCACACGAGAGACCACAGAGGTACTTCCAGTTCTAAGTCTGGCTGACTTTAGGGCTCCACAAAACATCAAGTCTTTTTCTCTATGTTTGACCCAATGGGCCTCTGATTTCTCAAATAGCTACTCTCCCTAGGACCCCTGGTATCTCTAGGATACAGATGATCTGTAAAACCTTTATGTTGCCAGCAAATTGCCAAGGTAAAACAAAGGTGGAATTCCAGAATCAGATTATCCCTTGCAGAATTTGTAAAGCCAAAGACAGAGAGCCAATTCTAACTCTTAGTAGATTTTCTTGATGGAATGAAGGTTCAATAAGAGTGGTGGTCAGGAGGAGGTTCTGACAGCACAGAGAGCACCAAGAAAGATGTAGCAGCACACTCTAGTGTACTAAGTTCAGTGGCACAGGGATCATGAAACTAGTAACAGGCGATGCAAGGTAGGCCATTAAAAGATGTTTAGATCTGAATATGTGTAAAATTATGATTGTAGCCTGGTTAACCTAGACATATATTGTTGAGATGGGGGGCAGGGGAAGTAGGGTGAGATGGCACCAAGCATAGTTTGAACGTATGCCATTTTCAATATGATCCACATTAAATAAATAAACAAATAAATATAAAAAAACTGTTATATGCTTAAATAAAGATGCTTAGAGCAGTGCACATTTGTGCCATTGTTCTCTTTCCCTACTCTTTGAGGGTTCTTTTTTTTTTGTGGTGGTACTGGCATTCCTGGAAGCCCTTCTGCCTCCGGGCTATGCTCCCAGACCTATTTTATACTTTTTATTTGGAAACAGGGTCTCTTAAGCCAGTGCTGCTGGCTTCGAACCTGCATGATCCTCCTGTCTCTGCCTCCCAAGTGCAGGGATTACAAGGGTGCACCACCACGCCCAGCATGGGTTCTTGATTTTATCTCTTTTTTTGTGTGTGTGGTACAGAGGACTGAGCCTATTCTATCTCTGAGCTATACTCCCAACCCTATATTTTATTTTTTTAATCCTGAATCAGAGTCTCATTAAGGTGTTAAAACTGGTCTCAAACCCTCTACCTTCTTATTTCAGCCTCCCCAGTATTGGAGTTACAGGTGTGAGCCACCATGCCTGGCTCATGTCTCATCTCTTCATAGGTTGGGAAAATGGGCAGAGAGCAAGTGTTCTGGGGTAATTTGTCTTGGATGTGGTCCTTTCTGCTGCTGTATCAGCAGTGTGAGTTTACAGGATCTTGGCATGGAGCCTGTGCACTGTAGCTTATGGGATCCTAGCAGAATCAATCCTAATGCTAAAGATGGGGAAAGATGTAGTAATGGCTGTGTAGGTGCGTAGGATCCAAAGCAATGCAAGCTTTACAGACCATTGGCAGGGAAGTAAACAGGAGCCTTTCCTGAGTCTGGCCAAGTCCATGGGGTTAAATATGATTAAGCCTAAACATGTAAACACTAAATTCTCAAACTAATCACAATGTAACTTTCTATTAGGGTTAAGCCAAATGACAGCTGATTGTTTTGCTTCATAGTGGCACCAGGTCCAAAATGTTGATTCCTTGTATAAATCCTGTAGTCATCCCCAGAAATAGCATGGTCCATCAAAGAGCAGCCTTTCTAAAGTTTCTAGAGAGTTTAATTAAGACATTTTTTTAAAGAACCACCTGGAAAAACCACAAGCAATACTGACTGGCTTTTAGGGAGCCTCGGGGAAATGCCACACATCTAGAGCAGAGGTGGCCTGTGGTGGCCTTCCCGGACACCCCGACAGTGCAGGCTCCACCCCACATTCTAGTGGGTAAGGAAAGCATGAGGCAGTTAAGCAGAAAGGAAAAATAATACCACACTCGGTTGAAATCACATCCAACTGGGGACGAGGCCCGATTTGTAATCCTTCATCCTTTCTGGGATTCATTCAGCTGCCACGGACACCCCCACAGGATGGATTCTTTTTCCAGGGCAACAAATGCTCAATTCATCAGGGAACAGAAGCAAGGCTCCTGTGCTATTTCTTCAGGATCCATAAAAGGTTTGAATATAAATGGAAACCAAAGACATATTATTTTCAGAAGTGAACATATTTTCACCCTAGTCTGAGGATGTTGATCCTTATCGCTCCCTTCCAGAGGGAGGGTGACCCGGCTCAGCCGCATGTTCCTGGGAACTTCAAAGGAGCCCAAAGGAGCCCCGTAAGACATGCTAGCCCACTCTGTTCCAACCGCAGCCTTGCTGACAGTGCTTAAGTGCAAAAGCAAATGTTTCATATAGGTAAGGACCTAAAATAATGAAGCTTTTTTTTTTTAAAGATAGCTACAAGAAAGAAAAAAATTCTGTAGGAAGTCATAGCAGTAATGGTTATCATGACATTAATATGCAACATCTGGACTTCTAGGGATTATGCCAATGAGCACAATAGTGCTGCTGAGGCCCTACAGGCAATTAAATCACAATGCTAGGTTAATAAAAAATAAAAATAAGAACTAAAAGAGGAAAACCTGAACATAGGTGGTTACGTTTGAATATGAGTCTGCTTTATTGGAACTGAACAAACACTAGCTAACTAATCTATGTTAAAAGGTAAGATGTTTTTGTAGGAAATACAATTATACAATAGACTCTACACACTCAGTTGAAATACAATAAAGGCTCAAGAATGAAAATGAAATTGTTTCCTGTATTATTCACAGACTCATTTGGGAAATTTCCACCCAGAGAATTTCTCTTGTGACCTTGTTGTTGAAGCTAACTTGTCTCCCAGCCCCTTCTCTGACCTGCTCTTGATGGCGAACTGGAAACAAACAGGAGTTGGTAGAATAAAACTCCAGTCATACTCTCCCCTCTGCTGATTACCTAGTGACAGGTTAGTTGGCCTCTTTAACCTCAGTGACTTCATATAAATAGCAATATTTTGCCTGCCCAAAGGCAGGATGCTAGACAAGATGAATGATGTATCTCAATTTGATGCATGTTTTCTTTGTCTTAAAAATGAGGTTATGGATTGGTCAGACTGCTCTGCTATAAGCATAGAATTTACACACACACACACACACACACACACACACACACACCCCCCAAATAAATGACATAGCTCATGTGACTTTTCTAAATATACTATTGATTTTTATCTGATTAATTCATTATTTAAATAGTCCTTTATATCATCAGATGATTCATAAAGTCCATCATATTTTCAGAAGGATTTAAATGATCGTGCAAACCTGTTGATCCAAATATCAGCTTGATCAGTAAAATGCCTCTGGGAGCTTTCCTTTTTTACCATTTTTATAGCCCCACTTTTCTTAAAACCATTGGGACTTCTTGCTTCAAATGTTACCATAGCTTTCTTACTCAGTCTCCATGTATGTAGAAACAACTTCTCTAATTCATCAAATGTTTCTGACACTTATTTTTCTGTACATCAATCTAGTCTTTATCCTCCTGCACTTAACCAGGCCCATGCTCCTGCATGTAAGCCTTTCACAGGTAGTTCCAACTTGACTTTCTCTCTTAACTCCTGTCATTTCTCAATGTGAAATGCATAGAGGTTTCAGGGAACACTGGCCATTTCACGACATTCCACCTACCTTCTCACCAACAGGTAGCCATTTCTTTTCCGTTGGATTTTCCTCTGTTTTAGTTTTCTATGGCTATGGAGACTTGAAACACTTGGTGGCTAAAAGCAATACCCACTTATTATCCCACATATGTCAGAAATAACCCAAAGCCTGAAATCAAGGTGTTGGGTTTAGGGGATGACTTAATTAAGGGAAGATCTACCTCCAGGCTCCTTGGGATTATCAGCAGAATTAATTTCTTTGTAGCCATGGATCCAGGTTCCTCTGGTTTTGGTTGCTGTTACCTGGGGATCACATCCAACTTGTAGGGGTAATTCTGAAGTTCTTGTCATCTGTCTCCTCCAAAGATTCTCTATGACTTCAGAGAAGGCCTGGTCTTTTCTTTCAAATGTTGAAAGAGCCAACAGATTAGATAAAGTTGATCCAAATATCTTCCTTCTGATTAGGTCGACTGGTGAAGGGTTTTAATGACATCTAAATAAATCTCTTTTGCCATCCATATCATTATGGTAGTGATATCTCATTTTAGGTACAGATTTTACCCACACTCAATTGGAGGAAATTATACAAGGGCTAGTTCTTTAGGGCCATTTTCAAATTCTGTCTACCACATCTTTCTTTCTTTCTCTGCTGGACAAACTATGATTCATCATCCAGCAGTTAGCTTAAATGCACCAAAAATGTTTAATTATGATACCCTCAGGCTGAGTTTCTGGACCCAATTTCACTGAATATCTTTATTTTCAACCCAGAACTATAATATTTAGCATGCTATATTATACCTAGTGATGTATGTACTTGTCTGAATTAAGATGTAACAAATAGGGGTATCCTGGAATTGTTTCATTTTGCATACTGCAGATTCCTTGTTTGTTGACAATGTGTTCTCTGTGTTAAACTTCTTTTTAAATATTATTTGCACAACCTGAAAGGGAGGTATGCCAGGTTATCTAGAAGGAAATATTTTCTCAGGTAAGAATGGAGGATTAGTGTCAAGTGAAGCATGAGTTTCCTTTACTTTTTCTACTGGCCTTTGCACATTCAATAATTCAGGTCTTTCATTCTAGTGGCATTGACACAGGGATTGACACGTAAGATTAGAACTGCTGTTCATGATAATGATGCATTCACGCTTGCTCATAAAGGACTAGATCAGAGGATAAAATTCTCAGCAAACTGACTCAAAACACATTGAAGAAGAGGTATCCATAGTTTTGATTTAACATATAGCAGTTACTTTGCATTTGATATCCTCATGAATAAAGCTGGTAGCAACTAGAAATGGAATAAATAATTAAGAAAGTATAGCCCTGGTGTCCATGTATGGTTGTTAGCGCTAAATTCTCCCCCCACCATGAAACTCTCTTTCATACAGGAAATTGAAGGGATTCATATTTAAGATGCTTGATCCTTCTTTCTGCGAGTCACTTCAGAAATACAGTCTTCCCAGAATTAGTAAATCCAGTTTTTGTTTCATTCCCTCGAGGTGCACATGGTGGAGATGTAAGCTATGTAAGAGAATTAGATGGTACCTAGACACCAATGTGCAGTCAAAGTTTGGAAGAAATTATTTCTTTTGCCTGCATAGCAATGCAAAAATATATCCTGCTATGTTACTTCTCTGGAAGGAAGACTGGAATGTGAGTGATTTCATGCTATAGGCTGAATCCAGGATTCCTCATTTTGAAAAGAAAAGAATGAGCATGGAAAATTATCCAGAACTGCAAGCTCTTTGCAATGATTCCTTGTAAAATAAAAATAAAAATAAAGCTGGAACCTACCTCTTTAGGTACATGTAAGACAACACCATTCAGCAATACTCAGAGTTCAGAATATCTCAGAAAACAGCCAAAACGAAAAAAAAATGACTCTTTACTTTCTAACATGTTTACAGATAACTTGGATTTTAAACTTTGTGCCAAAGGAATGCTGGAAATAAAGGCACCGGTTAGGATAATATTTAGCAAAGCATTTTGAACGGGCACCAATGTTCCATTAAGGGAATTAAGAAAGATCTGCCAGTGTTCTCGGGAGATGATTCCCACAGTTCCCCTCCAAAATGCTTTCAGATATGCAGGGGAACAAATGGGATGAGTCAAGCACAGTAACTCATGGACATTTTTTGGAAGCTGGGATGAGTTATGTTAGCTTCTGTTTTCTGGTCAATACCTTCTCCAGGAAATGGAAGGAGAATGTGATTGCCTCAGTCAGCAGAGACAGTTTAAAAATTGATTTGAGAAATCAGCACTTGGCCCTCTGACCTCACCTGTTGTCAACAATTTTAATCACATCCGGTCATTAGTGTAAAATTGTTGGTCTACTCCAGAGCCTGCCTCTCTGACAGCTGCATGGACTTTGCCCACAGAGCAACTTCTTTCCTGAGATTTAGCAAACTAGAATGATACAGCATTGCTTGCTACATCGCTTAACCATGAAGAGAATTCTAATACGGTTCTACCAAAAGGTCCTTTGGCTTAGTATATTTAAAAAGAAGAGGCACTAAGAGATAGACTATCGGCAAGTGCACAGGGAGACCTTGACTTAGATTCTAATTCTAGCTCTGAGACTCAATTATATAAAAAGAACTAAGACATTTTGTTCTCTGGAATAGAATATTGTAGGGATTAAAATAAGCTGCCAGTGTTTTGGAAACACATCTTTAAAATTATGTAAGTTATACAATTTAATTCAGAGTATCATGCTGACCTTCTAGGCTAAAATAATCTGGTATATTATAAATATGAATATCAACTTATACAACAAAGACTTACTGAGACTCTACAATGTGTCAAACTAATTTCTAAACATATGTGATAGAAAGCACCATTTAGCCAGGCGTGGTGGAGCACGCTTGTAATCCCCACGCTTGGGAGGCAGAGGGAGGATCGTACAAGTTCGAAGTCAGCTGCGCTGGCTTAAGACACCCTGTTTCCAAATAAAAAATAGGTCTGGGAGTATAACCCGGAGGTAGGAGGGCTTCCAAGAACCCCAGTACCACCAACAACAACAAGAAAAAAAAAAAAAGAAAGCACCCTTTGTATGAGAATTTAGAAATAATTTTGTCAAGTGTAGTGGCATACACCTATAATCTCAGTGCTCGAGAGGCTGAGACAGGAGAATCACAGGTTCTAGGCTACCCTCAGTAACTTAGTGAGACCAGTTCAAAATAAAAAATAAAAAGTATTGTGGTATCTTGGAGGTAAAATGCCCTTAGGTTCAATCTCCAGTACTAAAAGAGAAAGAGTTTTGCTGACTAGAAAAATCAACCTTTTGATTTTTAAAATATACTTTTATTAGTGGATTGTAATTATAGATCACAGTGAGGTTGAGTGTGATATAAACACACAGCACTTGATCCTACCCCACTTCCCCATCCCAGGACATGGCAGTGAGATTGGTAGCAATGCCTTCATATATGGACGTGGGATTATTTGAACTGTTTTCTTGATTTGCCTCCTTATTTCCATCCACATCTCACTCCATCCAATCCCCATCAACTATTCTACAGTTTTTTTAAACTTAAACTATAATTTAATAACACAAATAATGCAATAAGTGGTTTTATCTTTAAATATGTGTACATATATTGAACATTTCCTGGAAGTTCCTTATTTAAACTACCTAGTAGTCATATGTGATAAAGTATCCCTGAATAAGTAATTGAAACTCAGTGTTTGAACCTCATGTCCAAGGTCACAAAACTTGTTGAACAAATGAATCAGCCAGGATTTGAAATCCAGTTCTATCTTACTGCATGGAGGTAAGTTAATACCACCTGCTTATGCTAACCTCTTCAGGATGCTGATTGTTTGAATTAGTCGAGTTTCAAAGCTCCTCACAGATTTTCAAAGTGATCAACCTAATGGTAGCACAGAAATAACCCAGTTCATTTAGGTCATCTCAAAAATGTTACCTTAAAAAGTACAATTTTTTCTTTCTGTAACTTAGTGTAGATATTTCCTATGACAGCCAGAAACTTTACTTGTCCTCCGACCCCAGTCTAAAGCTACATCTTTTTGAGAAGTGATGTCTCTGGGTCTCTAAGCAGCTGCACAGTGGCCATATCATGTGACTCACGGTTTCCTTATACCATGTGCTTTTGCGTGGCTCTGTAACACTTTCTAGAGTGATTTCAGTAATTCTGTGGTTTTATTATCAGTTAATTTGGAAGTCCTTTTAATTCATTCCCATTGCATTTCCATTGTACCTATTTTCATTGTGCAGATCAT
This sequence comes from Muscardinus avellanarius, assembly GCF_963383645.1. Lineage (NCBI taxonomy): Eukaryota > Metazoa > Chordata > Mammalia > Rodentia > Gliridae > Muscardinus > Muscardinus avellanarius. The sequence goes on along the minus strand of NC_137793.1, from coordinate 71,781,597 downwards.
ATTTAACTAGGTCACTATTAGATTATACCTTTGCTTTCTCTTACTTGTGTTTGTCATCTTAGTGTCTAGCATAATATCAGATGTGCTTTAAAAATGTTCAGTAAATGAATGGAAGGTAATGTCTCCATTATCCATCACACTTTTTATTTTATGTTGATAGAAATGATTTTAGGTTAAATGACTTCTTAGTGTAGTTGGAACATTTTCTTTTTTTAAATATATTTTTATTGGTACATTGTAGTCAAACATCACAATGGAATACAAGACTTGTGAGGATATCCAAGTACACATCGTCCAATTAGCCTTTATCCAATGCCCATCCCACACCCTCCCCGTCCCTCAATCCCATGCTTGATTTAGTGAATAACTTTGATATATTTGTTCACGTACATCATGTGTTTTACAGAGATTCCATCTTCCCCCATTCCATACCTTCTGATTGGTCACCTTAAATGCTTCCCCATAGAGCCCTTTCTTCCACTAGATTTACTCCTATTACCCATTTCTTCCTAGTTTTTGCATATTAGGGAAAACATCTGATTTTTTTTTCTGTGATATTTCTCTGTGTATGCTGCATTGCAAGTTCCGATCCCACTCTTGAAGGCCCTGGCACTGGCCTAGCCACCTGGCAGACTCTGATCCCAGCCTCACTGGCTCCAGCACTGGCCTCACCCCTCGGCAGGCTCCAATCATGGCCTTGGAGGCCTCAGCACCGGCCTTGCCTCACTGCAGGCTCTGATCCTGGCCTTGCTGGCCCTGGCACTGGCCTCACAACTCAGCAGGCTCCAACCCCACCTCGCTGACCCCAGCACCAGCTTCACCCCTCAGCAGGCTCCGATCCCAGCCTTGGAGGCCCCAGCAACGGCCTTGCCTCACGGCAGGCTCCGATCCCAGCCTTGCTGGCCCTAACATGGGCCTCACGCCTCGGCAGGCTCTGATCCCGGCCTCGGAGGCCCCAGCATTGGCCTTGTCTTACAGCAGGCTCCAATCCCAGCCTTGCTGGCCCCAGCACTGGCCTAGCCACCCAGCAGGCTCCTACCTTGGCCTCATAGGCCCCAGCACTGGCCTTGCTGTCTTGTTCTTCACTGGGCTCTGGTCTCTGTCACTATGAGCAGGTCGTCTACAGATGTTCCCTTTTTTTCTTCCTTTTTTTATGTTTGTACTGGTATTCCTGGAAACCCTTCCACCCCTGAGCTCTACTCCTGGAGACCTATTTTTTTATATTGTTATTTGGAAACAAGGTATCTTAAGCCAGCAAGGCTGGCCTCAAACCTGCATGATCCTCCTGTCTCTGCCTCCCAAGCACAGGGATTACAAGCATGTGCTACCAGGCCTGGCGTTCTTTGATTAGTTTTTAATTAATATGAGAGAGTAGTACATGTCTTTTGCGAAAGCTAGGACCTCCAAATACCTAGTGGCAATGAATTTTGTCTTCCCTCCAAAGGGAGAGGTCCGCAGCTTTTATTTCGGGGAGCAGGTTTTGCTGCTCCACATGTACCCTGGTCTCCTGCTCTGTGCAGAGGAGCACGGTGGCCATGAGGGCTGATGACTTCCAGACATGCAGCGTGGTGGCCCATCCCAGCTAAGGTTCTTTAACTAAGCTTTTTATTTCTGCCATGTTTTTAACTTCTATGGATTCTTTTTTCTTCCAGTGTTATGCTCTACTTGTCTTAGGAAAGTAATATATTACTTCTTTTCTTTCTTTTTTTTTTTTTTTGGTAATACTGGGGATGGAACGCAGAGGCCTTGTATCTCTGAGCCACACCACCAGCCCTATTTTTTTGTGTGTGGTTTTATTTTTGAAACAGTCTCACTCAGTTGCAAAGGGCCTCAATAAGTAGCTGAGGCTGTCCACAGACGAAGATCCTCCAATCTCTGCCTCCCAAATGCTAGAATTATAAGCATGTGTCACCATGCCTGATGCATGCAATATATCATTTCTAACAATATGATTATTTACATAAAGCATTCTTGTCCATGCATGGTCACAGGCTCTTCCAAATTTCTGTTTTATGCAATGTTTTTAGCTTCTATATTAATTCTAAAAACTTGCCTCAAATATTGATTGGCCATTGGCTTTCTCTTGTATGTGTTTTTGTGTGTGTGTGTGGTACTGGGGTTTCTGGAAGCTCTTCTACCTCCGGGCTACACTCTCAGCCCTATTTTATATTTTTATTTGGAAACAGGGTCTCTTAAGTCAGTGCGGCTGGCTTCAATCCTGCGTGATCCTCCTGTCTCTGCCTCCCAAGCACGGGGATTATAAGTGTGCACTGCCATGCCTGGCACTTCTGTTGTATTTTTAAATGACAACTAAAATATTGATTGAAAAGGTCATAAGTCACATAGGTCATCAGTCACATATTGGATGGCCATGTCAATTGTGGACTTCATGTCTATTGATCTCTCTGGCATGTTTTCTTACAGAACTGACAATGGTGTTTTCCTCTTGAGCTAGTCATCTTCACCAAAAAAAATTCAGTATTCTGCTTAGAGGGTATAATGATGACTGACATCATTGATAACTGGGTAGAAAAATAAATTTAAAATTGTGAATATTTTGAATATACACTTTGAATTAGTCCCCATGCTTTTAGTGTGTTATGTATCTCTCAGAAAAGCTAGTATTCCTGAATCCATTTCTCCACTTTATATCACCCAATTCTTTTTACTAATTCATCAAGGGCACTGTAAAATGAAACAATTATTTAAAAAAAAAACACTGAAATTTATGACAGTAAAGAACACAACTATTAACATGGTGTATAGCCATTCCCTTGATCTGTGTTGAGATGCCAGGCATTTGCCAGTCTGTGTTGAAATTGGCACTGATGATGTGTGTGGTTGAAATTGGCATTGATGATGCCAATTTCAACCCAGTCAAGAAGGCAAATCACATTTTAATACTGTGTTTCCCAAACTGCACCAAGTTCCTCTGTGTTGCCTCAATAAACTCATACTGGCACATCCCAGATAGCTTAAATCTTAAGGAAACTCAGCAACTCTTAGAATTGGTCACACATTGTGTAAAGTACTAACAGTACTACCTCAAGGTGGCGCTACTTCGGAGTAGTTTCCACCATATTCCTTTCAGATAACATACCTTTGAAGGTTTGACTCTCAGTGCTTCCTGTGATAGAAAGCAAAGTGGATCGTAAATGAAGGTTGCAGCATTCCATTTGAGTCCCAGGCTTGAGAATTTGTCCCCAAGAGTCACTCACATCCTATATATAAGTACTCATTGTTATTTCAGAAAAAAGTTAAAATAATCAGCTTATGTTGTGTTTTCAAATGCTAGTAAGATTTTTAAGACATAAATACTCTCATTCTTTTGAACTCATACTTAATAAACAAACTATTTTCTTTGGTCTACAAATGCTGTGTAGAAAGTGTTGAATCACTAAAGGTGTCATAAGCTAGGAACTTTTGCAGACCCCTAATGTATTATTGCCAGGAAAAGAAAAACTTGAACTTGCAAGGACTCTGAAAGAATCTTAGGAACTCTGGGGAATCTAGACTACAGTTTGAGAACCAACATTTTAGTCTAGTTCTCTGCTTCTCAAATGTCAAAAGAAAGATTTAAAATTTGTATGAATTATTTGTCATAAAAAAATGAGCAATTCCTGTGCCCGGCCTTATTTGGCTGCATGCCTGTCTGGGTCTGGCATAGGCTGCTGGCCTCTGATGCATATGTATACCAAACTAATATAGGTTGAGTACATACCTCACAATAGGTTCACTTTCTTGGTTTGGAGATAGTTATACCCACAAGACCTTTTCTCCTTCTTAAAATTGTTTAAAAAAACTGGCAAAAATACATATTGTTCGCAGTATTTAAGAAATTCTATTATAGTGGTGAAAGGTGCTTTGGGAACACATAAGCAAGTTTCTTTTCTTTTTTCTTAATATAGTTTTAGATAGAAGATTCTCCTGAGAGATTATATGTTGACTGCTCCAAAGAAGAAAGAGATGAAATTAAAAAAAAAAGAGGAGAGAAGAGAGAACCTATATGGCTAGCTGTACAAAGTCTGAGTTAAGAGGCAGAGAATGGTGATAAATGAAGCCACAGAGAAGACAGAGATGTTCCAATGCCAAGATGGAAAACTAGGATTTTATTACTGAGTGGATGATTTAGGGGCTAATGGAGAACTTCTAGGAGAAAATCGAACCATCTGTGGTAAATATCTTCCTCAATAGCAATTTTAGGAAATGGTTTCAAAGAGGATGAGCATAGAAACAGATTGTTTAGAAGCTGCTTGCAAAGTCGGCAAGAAACTGAACACCTGAGCTAGAGTAGTTGTCAAGTACTAGGATTTTAGGCCTGAGCCACCACGCCTGGCAAGATTTCTTTTTTTTTTTATGCTTAAAAAAAATCTTGATTAACATGTGTCATTTGTACATATTAGTGGGGCTCAGAGTAATGATTTAATACATGCTTATAGTGTGCACTTATCGAAAAGCAAGTATAGGTTTGTGGGGAGAAGATGTTGAATTCATTTTTGGTCATCTTGAAAAGCCTACTGAATATCTAGCAGACACGTACTTAGACTATAGTAGAGCTAATGTTTTACTTTGGACAGGAAGCATGGCCAGATTTTATGTTATTCATTTCTTAAAAGAATTATTGTCTAAGGGAATTTATTGATTTATGTATTGATTGATTGATTGCACTACTAGAGATGGAACCCACGGGCATTTTACCTCTGAGATACACCCCCAGCCCTATTTTTTTATTTTTTATTTTGAAACAGGGTCTCACTGAGTTGCAAAGGTCTTCAGTAAGTAGCATAGGCTGTGAACTGAGATCCTCCAAACTTAGCCTCCCAAATGCTGGGATTACAAGAGTGTGCCACCATGCCCAGCTAAGGTAAATTTATAACATGCCTCCCAACTACCGAGCAGATAACAAGAAGAGAAAAGAGGAGTGATCTCTTGTTTATAGCAAACCAAAGTTGATATTGATAGAGCCTATGGTGCCTAAAAGCCTTTCCTGTAGCACACAGATTAACAACATTTCCCTAATTTTGAGTACAGTACCTAAGAAGAGAAACTGATCATGTGGCTATTTATTCTTTTATGAACTTGCATTTACTTCTCAGTTTGTAACAGGTGAAAGGTAACATGGTTTCGCTTAGTTTCACAAAATAAATTACAGTCTGTATTTGTTTAGCCTCAGTTCAAACTATCAGCAGGTTCTGAATTTCTCCAGCATCTGGAACTCTGTTCCCTTTCCCAGAAGGGATTATGTGCAGCCTGTCACTTTTCCTTCTCATGCAGGTCTCGTATCCCTGCACCAGCTCTGTGTATAACCCAGCGAGACAGCAGGCAGCTTATGCCTGGATGACTCAGACAAGGGAACACTGACAGCTGAGCAGCAGCCATTGGATCACTCAGTGTTGGAGTGGAGCAGCCCACTCACCCTCAGGCTGGACCCACGCGGCCCGAGGCCAACCTGAGCTCTCCAATCACATTTGTCTTTGAGAACAGCCTGGGGCTCTCTAGTTTGAACAGATACTTGAGCCAAAGATCCAGGCCATTTACAGAGATCTTGGCAATAGGAATTTCAGCTGTCAACAAGCAGAAACAGTGAGTTAACATGAACACACTCAGTAAGGTGAAATAAAGGGATATCCATTTTTCCAAATCCTGCATCAAGGCATCTGACAACCTAGATGGTGCTTTAGACAGAATCTGGCTCTTTCCAGGCTAATATTCCCCAAAGAGGAAAGCATTTCTGTCCTGGAATCCCGTTGATTAGAAATTCAGAAAAGAGAATGACAGACGTTTACTTTTAAATTACGTATGAAAAGTTTGCTAAAAATAAAAGTCATGTCATATGAAGGCCTTTGGGCTGAGAATCAGAAGACAGAGGTTTTGGTGCACTCTCTGTCACCTGCTGCTGCGACGGGACATTTTTATGAGCTATAATATAGTACTGGATTTATTGTTTTCTTATTTTTCAAGCTGGTATGTTGGATCTTCTTATTTCCTTATCACTAGGATGTTTGCAGGACAGAAAACAGGAGCTACATGAAGCCAACAGGTCTTCTCATCCTTTGCCAAGTTCCAAACAGACTAAAAAGAGTTTAATCATAGGTTCTAGAATGCCACAATCTTTCTTAATCATCCTGCCAGTCTTATTCTCTAGCACTGTCCACTAGACCAATGCTGAGCACAGTAAAGAAGCACGTTGACTGTTGTATGTCAGTGGATGTGAAAACGACCTGTGAAAACAGTGACAAAGCCTTTTGACAGAAATGTTACAATACAGCAGAGCTAGTACATGATGACTGTGTAGCATTTTATTGACCATCAAGTTGAAGATGTCCAAGCATCACAAAATGTCAAATCCAGCAGCAGTTTTGAATATCATCTTCCCCCCTCTTCATTTTATATACTTTTTGATTCTAAAACTAGTAGCTAGCTAGGCAAGGTGGCCACTGTCTCTAATCCCAGTGCTTGGGAGGCTGAGATAGGAGGATCCCAAGTTTGAGACCAGCCTCAGTAATCTAGTGAGGACCTCGGCAACTTAGTATGACCCTGTTTCAAAATTAAAAAGGGCTAGAGGTATGGCTGGGAGGTAGAATGCCCCTGGATTCAATCCCTAGTACAAAAATTAAATAAATAAATACAACCAGCATGAGTGTCTCAAAGTGATGGTCTACAGCTTTGGGATGATGCAACCAGATATAAAAATTTAGGTATAACTGCCTCTCATATAAAAAGATTAAGTACCTTCTAAAGTACAAATAGTGGAACTTGGGCTTTCTTTGCAGATAAATTTTGAGTAAGGACAATGATACTGTTATAGGGCTGTAAATATGTAAAATTTATAAATGTATTCTAAATTCAAGGCCTTTTTGGCTGGCATTGGTTTATTCTGGTTGGCCTCAATATAAATTGACTCCTACAAATGGAGACTAATTGAATTGATATCTCTGGAGTCAGAGTCTCTTTTTAATATTCATTCAAATGAACCTGACATCTTTTTCACTGATTAATAGCTAATAAGTTATATTTGTGTCAATCTTGGTTCAATAAAAAAGAAAAAAAACCCTCAAGTATATTCAGCGGAAATAATTTGATATAGGGGATTAGGTTTGCAACATTTTTATAATAGATACAGAATTTTCCTCAGGATAAGTTTTCAGGAGTGACTCCCAGATTTCTCCACAGAAAAGCTGCTGGTTTTATGATACTTAAGAAGGTGGGAACTTAGAAAGCAAGTCCTAGAATTCTATATTTATTTACATAGCAACCCAGAGATTAGAAAGTTACTGCTAACATTTTCTCACAACTGATTCTTGATATTCAAGAAACTGGTGGCTATACTCTAGAACAATGTTCATGGATCACCACACAAATAGGTCTTGAAAGATATGAAACTAGGACCTCAACACTAGAACCGTGCTGCAGAAACACCCACAAACCCACACTCTGGCTCGCTAGCTCACATCAATACAAGTAGCAATGAGATAGTGGCACTGGCCTCATCTCCACTCACTGAACTTCATATCACAACATCTCATTGGTAGAGTACAATAATATTTTGGTGCACATGGATATGGACAATGTTATTTCTAGATTTGTAGCTTCCGAAGTATAGGAAAAATGAGGAAAAGGGAATGAAAATGAATACCAAGTCCAATCTTCTATACCCACCATAATATCCAACAGCTATATCAGATAACATTATAAGTGTTGGGTGACACATTCAATTTTCAGCCTGAGAAAAGAGAAGTTATCCTTAACTTCTCTCTATCTCCCATAGCATCCAAAAGATAGATGCTATCTTTCTCTTTGTTTTTAGTTTTCTTCCCACATGTACCCTTCACATGTGTCCCTTCACTTTTAATTTCAAGCCATCATTTTTCTCCTTGTCTAGCAATTTCTTTTACTTTAGTGTGTCTCCTATCCCTGTGAAGCATCCATTTTGTGGCTCTCTGAATGACACTGTGATGATTCACATGGTCCTTGTTCAAAACCCTGTAAAGAGTGCATATTTCCAGCAAAAAAAAAAAAGTCTCTCTCAGCTAGTGCCTTCCTTCTTTTCTAGGTTTATTGCTTAAAACTTATGCCTCCTCATATTTTACACTAAGTCTTTCTGGATTAATTAGATCCTTTTGCAAATGCTTGCCAGCTGGGCGTTGTGGCTCATGCTTGTAATTCCGGCATTTGGGAGGCTGAGACAGGAGGATCACGGTTCATGGATAGCCTCAGCTACCTAGTGAAGCCATTTGCAACATAGTGAGACTCTGTTTCAAGATAAAGAATAAGAAATAGGGCTGGGGGTTTGGCTCAGAGGAGGAATGCTCCTGAGTTCCATCCCTAGTACTGCAAAAAAGAAAAAAAGAAAAAAGAAAAGAAAAGAAAAAAATGCTTGCCATCAATCCATTTATCCATTCAGTTAATAAATGTCTATTAAAATTAAATACTTAGCTGGGCATGGTGGTGCAAACCTATAATCCCAATACTTGGGAGGCTGAGACTGGAAGATCACAGGTTTGAGACCAATCCCAGCAATTTAGCAAGACTCTGAGCAACCTAAAAAATCTCTGTTTCAAAAACAAATGGGGTATAGCTTGAAGGTAGAATGCCTCTGGATTTAGTACCTAGGACTACAAAAACAAAAATAGCCTAATACTAATTAGAATTTAATGTGCTTGGTGACATGAAGAATTATAATTATAAAGTATACATATGATCCCGAGATTGTGTGACCAATAAATTTCTCTATGCTGGGCCTCTAGATGAAGCAGTAAAAGAAATAGTCCTAGCCGGGCGTGGAGGTGAATGCTTCAAATCCCAGTGCTTGGGAGATTGAGACAGGAAGATTGCAGGTTCTTGGCCAGCCTCAGCTATTTAGTGAGACCCTCTGTAACTTAGTAAAATCCTGTTTCAAAACAAAGAATAAAAAATAGAGCTAGGAGTGTAGCTTGGAGGTAGAGAATGCTCCTGGATCCAACCCCAGGTACCACAAGAAAAAAAAAAAGAAAAGAAATATTACTGAGATTGTCCAATTGGAGCTGAATTTTGAGGGAAAAATCCCAGGTAAGTGGGTAAAGACAAGGGAAGAAGAGGAAATGGAAAACAACTCCTATACAAAGGAAGAAATGTACATAGAAGTGCTAAGCCCAGAGACAGCAAGGTGGTTCAGGGCCCTGACTACTGTGTGAGTAGGGAGGGAGTGGGAGAGTGTATGCTAGACTCCTCAGAAAAACAGAACCCATCGGATGTATCTATAAAAAGATTTAACTTAAGGAACTGTGTCGTATGATTCTGGAAGCTGGAAAGTTCAGAATCTGCAGGGTGAGTTGGCAGGCTGGAAACCCAAGGAAGATTCAACATTGAAGGTGAAGGCAGAAGGACATGTGCTGGTCCAGTTCCCCGGTGCCCAGGGAGGTCATGCTTTTGTTCTGCCCAGGCCTGCAATTGATTGGAAGAGGCTCATTCACTGATGGATGGCAATCTATTTTACTCAAAGTTCATCAATACAAATGTAATTTTATACAAAAACATCTCTCACAGAAACATCCAGAATAACCTTTGACTAAATATCTAGGCACTGTGGCCCAGCCAAGTTGCCACATAAAATTAACCACCCTAAGGGTAAAGCTGAATGTGAGGTTAGAAAGGTCACACCACAAATGCCATGTTTGGGAATTTGGATTTCAATTTAGAGATGGGATGGATTCATTGAAAAGTTTTTGAACAGGTCTGTCATTAGGAAAAATAGGTCTGCTAAGAGTAGAAAGATGAGCCGGGCGTGGTGGCGCAAGCTTGTAATCCCAGCATTTGGGAGGCTGAGATAGGAGGCTCGAGGTTCACGGACAGCCTTAGCTACTTAATGAGGTCATCTGCAACTCAGTGAGACCCTGTTTCAAAATAAAGAATAAAAGAAAAATAGGGCTGGAGGTGTAGCTCAGAGGTAGAATGCCCCTGGGCTCCATCCCCAGTACCAAAAAAAAAAAAAAGAGTAGAAGGATGAGGTGGTGGTGACAGGATTACATAGTTGAGGTCTCTCTGGAGAGGGGAAGAAGCTGAAAACTGGTGAATGAAATAGAGGAGGATTTTGCAACAAAGTAGGTGAGAAATCACATACCTCTGTTGCACGTGCTCCCCTACCTCAGTTGGCTGTGTGTTTGCACTTTAAATCCGGTTTAGCTATGAAAACCTACTTATGGCAAGCAGAATTCCAAGATGATACCAGACAACCTCATGAAATCTCCCCTCCAGTACTAGTGGGATCTATGAGTATGAAGAGATACCACTCTTTTGATTAGATTGGGGTATGTAGTTAAAATGATGGGATTTTAAAGATGAAATAAAAAATCTCTAACCAATATTTTTTTGTGTGTGTGGTACTGGTACTGGGGATGGACCCTCTGGCATTCTACCTCCAAGCAACCCTCCCCCAGCCCTATTTTTTATTCTCTAATTTGAAACAGGATCTTGTTGTAGAGAGGGTTATATGGCAAGAAACATGTGTTTGAAGATCTCAGTCCTATGATCACAAACAACCAAATACTACCAAAGACACCTCAGATGAGATTGCCGCCCTGGAGAACACTGACTATAACCTGTGAAACACAGAATTGAAGACCTAGCTGAGTAAGGCCTGGATTTCTGACTTATAGGACTACAAGGTAAATAAAGGGTGTTTCTCTAAGCCTTTAAGTTCAGGGCAGTTTAGTATGCATCAGTAGAACCCTGATAAAACTATTTAAAGTTAATCTCTTTTAAGAGGTCTCCCTAGATTTACTTGTCTCTGTAAATAGAATTATTCTTTATTCTAAATTACCACTCTCTACTGTATATATTTATATTATTACATTTTAGTGCATTATATTTCTCTATACTTTCTTATTTTGCACCAGACTCTAAGCTAAGATAGTTTCTCTATCCTGGAGCCCTAGCACAGTGAATTAAATGGAGGGGTGCTCAGTACATTAGGAGATAGAATTGATGTTAAATTTAATAAAGGTTCCCTAAATAAAACTTAGGGATTCAAATCAAATTATGGCTTCATAGTGGGCATTTTGGGCAGTTCTATAGGCATGATCTGACAGGTAAGCAGTACAGGTGAGATCTGAGGAAGGAGCACATACGTTTCTTGAAGAAAAACACAATCAATTCTACAATGGCCTAGATGTAATTCTTCACTGGGTCAGGGATTGATTTAGCCACTACTAAAAAGTTCTCTTTTGCCATAAGGCATAATTTTCCAAAAATATAAATACCACAACAGAAAGTAGGCTCTCAAACTAGGAATGTGAGCTTCCTCATATTTGGTGGCAGTTTGCAGAGACATTTCTTCTTTTGAATGAGATGAGATAGGTGGGGATAGGAATGGTGTCTGAGGAGAATCTGGAAGAATGTGAGTTGTTGGACTTAACTGAACAATGGATAGTTTTTTTGCATCCAACATTTGGAGTAGAAAATGAGAGGTAGAAGCACTGACTGCCAAAAGCTACCACCTGGTTGGAAGGGCCTCCAGCTCCTTTAGATACCATCAGAAGGCTTACATCTTGGGGAAGGCAGGTCAAGAGGCACTCCGTTAGAATGCTGGTTCTCCACTATTGGCAAGTGGCAAGTTGGAGGGATCATCCCCTTAACTTCCACTGATTCTAATAATGGAACTAGTCATGGTAACAATTCTTCTTGAAATTGGGAAGAAGAATGAAGAATTGGGCTACACATGAGTTAAATGCAAACACTTAAAAGAGGGCTATTCCTTTTAATAATAATCCCTTATTATGCTAACCTGCTTATTGTAACAGGAATATGAGAAGTAAAAAATAAAAACCTAAAAGTGTTGTGCTGCATTCAATCAGATGTTTTAGCATGTATTTGAGCCTCTTTAGAATTGGAGGGCAGTACTGCAGCTTGTCTGCCTCACTCTGTATTCTAAACACCAACAGCAATGCTGGTAAATAATGGGCAATCCACAAATATTTGATGACTTTTGTGACTTCCCAGGGAAACACAGCCTAAAGCAGGGGATAATAATAGCAAAATCTCAACTAAATTAAATTGTTAAAATCTACAGCTGGCAAACTTCATCTCCCCCCTTTTTTCAGGAGATTAATTGCAGTACTTAACATTCGTAAAGCATTTCTGACACATCAAAATGGCCAGAAGGGAATTTGTACTGAAAATCTAATTCATTATTATTTTTTAAAAAATTTGCTTTGTGGTCCCAGTGATTCCCCAGGGATGCAGAGATGAGAGAGAAAGGGGAACTCACTTTGAATATTTTTCTCAATGTCTTAATTTGGGAAAACTCAGAGGTTTTTTTGGTGGTTCATTCTGAGGTCTGGGCAAAGGTTCAAGCCCATTCCTGAGTTATCTAAACTGATTCATTCTCCTCCATCTAAAGCCAACAACTGCAGAGGTTTGCAATAGCACTCTGCCCTAACTCTGCTTAGTGCTGAGAGGTTTTTAATCATTTTCTTGTTGGTCTTCTTATCTTCTGGTGCTTCTCTGTCTCATCCCCTCTTCCAGAGGCTCCCAACATAATCAGCATCCCCTGCAGTTGATGACAGACACAAGGAGCAGATGAACTACAAGGTTAATGGAAGGGGAATAATAAATTCAGCCTAACCCAGAGAAAGAAAAAGCAACTGGAAGTTGAACTGTGGATTGTGCAAATGGAGAGAGCTGAAAAGGCTTTAAGGAACTTGGAAACAAATTCAGTAAAAAGGCATTTAATGGGCAAGCTGGTCATTCTCTCATCCTTAAGGAAAGTTATTGCCTTGGTGACTTTAAAAATATGTTTTAGAAAAAAAGGACTTCCGGGAAGATGGAGACCGAGAAAAGCGGGGCTTAAGAGCCCCGCTAACAACCAATCTCCATTACCACAAAATCAGCGCCTTTCGTAGCCAGAAAACACCATCACCAAGGAAACAAAAAATCACCAGGCTCCAGAGAGAAAGCGGACTGAGAACAGAGCCACAGAGGACATACACCGGCCTCACGCCCGAAGACGCAGCAGACGCGGCAGCAGCGCCATACTGCCGGCGGCACCGGCAAATTCACAGGACGGCTACAGCAAGCCGAGGTGAGCCACTGCGGAACAGCCAGGCGGGATTTCTCCGCGCAGAGAGCATCTAAAGCTCCCAGTGGCCGAGCTCAGCACATGCTGCAGGGATTCAGAGTGGAAATCAAAACCAAGAAGAAAAACACCAGCCCCACAGCCGAGGGCGTAGCAGCGGCGCCATATTGCCACCGGCGGCAGCAGCACCGAATTCAGTGAGGCCAGTACAGCTACATCTGCGTACTCAAGAACAGTGAGTCAAATTGCGGGCCACAGAGGAGAAATCCCAGTACTGTACTCCCTGGGACTTGACCCAGTGGGGGAGGGGCGGTGGCAGAGATATCACACCATAGGAGAACGTGCAACCTGGAACCCCCCACAGTCTAAAGCAGCCTCTATCGACTCTCTGGGTCGGAGACTCTGTGATAAAACCCAGTAAAGGAGTAGTGGGGTCTGAGATACTACTGACTCGAGATCCAGAACACCTTAAGTGAAGTCATAGTGACCCAAGGGAAGAACCCAGAGAAGGCACAAACTTCCAAAATCATGGGAAAGAGGAATAATACTGGAGCAATAAATGCCCACAACATCAGAACCCGATAAAACTGAAAATCAGAGATTTCTAGAAGATCAAATCAGGAAAATAACTGTAGAAATAATAGAGGTGCTTCGAAAAGAACTCAGAGAGAGCCAAAAAGAGATAAAGGATGCAATTAATGAAGTAAAGGCCTCAATTCAAAGCACAAACAACCGATTAGACCACATGGAGAACAGAATCTCGCTCTTAGAAGATGATCATTCCAAAAATGAATGCATAGTTTCTAATCTAGAAAAAAATATCCGACAGCAGGAATCTGACATTGAAGAAATATGGGCCCATTTTAAGAGAGCTAACCTAAGAATAATTGGAATAGAGGAGGGAAAAGAAAGTGAAACCAAAGGGATCGACAATCTCTTCAAGGAAGTAATAGCAGAAAATTTTCCAAACATAAAGCAAGAGGTCGATACACAGGTCCAGGAAACTTATAGAACTCCCTTTACACAGGATCGGAAAAGAGGATCCTCACGCCACATAATTGTCAAAATGACCAATGTGGAAGCCAAGCAGAGAATCTTAAAGGCAACAAAAGCAAAGGGCCAAGTGACATTCAGAGGCAAACCAATTAGAATCACTCCAGACTTCCCAAACCAAGTTATGAGAGCCAGAAGGGCTTGGAGTAACATATTCCAAACTCTGAAAGAAAACAACTTCCAGCCAAAAATTTCCTACCCAGCAAAACTTTCTATCAAATTAGATGGAGAAATAAGAAGCTTCCATGACAAACAGAAACTGAAGGAATTTATGTCTTCAAAACCAGCACTAGAGAAAATACTCAAAGAGATTAACTACAAAGAAGAAATAGGTAACACACTCCAGAACTAGAGAACAAGATTTTCCATCCAACAGACAACTAAGATTGGTTATCTGTGGAGATTCATTATTTATGTTAGTCTTTTACCTATCTCTAAAGGGTATTGTTTGCCTTTATTGTTGTTAATTTCTAGGATTTCTAGTTTGAATATTAATATACCTTCAGATATAGCATTTGGAAATATTTTATCCCATTCTATTAGTAACTGTTAACTCTGTTTACATTGTTTTTGGATATACAATATTTTTTTTTTATTTTTTAGGGAGTTTGTATACTCCTCTGTTGCCTGTGCCATTGAAATCATAACCAAGAAATCACTGCCAATTTCAATGTTGTGAGGTTTAATGACCCAGATTTTCTCCTAAAAGTTTATAGTCTTAAGATTTATATTTAGGTCTATTATCTATTTTGAGTTAATATTTGTATATGGGATTAGGTAAGGGTCCAATTTTATTCTTTTCCATGTAATTATTATTTTTTTTAACAATATTTAGTTAAAAAATTAATATTTCCACCACCAAATGTTCGTGGAAACCTTGTCAAAAATAACTTGACAATATAGGGAAGAATTTAGCTCTAGACTTTTATTTAACTCCAATGGTTTATATATCTGCCTTTAGAATAGTACTACACTGTTTCAATTATTGTAGATTTATATGGTTTGAAATCAGAAAATATATATCTTCTAGCTTTGTTCTTTTTCAAGATCATTTTGGGTACCTAGAGTCCATATTCCATATTAGGATAGATTTTTTTCTGAAAAATAAATATATAAATATATGATAGTTTCACCTAAAAAATAGAAAAAAATATTCTCTGGTAAGAAAGAAAGCAAAAAGAAATATTGAAATGTTATCTTTAAGTCATCAAAAGCTTGGTATCAGACAAATGAAACTGTTATGTGAGATTATCATTTTTAATTTTAGATAAATTGCCATAATACTAGATGTCAACTACTAAGCCAAGCATGGGAGGGAGGGATAGGGAGAGAATGGGGTGGAGATTGGGTGGGGGCTGCCTGGGAGAAGTGTGCATGTATGTCTACAAAAGTATGTATCCTACTATGATGTATGAATACAGTGCACCAATAATAAAAAAAAAAAAGTAGGGCTGAGGATATAGCTTAGAGGTAGAATGCCCCTGGGCATTCTAAAATACATACATACATATGAATAAAATATTTAGATAAACATTTCTTCAAAGAATAATGGCCAAGTGGTCAGCAAGCACATGAAAGATGCTGAACATCTAAGAGATAGAACGCCTCTGCGTTCAATCCTCAATACCAAACCAAACCAAAGAAAGCTCCATGTGTCCATGAGCCAATGAATAAATAAATGAGATGTGGTATATTGGCATGATGGAATATTATTCATTCATAAACGACAATAAACTATTGATATATACTAAAAAAATATATATATGTTTTATTTTAAACTTTTTTCCAAAAATCTATTGAGTCTTTCTTGTCAATGCATGCTAGTAGATTGTCAACTCTTTCCTCTTGAAAACCTTTTTCAAATTGCAGTGATCATTGATTAGCATTTCTTTCCCATCATTTTTTTCTTATTCTGACAGGAATCCCCATATTGACTGTGGAGAACTACTTTTCTGTTGTTGAGTACTCTTTTGATGAGGTTCTCAGTCAGGATTTTCAGGACTAAGCATGTGACCCATGGTGATTCAACTGGACCTTTTCTCTTTGGTCTTAGAGAATGGAGAAAACAAAGATAAAAAATGATTGCAACTATCCCAATATCTCTGAGAAAGAATCACAGAGTTGCCCTCAGTTCTGTTTTTTTCTGTTTCTTTTTTTCATGTTCTCTCCAGTAGTTACACTCTTTACTCCCCTTCCTTCCAACAAATTCTCTTAAGCTTTTAACTTACAGTTAATTCGTGTTGCTTGCCATCAAAGAGCTGTAATAGACCAGCATCCAGCTAATACTTGTTATGTGGTATTTTCACAAGGACATATGTGATGACCGATTGCACTGCTTTATGGTAAGTTCTCAGACAACAGCAGAAAAATGAGTAGAGAACTCAAGCATGCCATTGTGGTTTAAATTCTATCTGCTCCTATAGTTCTGAACCATTACAAAGCTTTCGTGGTCAAATTATTGCAGAAGTTAGAATCTCCCACATTGCACAAGTATTGCTTGTGGTTTAAATTGGAAAATAGATGTTATATGAACTAGTAATAACTGTAGTTACAATACTAAGTCTGGCCTTAAAGGGATATATTATTTCTAAGATTACCTTAGAAATAATAAGGGTTAAAAATGTTCATCATATATGCTTTAGCTATAACGGGCATGAACTATTATGTTTAGGTTTCTACTTTGTTTTCCTGAGCACCAGAGTCAGTGCCTGGAACAACTGTAAAACTTCACAGATCCTTGGAAATTAATATAAAAAAATTGCAGGGAAACAATAATTATATATAAATATATAGAACTCTAAGAACTTCAGGTAAGATCTGAATGAGGAACACGAGGAACACAAAATATATTATTATAGAGTTCTGGAAGTATGTAGAAGTTTCTTTAAAAAATACAACTTACTTTCTGAAGTGACTTATATGTAATTCTTCAAAGAGTTAGGGATTGATTCAGTCACATCTGAAAATTACTTTATTTGCTACAGGTCACAATTTACTAAGAAAATAAGTAACAATAAAAATAGGCTTTCAAGCTAGGGAGATAATTCTCTTGAATTGGATGAGATGTCTGAGTTAGTCAACTTTACATCACTGTAACGTATATCTAAAATAACCAATTTATAAAAAGAAAGAGTTTATTTTGGCTTATGATTTTGGAGATTTTAGACCATGATCAAGTGATCTGTGGGAAGGTGATGCAGAGCAAAACTGCTCACTTGATAGCTAGAAAGTAAGAGAAGATGAGGAAGCAGCTGAAATCTGACCATCTCCTTTGAGGGTATACATACCCACAACAACCTCACATTAGACTGCACCTCCTAAAGTTTTTGCCACCTCCAAGTAGGACCATGGACTGGGGACCAAGTCTTCAACACACGGGCTTTTGGGAGATTTTTAAGATCCTACTATAGCAAAGTGGTGATGGGAATAGGGGTCACCTATAGCTCATGATATCCTAGGAAAATTGTGTGGAAAAGGTGGACTTGATTTGAAGTCTGAATAATGAATAACATTTGAAAATGAAGAAGTGCAAAGGTTTTCCAGGTATGAAGGAGGGGGAAAGAAAAAGTATCTAGGTAGAAAAAAACACCAAGACACATCTGGAGAAAAGTATATAGAACAGTAAGACAGGGTAAAGGGGGAGGAATTTTAGAAGAAAAAGTATATTGCTTTTGAATGGCAGACGGCCTTGAAATTCTGGTTAAGAGGTTCAGGTTTTCATCAACTAGGCCCTTGTGAATTTTAGAGTATAGTAATAGTGTGATAAAATGATGCTTTAAAAGGCCAGTCTAGTGCAGAACAGAGCAGAATGAGGCTTAGAGAAACTAAAAGTATAGACTGCTGGAGACTATTGATGTGGGTGAAGGCTCGGAGGAAAAATATTACAAAGGTACAATTTTTGATTGCCACTGTTTTGTTACTAAATTTCTACCAGTGACTGGTTTTCTAATGGTTCTTTTATTTCTTATTGAAGCAAAGTATGGGGATTTTCAGTTGACTGAGGATTTCAGTGGGAATAGGATCTAGTTTTCTTATGGCTCTCCCATTTCTTATTGACACCCCTTGCCCTGGATTCCACAGCCCACCCTCTGCCTACTTCTTCTTCTCCTGCCCAGCTGGCTTCTGGGTGTGGGTCTGAAGAGACATTATTGCACAATACCACCCAGGAAGAAAGGGGCAGGCTCTATCAGTAGGGTCCATAGATCCTAGGCAGCTGCTGGGAATCTCATTGTATATCACCCTGCCCCTCACCAAATCACAGGGGATACTGGAGAGGTCACAAGATCAACTTGCCGATCTGTGCAGCATCCAGCAGTATCCAATACAGACTACAGAGCCTTTAGCAAAAGTAAGAAGCTGCAAAAACCAGATTTCTCACTCATGTGTTCCTTAGCCCTGGGAAAATTACAAAATCTTTCTGCTCTTTAACTAAAATAATGGACAAAAAAAGCCAGGCATGGTGGCACATGCATGGAATCCCAGTACTTGGGAGGCTCTGAGACAAAATTGAAGATTTGAGGCTAGTTTCAGGAACTTAGCGATTCCCCATTTCAAAATTAGAAAAGGGCTGAAGGGCATAACTCGGAGGTAGAATGACCCTGTGTTCAACCCCCAGTACAGAGAAAAAGTGGGCAAAATATATAATAATAAGTATTCTGCTTTTCAAATGAACCCTGTGAGAACAGTTCAAGAATACGAAGAGGGTATGAACATGTTTAATATCATCCTTGTCAGGAAGAAAGAGCGAGAAGTAATAAAAGTTATGAGTGTTTCATACAGATATATTTCAAATTCTGGGAAATGTTAAAGACAAAGTTTTATATGATGAATGTGGCATTAGAAATGTGACCATGTAAAATGAGAAACTCTGGCTTATTCTTATTGAGACACCTGATTAAATAGTCATAAATGTGGGTGTGCTTGGCAGATAGCCACTTCTCATGCATCCTCCATTTGGTTACCAGAAGCCACAGGAAGCCAACATGACTGCCACCTTGAAAATGAATAGACTGAAGTTCTGAGAGCCTTGTATCCAGCACCGGCTGGCAGAACCAAGTATAGAATCAACACATTTAAGGTATGAATGAAAAAGCTACATTGGAGATAGATTTTTTTTTTTCCTGAAGAATGTTCTGGAAGACTCTCTTTGGCATTTCATTCTAAGGTGTAGACCTGTAAGTAGGCCCTTAGAAGGGGAGCTCATTTTAGGATTAACCACTGTTTCTTGCAATGCTTATAAGGAATTCAGATTTAAAAAATAGGTCTCTAAAAAAAAAATAAATAAAAAATAAAACAAAACAAAACAAAACAAAAAAAAATAAAAAAATAGGTCTCTAAAATTGGCTTTATAAGGATATTCACAGGAAAAGTATAAAGCCAATGGTAAGGTTTTATACAAATCAACAAGATGCTAAGTGGTTTCTCTAGGAGAGTTTAGGAAAGGCAAAAACAGCCATGCCACCATGTAAGTGAAGGAGGAACCCTCTTCTGTTGAAGGTACTATTTTTTACTTTGATCCATTCCCCTACGCACACATTTTCCTCTGAACTAATTTTTAAACATGCAGAGGGTTTAAAAGAAAAGTATCCTGATGGACCTGGCCCTACTACTCATTTGCCAAACTCTTCCTAATTTTGTTGCAGACATGACATTTTCCTTCTAAACATGTCTACTTGTATCTCCAAAAAAAGAAAATCAACCACATTTCCTTAGCATTATCCGGTATTTCAGGCATATTCAAAATTTGCAAATTGTCAACAAAATATTGTTTACAGTTTTCTTTCTGAAATCCAGTCAGTCTGTAGACAATTGGTTTTTGTTTTTGTTTATCTCTTTTCTATAAGAATAATTCTTCTACCTTTTAATTTTGTTTCTAAACCTCAACTTTTTGAAGATAACCAGATTAGTTTTTTTGTAGAATACCCATCCTTTTAGCTTTTTCTACTTATTTTCTTGAAATGAAGTTTAACCTTGTGACTATCCTTCCCATTTTCTATTAGATTGGATGCTAGTTACAAGGGTTTATTTAGGTTCTGGGTGAACATTATTGCACAAATAGTCTACAAACACTGCTGTGCAATTTATATTGCACAGTGATAAGGGGTCCCCTGTAAGTGATGCTAAAATTGATCATGTGATGTGAGCTTTTTGTTTTCATCTTTGTGGTAATGGTTATCGAACCCAGAACCTTGTATATGCTAGGCAACATCTCTACCACTGAGCTACATATTCAGCCCTTTTAAACATTTTGAGAAAGATTCTAAGTTGTGCAAGCTAGCCTTAAACTTGCAGTTCTCCTGCTCAGATTCCCAGTCCTTAGGACTACATGCATGTACCATAACACCCAACTGATATAAGCTTTTTCTGTAATAAAATTTCATATTTTCCTTTGAAAAGATCATTATGTGTAAGATGACCTTTGGCATCCTGAAATTAATTTGTACCTCAGTATTTAATCTAAGTTTTAGTTGTCTATTTTATCTTTATCTAACTTCACTTTGGGAGTGGCAGGTGGTAGCATGTGATAATTTTCTAAATATATTATTCCATTTATACTTATAAGCTCACATAATTTATAAAAAACACTTTCTTCAGTCAAGTGTAAATAAACTTTATTTAATTAAAAATCATAATAAGTTCTTAATTCTTCCCTTTAACTGCTGATTTTAGGAAATGGTAAAAATAGTATAATAATGAAATGTTAGAAGTTGAAAGCACTCTGTGGATTACTGAGAAATGCTGAGTTTTTTTCCATCTTTGGCAGTGAGGTCAAATGACTATTGCTGTGGGAATAACCTGCTCTACTAAAGATTTGTAAAAGCTGGAGGAGATGATTATTGACTACAATTTTCTTGTTTTGGGGTCTGTTTGGGTCATTTTTGGTGACTAAACGGATTATCTTCTACTCAGAAAAAAGGAAGAACAAACTCTAAGATTATATATATTAACGGAGAGAATAAGACTATTTGGATATTGCTGAGAAATTTGCCCAAAAGATATTAGGAGAAAAGTATCACTGTACTGAGGGGCAAGAAAGCTCACTTCAAAGCTGGGCACTGGGTTAGGAAAAGATTCACTCTGATCCAATGGAACAAGGGACTCCAGATCATTTGACTGAACTCAACCTTCACCATTTTCTTTTTACTAGTAAGTCGTCATGGCCCATGAAAACAACAGCCCTGAAGTTTCAGAAGAATAAAGCAATTGTAAATTTATCCCCCCTTTCTGTTTATTTTACCATTAATAGGACATAAAAGGCATTTATCTCAGCACTGACCATAACCCAGTGAGTAATTTTCCATGCTAAGAACAAGTCATTGAAAGTTTCAAGATGCCTTGGAAGATAATCAGGGCTTTCCTTGCCCTTTTGTGCCCACCCTACTCTTGTGGCCTCCTCCCCCTGAGGAATTGAACTGAAAGCATCGAGAGCTAATAAAACTATTGAACAGCCCTTTCTTTGTAAGGTGCCAGACATTGATTTTGTTTACATGCTACAGGTGGTAACTATGTGGTCCATGCTCTTTGCCAGTCCCTGGGATGAAAAGCAGTGTGGGAAAAGGAGAAAGGGAGATAAGAAAAGGTAGAGCTAGTTCTTTGACTGAAATAGGTTGCTCCATGGTAAAAAGGTGGCCAGAATGGTTGTTTTCGAATTATAGTAAAAAAAGAAACAGCCATAAGGTAGAGAAAGTGCCATGATATTCTCTCTCTGTCTCATTTATTTTATCCCCCCCCCCAAAAAAAAATGATCGTGTGAAAATACCACACTGCATTGATCTGAAGAATCAAATGAAGCTTAGCTTCCATGGGAATAAGACAAGAAGGGGCAGGTCAGGAGAAGCAGAAAGGGAGGCCATCTGACTGAGAGACCCCCTCAAAGATTCTCTGTAGCAACCCAACTCTGGAGAACAGGCAGAAAGGCAGATGAATGCCAGCACAAATGTTAATGTAATAGGATAAGTGGGGGAGTGGCCTTTGGCCAGAGAACTGAGCGTGCTCATTTTTATAACACAAAAGAGGGAGAAGGAGATTGTGTGCTGGCTCACCAGGTGCATTTTGCAAGCTTTCCCATTTCCCATTTCATTAGTTCCTCTAATATTATTGCAAGAGGTTTTGAAGCGATGTATAAAGAGGCTTGCCATGCTGCTGGGCTCATTTTGACTTCTGTTTGTATTTCATGGCTTGCCTATTAAAAAATATTTTGGGTAAAAGAAAATTTAAAAGCATCTCAGAAATCAGTGAACTTCAGTTCAAAGGGGTAAGATCCAAAAGAAAAGTCCCACTGATTTTTTTTTGAGAGCTTGTTTATCATAACTTATAGTCAAGTGAAATACGTTGAATTTGTAGCACTTATATGTTGCCATTTTTAATTTAAAACTTACGATAAAAATTTTATTGTGGATGTTTAGAGTTATGTCATCATAATTCCATATCAATGCTGTGGGATAATAATTGCTTTTAACTAAAGTTTAATTATTTTTGTCTTTCCTAAAGAAAGAGGTTTCTTTCCAGTGTTTGCTGACACCTGTATCTTCTTAACTCCTCCCACCCACCTGAAGCCCTTTCGCTCTCAACTCTGCACCAAGTCAGGCAATTAAGCATTCTGCCTTCATTTCTTTGGGGAAGCATGACAGGGAGGGATACAGGAAGAAAAGCACTCTTTAGCTTCTAAGCTCAAAATAAACATTTCAAATCCATGGCAAAAAGTATGATTTGAAAATTCAAAAACATTGGGTTTGAGGGGTTTCTAAAATATTTGCCCAAAGGGAACAGGATATAAAATGATCATATTCTAAAAATCAGACATTTTTCTGGTTCTTAGTATATGAAAATTAAAAAAGCCAACCTCAGTATTTCTAAAATTTTAAGAGCTTTATAAAAGACTGCACATTCGTTCAACGTGTGTGCATTTGCAAACACACACGGGCATAAACATACACACTGGTGGTAATGAGGAGCTGACAAAGAGATAGATAAACACTATTGGAAATTTTCATACATCTCTACCCTGACTCATTGGTTTTCATTCTTAAGATGATTGTCTTTTGTAGCACGTATTTATACAGTGGATATTTATAAGTATGTGTGAGTAACCAGTCTAATACTTACTCCAAAGTATATTCCCTGCTTCCAAAGAGATCGAAAGATTCCTATTTAGGCTTCATAGAAGTCAAACATAAGGAAGACAATGAAAAGGATTTTTTTCTTTTTTTCTTTCTTTCTTTCTTTTTTTTTTTTTGTGGTACTAGGGGTGGAACCCAGAGGCTTTCTACCTCTGGGCTATACTCCTAGACATTTTTTATATTCTATTTGGAAACAGGGTCCCACTAAGTTGCTGAAAGCCTCACTAAGTAGTTGAGGCTGGCTTCGAACCCACGTGATCCTCCTGTCTCAGCCTCCCAAGCACGGGGATTACGAGCGTGCGCCACCACGCCCGGCTGGATTTTTTTTTTTTTTCTAGAAGAAAACTGCATGAAAGGAAAGTCAATGGATTGATGAGGAAGTTATTTGAATTTTGGAAAACACATAGTCAGTCTTCTAGTGAAAACACCTTGGGTTCATTTTTATTTATTTTTTATTTTTTATTTTTAGGCTTCATCACTGTATAAAAATGTACAGTGGTTTTATTGACATGTACATTCCAATGTTTACAGCTGCAAGATAATGAGGCACACTCAGTATTGCACTTCATTAAAATTTCAGGCTCAAACTTAACCTAGAAGTTTAAATGAAACTGCATTTGTAATTTAGTAATTCTTATACAGGACAAACATCGATATCTTTATATACAGTGTGATACTTATTACATTTATATGCTGTCCTAACACAATTTTTTTAAATAACAGTCTAGGAAATAAACCAGAATATTCCTCTTTTTATCCCCACCCGTGATGCAATTGTACAGGATTACAAAAAGGCAGTATATAATAAACAATGATTATTTTTCTTTTTTGCTTGAAACCCAGCATCATTCTTAGTCCATGGGTATGGCGATTCTTTTATATCAATTATCTATAAATGTCCAATGCTCCACAGGCCAAAGACAGTAATGGCCACATGCAAACACCTCACAAGTTTGATGTCCTGGTTCAAAAGAAGATAAACCAAAATAATAGAGAAATTTTCCATAGCAAGAATTATGTACATGGTATTTGGCATCCTTCTTGCACTCTGAATGGTTCATTTTCATGGATGTAATTGGGTTCATTTTTATAATGCACTTTGTTAAAAATTAAACAATTTTTATTTACTTGTGTCATGGAGGATTAAATCAGATTAGCTCCCTTCTCAATCTATATAACCTAGAGCTGGCTTTCTCTAGTATTATTTGGTGAGCACAAGAAAAGTTTGTTTAATATTAGCCTCAAAATGTATAATTTGGAATGTAAGACTACTGCCAAAAGAATGGGAAAAAGCCTAAAGCATTCCAAAAAGAAATAGAAAGTTAAAAAAATAATCTCCTGTATCCTATTACCTGGACCAGTACTTCATTTTAATAGTATGGAGAACATGATGTATATTTACAGTAATGTTATATATTATTTACCACTCTGAGTATATAGGGTGAGGAAATGTGAGTGATGGAATGTTATTTTCTAATCATATTGTATATCGGGATTACAGGAATGAGATTAGATTATATAGAAGGAGGGTTGGGGGGGTAGATTTTAGGACAATTTGTAAGACCCTGAAGTTGTTTTCAAGAGATGCAGGAGAGTTACCAAAAAGGTAAATCCTAGAGTTGATACCACAAATACAAAAGCTGAAATGATGTTGAGGAAATGTTATACAACTTTCAGGGGTTATTGAAAACTATTTCTGGAAGAAGAAAATTAAACAAATAATACTCACAACTTCAGAAGTTCCTGAAGAAGGGTCTGTTCTCTAATGTGCTGTACCAGCCTGTTCTGTTAGGACTCAAGCCAATGATTTGATGAGCCTATGAAATCATTTTCGACTTTAACACCTATGACTTATAAGATAATGTCAAATATTTTAAAAGTATGTGCAATAATTGGCTACTTTTTCATAAGTGAAAACTCTTTTTGGTCTTTTCACTAAAGGAAGGCCAAATACTTGAAAGATGCTATCTTTATAAACTATCATTGTAAGACCCTTTTGAATCTCAAACTTCATTATTCTTTGGCTGTCAAAAAATATGATAGAGTAAAAATATCAACTACAAATGTCCCAAAGAAAGCTGATTTGGGAAGGGAAAATGCTTATGCAATAAGAGTTTACTTTGCCTTTTTGGAAGGTAATGTGGGGATTTCTGCAGGCAGCTTGCTAGGAATGAGAAAGCTCAAAGTGGTTGATATCAACAGAGTGTCAAATCCTGAATTTTTAACCTCAGTATTAGAATCATCTTGAATGCTTTAAAAAAATCAGATTTCTGGCATTCAATACAGACATACAGTCATAATCAGTGGAGGATGCAAAACTCAATAATCTAACTTTTTAAACCAGTTTGACAGATGATTTTGCATACCCAGAATTTATGAATAAAATGTCTAATAAAAATCATGGTAAAATTTTTATTCAGGTTCAGGTTTTGTTTTATTTTATTTTATTTTTTGTGGTACTGGGGATGGAATCCAGGGGAATTCTAGCTCAGAGATACAACCCAGCCCTATTTTTTATACTTTATTTTTGAAACAGGGTCTCACTGAATTGCAAAGGGCCTCACTAAGTAGCTGAGGCTGTCCATGAATCTGGATCCTCCTGTCTCAGCCTCCTGAATGTGAATGCTGGGATTAGAAGCATGCAACACTATGCCCAGGTCAGGTTTCATTTTAAATGGAAATGGAGTTGTTAAAACCCTTTTAAAAATATTTTATGCAGACAATGATCCTCCTTTCTCAGCCTTCCAAATGCTGGGATTATTAGCATGTACCACCATGCTTAGCCATTTGCAACCCAGTGAGACCCTGTTTCAAAATAAAGAATAAAAAATAGGAATGGGGGTGTAGCTCAGAGGTAGAACAGCCCTGGTTTTTATCCCCGTACCACAAAAAGGAATACATGTTTTTGAGTCATATTACAAACCCTGGAAAGAGGGTGGGATCATAGGTACTAGTATAAATGTTGAGCTATCTCTGAATGATGTCCATTATGTGAGAGTTTTATAATCCCCCAAACTTTACGATTGTTCTGCACACATTTCACTTGACACTTTCCTTGTTTTCTTATTAACTCTCCTTTGTGTGGTATTTTAGGCCCAAAACCTAAAAAGGAAAAGAGCCCCCTTAAGTGGCTACTTACAATGGCCTTGGTGGCTATCATAACTGCATACTGAGATTTTGGTACTATGTTTAACTCTGTTCCTTACAGATCCAGGGTTCTACATAGGACCACAATCACATTTTTAGGTTTTGGGCCCTGGAGCAGTTACCTTTGTCCTACTCGCAAATTCATTCCCTGTTGCAGTTCATCTGTCTCTGATGTACTTTAAGAATCTTAACCTGTACCACAGGTCTTGAATCTACAATGCTTGTGAATTTTTCTTTCTGTTGTTTGTGAGCTTCCAGCCTTGAAACCCCCATGTGGAAGGACTGTGTGTCTCTGCCTCTTCTGTAGCTTATATTCTCTGTACAGGCATTGGCAGTGCTTTAGGCACTAGTAAGTCAAACACTGCCGTGAACAATGTAGCCCTTTTTGAGGTTAAATGCTTCATGGGTGAGAGCAATTACAAGCTTTGTATTAGAATACTGAATGCTTCCCAAGTTTTAAAAATTTTCTAGATATACTTTTATTGGTACCTTGCAACCATACATCATATTGAGGTTTAGTGCAATAGAAACATACATACACATAATACCTGGTTCACTTCCCTGGATTTTGCCCTTCTCTCTCCTCCCCCCTGTTCTTTATATTTAAATTGGTATTGATAGCTACACAAGTGCACATAGGATTGTTTGAATTGCTTCCTTCAACTCGTCTCCCCCTTCGATCTCCTCTCCCAAATTCCGTTCCACTATTCTACCATTTTTCACCTTATTTATCTAAAGTTCCTTTTGTTTTCCAATTTCTTTCTAGCTTCCACATAGAAGAGAGTTTTTTCTGAAATGACCCTTACTTTCTTAAACTGGTTAATATCATTCATTTAGCATAATATCCTCTAGTTCTATCCATTCTCCTGCAAAGCACATAATTTTGTTCTTCTTTATGGCTGAGTAAAATTCCATCATGTGTTTCAATTTTAGGACAAGTTATTTGACGTGGAACAGAAAAGATTTCTGTGCTTACACACCCTACTACCTTTCCTTCACCACCAGGATTATCAACTCACAAAACTTCTTAGTATTTAGAGGTAAATTGGTTGAGGCTGAAGGCAGGAGAAATCAAATCAAATAAAGGTATGTTTCATTCTAGAATTTTAGTCAAGATTTGATTATTTTTTATTAGAATTTTCTACCTGATGTCTAAAAAAGTTAAATTCAAGTCAATAAGAAACAATCTTTTTGAGGTTGCTGTACAGAAGAAGACTGTTAGAAATGATGTCTCTTCTTCACCTCTGAAATATTATTTTTTGTGTTAGTTCTTATAAAATTTTTCTAGTCATTGGAAAAATAACCACCACAATTGATGGAGATTTTTATATTCAAAGGGGCTCAGACTGGCCCACTGAAAAACAGAGTAAGTTTACATCCTTTTTGCATGTTAATATAAGCATAGAAGACAGAAAAGATCTGGTATCCCAACCACTGCAAGGCACCTGGACCAAAGCCTTGAAAAAGTCAAGGCCCATAGGGAAGCTCTACTGTTTGTTTTGGTTACACAGGCATAGAACTGACCAAATTGCAAATGCTGAAAATCAAAGAAATTGCAAAATAACTCGTTTTAACTTCTATAAAGAGTTTCTAACTTTCTAATTAACCAAAGTAACAGATTCTTTGAAAAAAAAAAAAAAAAGACTTTCTTTGAAAGCCCAGAACTTCAGTTGAGGCCACTATATCATGTGATAACAGTTCTTAGTCAATATTTAGCATTCAGACTGAAGAAGGATAATGCCATCTATAATATGAGCTTTTGTTCTGCATAAAGCTCTATTGTAAGCAGTATGCAGACTTAAGCCTCAGAATAAACCCAATGAAGAAAATATTATTATCCCCATTCTACAGATGAGCCCAAAGAGATTAAGCATTTGCTTAAATTTACCTAGTGAGTCAGTGGCAAAGATTGGCTTTGGAGCCTGGACAAATAATTATGCTAATAATTGAAAGTGGTATTATTTATCAAATTTATTATTCTCTAGATCCCCAACAATAAAGGAAGGGGTATATAAACTATGGTTCATATATGGAATTGAAAACCACATGGTCATAAAGTGACATAGGAGAAGTATTATTGTTGGCATGGAAAAATTAAAGCAAGCTTCAGAATCATATAACAGTATGCATCAATTTTTTAAAAAATATAAATAAATTATTGTGATATACTTAAATGAATTATATAAAATTTAGAAAGACATATGCCCAAATGTTAACAGTGGTTGTCAGTGGGTATTGAGAGAATGGGTATTTGTTCTCTTTTTGTTTAAGTGTATTTTGACATTCCTACTAAAATAATCACAGATTGTTTGATTTAGGATTATATGAAGTAGAAATACAAAGGTTGTCTCTAAAAATAAATGGTTTTGTATTAAAAATGGAGTTTCTTTGTGTTACGATGCCAGAAGACTAAAGTTTATATTATGAAATAGCAAACTAGCAACAAGGAGGGAAAATACCCTTTGTGCCCATGGGAAACCCTGGAGAAAGGCCTGGAAGTTGGGTGATATCCCTGCTACCTTCTGGGCCCTGGTATCACAGCTAGGCATTCACTTTTCCTAGACATCATATCTCTTAAGAGATGGAAACAATCGTTCTAAATTTAACGGATTGGAAAACAGGAAGAAACTTAGACAAGTCCATTGTATAAAGGAACTGTAATCTATGAAAGACACAAAAGCCCATTTTCTTATGGAATGCCTACAATGGAATTTTTTGAGGGCACAACAAGTATCCTTGTCACTGACTCTTTATAATACTCTGGAAAAAGTTTTTAATTTTCTCAACCAAAAGAATGAGAGCATTGCTTTTTTGGCTTGGTTACTTAAAGGAGGAACTAAAATCCATGGAAGAGATATTAATGCTTGTAGTGCACTGAAGGGCTGAGGTGGCTTTGCTGTACTTCTGCAGTCCTCTTTGAATTTGTGAAAAAATTAGATATCAGAGAGGCCTAAAGAAATCATCAACTGAGAAAAGAACAATGGCTGAGGGAGCTAGACTGAGTCTGACTTCAATCCCAGTTCCATCTATAAGTACCTTCCTTAGAGACTCTCATCTTCATTAAATTGCCAGGTGTGGTGCCATCCTGGCCCCATCTCAAATATGTTAGAATTTCCCAGTACCCTCTCTTTAGCCCTCCATTTCTGTATCTCGTGTGGATTGTATCTCATTTCTCAGAGAATTCACGTGCTGTTCTGCCTTCACATTGGTACAAATTCTTGTCAAATTGATGTTATTTGTCCTAAAATGAACAGGGAAGGCTTCATGGCCAGCTTTTAGAGAGAAAATAGATTTCAATTGAAAGAACGTGCATGGGAAAAAAAATTATCTGAGTTAAGATAAGCAGTACTAACTAAAGCATGGTATGGAAGTACTAGATGTGTAAGGGGGGTATTTTAGATTGACGGGAAACACCAAGAACAACACTGATTTTTCTTGAATTTCTTTGTTATTTTTCTTGTGTTCATGTCTCTGGATACCTTGCAGGCCAAATGAAGATCCTGGCCAATCTGTGCTTCTTTGCATGTTGGGTATCTCTCTCATTCCTGCGCATTGAGACCAAGGCTTTACAGGGTAATTCCTAGTACTTCCCTGCTGACTAATCAAACAAGAACTTATTTCTTCTTGATCCTTATTCATCATCAGAGTTCATCCTGACATTTAGTTCCCAGAGTTGGTGCTTGTATTACATACGGTCTTTTATTCACAATGTTAAATGCATGGAGAGTCAACACCTATGTGCGACTTTATATTGTACTTACTTAGCTTATTTCAGTCCATAGTTGAACTAGTAGGATTCTCATATAATTCTCCTATTGTGTTGTTTGAAGTGTAATAATCAAGGGACAAATCAGTTTAATGTATTCATTGGAGTCTTCTAAAAACTCCATGAAGAAGTAGATTTTTTTTTTTTTTTTTTTTTTTTGGTGGTACTGGTGATGGAACGGGCCGCCTAACTCCAAGATACACCTCCAGACCTATTTCATATTTTATTTGGAAACAGGGTCTCACTAAGTTGCTGAGAGCCTCACTAAGCTGCTGAGGCTGGCTTTGATTGTGTGATCCTTCTGTCTCAGTCTCCCAAGTCCTGGTTTTACAAACTTGTACCATCATAACTGGGTAAAAGTAGATTCTTTACCAGTGCTTTTTGATAATCATGATATTGTATAATCCAATTTACATAAAGACCTTTCAGTTCCATGTAGAAGGAGAGGGTTTTAATTAAAATAAATGAATGCTGAAATATTTTTCTCCAGGAGAAATTTTTTTCTCTCACTCCTGAGAACTTATTTTTTAAAAAATAGTTAAAAACAAAACAAAAGAAAAAATATCTTTAATGAAGATATGCAATAAAAAGTTACAAATTTCCCATATAAACAGTATTAAAAGGTAATATATACTGAGTTCTTCATTGCCAGACACTGATTTGAATGCTTGATACATGGTAGCTCATTTAATCTCTGAAAATAGACCCATGATATGAATCTCTTCACCATCCTCTTATGAATGAGGTAACTGGTACAGGCAAAGATAATGTGACATCCCAAGGTTACCCACTGGCATTCCTTCAATAATAGTTAAGTAAATGATTTTATACCAATTTAATGGAACTATTTAAAGGGATCATTATAAAGACTTAAAATGCATAAAAGGTCTTGTAAGTCAATTGAGAAACTATAGTAACATTTTTACAAAGGTGGATATAAACCATGATAGTTTATGCAGGAGAAAAAAATAAAATGATGGATATATCATGGTGTTGGATTTGGTGTTTACTTAGTTTATTCCAATTTACTTTAGTGCAATTTTATGTGATTTATAAAAATAATTATATTAAAGTAGGGCAAATGTAAATAGTAGTTAGCATATTCTTTTGGAGGATACCTCAGGTCCTCTGATGGCTTTTTTTTTTTTTTTGTACTAGGGATTCAACCCAGGGGCATTCTACCTCTGAGTTACACTCATAGCCGTATTTTTTATTCTTTTTATTTAGAAACAGGGTTTTACTTTTTTGCAGAGGGCCTCACCAAGTAGCTGAGACTGGCCATGAACCTTTGATCTCAGCCACCCAAGTATTAGGATTACAAGTGTACGCCACCACATCCGGCTTTCTCTGAGAGTTCTTGAGAATTCCATTGTAGCATTTCATTGTAGATCTTCATTATCTCTACTTATTATTCAATCTTCTAGGTAACTATCCTCTCTTGCAACATAGAAGAAATGATGAAAAGAATAGAAGTTTGATCCCAAACTTATGTATTTTTGTCTAGTTAGTGTCTTTGAAAACTGCTTTGTTTATAGTTTAAGAGATTCAAGAAATTGGGATATTGCCTAAGAACTAAATTGAAGTCGATCCTCAATGTAAACTTTTGTCTGAAATAGATGGGCATGGTGCTTTTATCAGGTATTTCCTGCTGTTCTGTAGTTGTATTTTTTAAGGGAGAAATAGCTCCGCTGCAGAAACCTTGTTGATGAGTAGTGTGCAATATAGTTGATATTCTTTGTGGTAGAGATAATAATCATTGCTTTAGCTCCCCAACCCATACCCTCACACCACACAAAGAAAAAATTTTTAAAAATTTAAAAGGAAAAGTACAGCAAGCAACAGTATGGAAATAATTTTTATATAACCCCTAGGGAAAAAATGGCTAACTTATTTCCAACTATTTTTGATGATCTCTCATTGTGAGACATAACCCCAAACAGCAGAAAAGAAACATCCATAAAATGAAATAGGCAAATGTGCTTAAAAAGATAATAGCCATTTAACAATAGTATTTAAAATAAGCCGAGGGAACTGGAGTGCAGAAACAAACTCTGCAGACATGGTTCCAAATCTCAAGCTCTACAAGAGGAGAGCACATCTGTTTCCACATACACCTGGGCCTGCAATGCCTGCCCCTCCACCCTTGGCCTGACACTCTCAAAAGCTATGGGGATAACCTAGAATCTAATAGGAGGCTTTCCTACTTCATAGACTATGAAATCATAAATCCTATGTGATTTCAGATGAGCAGTGAAAATGGAAACTTTTAAGGTTTGTACTTTCCACAGGAAGTCTCAGTGCTCCCTGAACAGATGATTTTAATTTTGGAGAACACAGTGGGCCTTTAATTTCTTCAGCTTGAGGGGGACGTTCAATTCCAAGACTCTTTCACTATCCTAAAGCAACAATAATAAAACATGCTTCAAGATTTGATTCCTTCAGCTCTAGAGATTTAGATGGATGAATTCAGGGGGAGAAGGTTATAAGACATGATCCAACATTTCACCTGAGTAAAATGACTCTAAATTGAACTTTGCATAAAGTTCACAATACAGGTCAAGAGAAGCTTTCTGAAAAAAGTAATTCTGATTCTACATTATGCACTATCCTATTTCCATTATGGCTATAAAGTCTCAATTTAAATGGAAATAAGGACTGAATGTGTCTCTTTTCACCAGTACTACTCACCAACAGAATCAAGGAGGATGGTCTTCTAATTCATCACTGGGTCCATGACCTCTGGAATGTTTATTTAAACTATTCTTGAGCATTCATTTGATTATAATGAATATTTTAGGCAATTTTCCAGCAGCATTTATCTCAATGGATTCTAAGACATATTCTGAATGAAGCTATCTTAACATCTATTCATCTTAGAATTTCTTTTTAATTATAAAATAATTCTTCATGCCTTTGGCATTGACCATATATGAATTTGAATGAACCATATGTGACCCTGTACAAAGTTTTGCTATCAAAATAAATTAATAAAAATCAGCACAAGCTATGCCCCTGAAATTTCTCAAGTAGTGAGCAATTATTTTTATCATACATATAGTCAGGCCTATTAGTAACAGCCTGAACTTTAAGACTTTTGGATCAGATTCAAGGCAATGTCTGTGGCCATAGAAAGGAGAAAAGGTTGTAGACTCTTACAAGGGTATTTATATATTCAACATATTCCTTGAGATGCTGACTATAGAACTGCCATTTACTTGGGAGGTAATATCCCACAGCAGAGAGCACGCTTGGAAACAGCTAGATCAGAAGTCAATTCTTGTCTACATTGATGTGAATATGGATAAAAAACTTAATTTTTGATCCAACTTCTTTTCCCTTATTTGTGTACATGAGAGGTATCTATTCTATTCTTTTGTAAAATGTCTACACATAATATGCACTCATAGAGGGTGCAGCTCCACTAAACTGCAGTGGACTAAGCTACTCAGGTATTGATAGAAACAAAAACTGTTCCCAAACAGTAGTGTATGCTTTTTACCAGAATCCTTGAGCTTAATTCAAGAAAGACCTCACTTCTCTTAGTTGTTTTCTAAGCTCTCTCCATGTTCTTTGGCAGCAAAAAATTCAAAGTGTGCTCAGAATGGGGAGATAAGAAAAACAAAGCCAGGGAGTGGGAGGGAGATATTCTCCAGGAACCAATGGGTTCACTGCCAAAGATGAGGGAGGAAAGGATGGCTAAGCACTTATTAAGTGGAGACAGCAAAAGAAAGCCAGAGAAACTGGGGACCTATTCTCTGGTGGGTGTTAAGATGGGTGGCGATGTATTATAACTCTTTAGTGGTCTTAGTAGTAACTCACTTATTATGCTTGGGGGAGGATGTGGAGGAAGAAGAGTGACTCATTTTAAGTAAAAGGAGATAAGAGTTGATGCAGCGAGGGTTGAGGAGGCAAAGATGTAACACCAAGTAGCTGACTCAAAGAAATCTTTGAAAATAAATTCCCAGTTAAGTTTTCTTTTCTTTCTTTTAAAAAATTGAATGAATACACTGATTTCTGTAGAAAAATATCACAGGGGACAAAGGTATTGCTCAACCCAAACCTATTAATTTTGTGCCTTTAAAAAAAATCAAAGTCTCTACTTGCTTTCTGGGATCCATCAGATACCTTGAGCAATTCTAACTCAATCTGATGATGAATTTGTTGTTACAATGTCATTCAATAAATTATCTTTTGCACTTTTCTATAATTTTGAAATATCTGGGTGATTTATATAAAAAAGAAGAAAAGAAATTATAAGCATAAAACATACACATGGTCTTGCAAGTCCAGAGAATCCCACTGGGGCAGTGTTTAAGTAATTGATTTTAAGTCACTTTGTCCTGAAAGTGAAGTCAGACTGCCTTCCCAACTAATCTGGGAACTGAATGGGAATGCAGATGGCGTGATGGAAAATTTTAAAGACTTCACCCAACATGCTCTCTTCCTTTATTTCACCTTGTTGACTTGAACAGAATAAATCTCTATGTCTTTAATTCCAAAGAGCATCTGTTTCTTGTGAATACACAAGGTCTATAAATATATAGCATATGTTTAAGTTTCACTGAGAAATATGCCTATGATATACTCAAGTAAACCTCAGGCAAATCTACCTCAAAGTGCTTGGTCTGTCTGTCTACATGTTAAGTGCTTATGAAGACCACATTTGTACCAGATAGTATTAGTGTCATCATTTCTACTGTCCTGGATTCATACTATATTGTTTTCTCTGGTTTTCTTAAGGAAATTAGGAAGGAGGAGTTTACAGTCTATATTCAGTCAATGTTGATTTACTGACAGAGCTCACTCTAATTTATAAGATTTTTAATGTGTTTCAAGTAGTTGTTTTCTACTTTATAGACAATATATATCAACCTGTTCACTGTAATTTATACCTTTTTTTAAATAAAGTAACATCTCA
The DNA here is from genome assembly GCF_963383645.1 of Muscardinus avellanarius. NCBI lineage: Eukaryota > Metazoa > Chordata > Mammalia > Rodentia > Gliridae > Muscardinus > Muscardinus avellanarius. Next base: position 71,746,543 of record NC_137793.1, on the reverse strand, counting down.
ATTCACCCATTTCTATATCTCCTAAGTGATGAGTCATATTCTCCACTGGCCACCTCATCAAAAAGTCATAATCAAAGCCAGATTATTGCAATGTGAGTCTTTGTGTTAGTTAAATTTTTAAGTTTTATATACCATTGGCTGCAATTCTTCTATAAGTCATCTACTCTACATGCAGGTAGAACTAACTCTTCATTTACTCTGCATAATCAGAATCATTTGCCTTTAAACCACAGCTATATTTTACTACTCCAGAACAAACATTCTCATTTGATTACTATATCATGAAAACCTTTCTTCTTTATTTTTTCAGAGAAAGTTCATATCTCTACAAACCATTAAATATTATGTGCAGAGAAAGGATTGGAAATGTATTCTAGCAGAATCTTCTCTGTTGTCACAAAGATACAAGCTTAATGAAAATATATTTCTATATTAAATTGAAATTTATCTTCATGTTTTAGCTTAGGTTACTACTTAAATTCTTAGAGTAGCTATCCTTCATAATTTGGAATCAAATCAATGGCACTGTTCATTTAATCCATTTTGAGATTATTTAACAATTCCCCAAATGGATTTTTAAGAATTATCTTGTCTCTTAATGTTGATCTTTGATCTACTTAATGAACAAATTTTGTCTGAGAGAGATTCCAATGATAAATGGGTATATATTTCATCTTTTTCCTTTATATTTCCCTTTCCAAGATGAAGACTTATTAGTTTTCAGTTCCATACAGAACTGAAATTCCTTCAATCTTAGGGGCCATTGATGTCCCTTATACCATTTTATGGAAAGAAGAATGTGCCTAGTGGAAATATTAGTCCATTGCCGCTGTAAGAAATTACCACACAGTTAGCCTATTAAAACAATATAAATTTATTATTTTATAACTCTGTGAGTCCAAAGTCTGAGTGGCCTTGAATGAGCTCTCTGTTCATGACTTTACAATGTCAGAATCAAGGTTTTGGCCAACTGAGGTTTTATTAGATATTCTGAGAAGAACCCAATTTTAAGATTGTTCCTTGGGTTGTAGTACCCTTCAGACATCTTCAATCCATTAGTCAAGGATGGAGACCTTCTCATACTATGAATCTCTGTGATCCTCCTCTTCTGCCTTGTCTCTTCCTCTTCTTCAGGAAGACCCCCAGGAGGATGGAGTCCTCCCTATGCATGTGCATTTATAAAATCTAAGTAATTTGATAGTTATTCCTATTGATAATAGCTTTGGTAAAATACTTTGTTAAGATAAATTAGGCTTACTTGCCCAAGACTTAGAGAAAGTTAATTCATCAGAAGTATTCAAGGCCTTAGCAAGTAATTTGTACTCTTTGTTTAGGGGGTGTTATAATTCAAGAAAAGGTTTTGTTGTGTGTACTACTTTTTTCAAATTTAGTATATTGTGATTTTATATCATATTGAGATATGGAGTGACAGAAAATTACATGTACACAAATCTTGGTGCCCTTCCCATCATGTCCCTTCCCCTGCCTCTCCATCCTTTTACATATCTTTGAGATTTGATTGGTAATTTTGTATACACTCATAGAATTATCTCAACTGTTATACTGTTTATTTCTCATTCCTTCTCCTCCCTTTTTATAAACCCCTTTAATCACTAAATTGGAGTCTCTGCTTTTCTACCTGGTATAAACTATTTTTTTTAGAATATCTATCTTCCACATATAAGAGAAAACATATGTCTACTTGTTTTTGAGTCTGCTAATCTCACTTAGTGTAATATTCTTAAGATTTCTGAAAATGGTGTGAGTTTGTTCTTTATGGCTCAGTAAAATCCATTATGTGTATGTACCAAAGTTGTGATCCATTCATCTGTTGATGGCTACCTAAACTGGTTCTATAATTTGGCTCTTGTAAATTGTGTTACTTTATCTTCTTTATTTTATTGGTGAATTGTAGTCATACATCTTAACAGAGTACAGCATGGTAGAGGCATACATGTACACACACACACACTCATTTAGCCCTTCCTCAATTCCCACCCCATTTCTTCTCCCCATCATTTGGCTTAATCATTGAGCTTGATATATTTGTGAATGTATAACATGTGCATTAGAAAATTTCCCTGTTCCCCCTTCCCATTACCCTCAGGTCACTGATCTATGATTTCTGTTTCTTTGTCTAGAGTTTCTCCTATAACTCTTTTTCCCCCTAGCTTCTGCATATTAGGGAGAGCATTTGATTTTTGACTTTTGGTGACTGACTAATCTCACTTAGCATAATGTTCTCCAGTTCCATCCATTTCCCTGTAAATGACATAACTTTGTTCTTTGTGACTGAGTGAAATTCCATTGTGTACATATCCCGTAGTTTTGTAATCCACTCATCTGTTGATGGACATTTTGGCTGGTTCCATAGTTTGAAGATGGTGAATTAAGTGTGCCTTATTGAAGTCTGAGAAAGTTTGGACTGTATTTGAAAATTAATACAAAAGAAATTCTTAAGTATCAAAATCTATAACTTAGATAAAAAATATGAGTGACCCCCTTCTTGATGTCTTTCACATGGGTGTGTCCAGTGTAGAGACAATGGTCAGCAGCCCTTATGGTTGAGATTTGAAGTTTGTTAGAGCTATTCTGAACTAGAAGTTCCAGGCTTTCTCATCCCCTCATCTTCCTCACAATTGGGCATGCTCTGCATGTTAGGGACTGGCATTCAGAATTTAGATCTTGACTTTCTCATTGTTCATACTCTTACAACTTCCAGTTACTTGCTCTGTGTACCACGGGACCTAAGACCTTTCCATTTGCACCCACTTTGGGATTCTCATGGGCATGGCCCACTTCAAGTACCACTAGAAAGTGAAGCTTCAAAGCACACAGAGAGCACTATATGCCAGGCATTGTTAGCATACATTATGGGACTTTGTTTGATTGTCTGAAATAATTCCACAAGGCACAGAGAAATGTGTGATTAATTTTCTCATGATAAAGTGGAGATAATAAAGGATCAATGTCTTGCCCAAAGTCACATAAATGTCAAATGGAATTTGATAGGTCTCGAACCCTGAAATGTAAATGGCGATGAGACTGCCTGGCACCCTTTCATATAAGAGTAGACTGCAGCTTTAGTTGAAGAAGCCTTGAAAAATATTCCTTATCTCATGGATAACAAGTAAATTGAAATATTCTAGCAGATCTTTGCCTACTTCATTAACTCCTGAGGCATGGGCTTCTGAGGCATTTCTAATGTTTGAGCCACCACCTCTTTCCCCTCCAACATGGATGTTAAGCTATGGTTTTTAGTGGAGCTGTTTTTCTGGACACTTTGGAGCCCTGGGGGTTAATCCCTCTTTTCTCTGCCTGCACAAATTCCCACAAGCATGAGCATGCCCACTCCTCCTGCAGGAAGCACCCCTCCCTGTAGAGAGCTCAGCAGCATGGAGATTAACTGGGAGCTAAATGCAGGCTAGTAGCCAAACCAGAGTGATAAGCATCCTGATTTTGATGGAACACTTAAAAATCATTTTAACTTTTCCAGACCTAAATGCAGCTAAAGGATGCAGGGGTGGGAAGTCTTCTTGTGGGTTATATAAATAACTCACTCCAGTAACTCCTCTCAGCCTAAGATTAGGAAGGCTTGTACTGTGCCCCAGCAGGGAGGGGCTCCAGTCTTAGGGACTCACTTTCACGTGGCTTTACACTCAAGCCAACCGGGTGGTTTCCATTTGTTTGCTTTGGTGGTTACACAACCTGACTTATTTCTGTCAGTCTATTGGAAAATACCCCATTTCTTACAGAGGAGCTATGTGGATGAAGTTGGTCCTGGCTTACTGATCGGTCTTTGTCTGCTTCTTGAGGGCGCCATCTTATATTTGTCTTTCTGTTTATGAGAGTGCTGTGATAAGAAGTGCTGGTGACAAGCTCCAGTTCAGCTCTGCTGAGGAAGATGCTGGACAGGAAACACTTTAGAGACCTTTATGACAAGAGTTTTCCCAGAAAGCAATAAGTATTGTTATTTTACAGAGTAGTATTAGTTTTTTTTTATGGTGGTTTTTGTTATAATGATATATCGCTCCTGCTCTCGCTCTTTTGTACTGGGTATTGAATCCAGAGGCATTCTACCTCTGAGCTATACCACTGTCCATTTTTATTTCTTTCTTGAAATATAGTCTCACTAAGTTGCCGAGGCTGGCCTCAAACCTCCCGTGTTTCTCTCATCTCAGTCTCATAAGTGCTAGAATCACAGGCATGAACAATCATGTCCAATTAATATAACAATCTCTCCCTCTCTCTCTCTTTCTCTTTCTCTCTCTTGTGCTGGGGCATGAACACAGAGTCATTGTATTTCGGTGCTACTTAGCTATATCCCCAGTCCTTTTTTATTTTATTTTAAAAAAAATTGACACAGAATCTAGCTCAGTTGCTAAGAGACTTCTAACTGCTGAAGCTGAATTTGAACCTGTGATCCTTCTATCTCAGACACCCAAGTGCTGGGATTACAGGCAGGTGCCACTACACCTGGCTAATATTATCTCTTAAAGAGAGTGAAGAAGTTGAGAAAGCCAAATCATTTTTGTTGTTGTTGTTGTTGTTGTTGTTGTTGTTGTTGTTCTTCTTCTTCTTCTTCTTCTTCTTCTTCTTCTTATTATTATTATTATTATTATTATTATTATTGTTATTATTATCACCAAAGCTCAACCTATTACCAGTGTTTGAGGGGATCTCTGGAATTCTTCAGGTTACAGTAGCAGGCAGATGTCACACATGACCGTGTCCAAAGCAACTCTGATAGTGCTTGGTGGCTCTCCATTTCCACAGTGCCCGCTAGCATGCAGGCATGTCTGAGAGAATGGACAAGGTAGAGAGGGTCATAGTAGTATTCAGCTTCTGCACATCAGTATAGCTATGCGGCTTGTTAAAATATTGGCATGGCCTTCTAGCAGCTAGCAACAGTTTCTATAATGGACCCTCTAAGGATCTTTTCAAGGTACCCTGGACCTCACTCTGCTCAGACATTAGCCCTGACTAATGTTAACTAGTTTGAGTATTGTCCCTAGAAAAGAGAAAAATGGTTTCTTTGAATGTGGGCAGAGGTTTTAAAAGCAGAGTGCAAACCTACCTCATCCAAACACAGACAAAAGCTAGATGTGGGCCATAAAGATGGAGTTCACGATGAAGCCCTCTTGTGATGCGCAGTGTGTGTGCACAAGCCGTGCAGAAAACAGACTTGGGTTGTGCTTCCAGAGGGGCAGACCAAGTCACTGATGTGCTGTAACAGTGTGTTACTTGTCAGCACTCTAGGGTAGATGTGGCATTCCCAGATCTAACATTTTGTTAAACAGTAAAGAAGGCCCAGTAGGTGGATTTAAAAAGTTTCAGGGAAAATTCCACTGTGAAATTCAGCCATGTAGCATAACAGTAGGCCAGTAAAGTCACACGCCTGGCTTTGACATCAGAATGGCTGTAGGGAGCTGTTCTCTCCAGTAGAAAAAGTGTGAGCTTTGAAATCAAGTGCACTTTGGTTGGTGTGAATTTTGGTTCTCTGTCTCTGTTTCTCTCGCTCTCTCTGTCTCTGTGAACTCAATCAAATTATATATGTCCTCTGGGTCACAGTCTCCTCATATATAAAATGAGAATACTATCCAGCTCCTAAGGTTGTTTTAAATAAATATATTTAAATATTAGACTCATCAGAGAGTTGGGCCATGCAACACCAGGGCATCCTAGCACTACACAGGACAAGTGACAGTAGTGAAATGTGTTTAACAGACTGGCCCATCATTCTTGCTCGCTCTTGTCTCTTAAAGATTGTTCCATTTTGCCCCATCCTGCTTGGGCTGATCACTCTCTTATTCCACCTTCCTCTCAGAAGGCATTCTCATATTTAGTGCCGCAAAGCTCTAACGAGCTGCTCTAATGATTATATACCTTCCTAGTGCTTCTTATATCGTTCAGGTGTCTGTGCATTCTCACCTGCTGTGTTGAAAACTCTTGAGAACTAGGAACTTGCGTTTTCTCAGAACTCTCAATGTCCTTAGCCATTGTTGCTGGTGATTGACAGAAAGACACATTGATTCTGTGTAACCTGGACACAGCTCAACATTCTTTCCCCAGAGATCATGAGACAGAGAAGTAATATTGATCAGAGATGCCTTCGTGGAACATCTACAGGGCCTAGGACTCTCTTACTTCATTTAATTTCATGCTATATTCACTGTCAGAAGGTCCTGTTATATTTACTTTATGGATGAGAAAAATGAGCTTCAAGAGGTTATGCCAACTATCCAAAGACAGACAGTAGAGATTTGGACCCAGTTTCCCTAGTCTCCCAGTGTACTTCTCATTTGACATTTTATTGCATCCTCCTTGTTCCCAGTAGCCAACCTTGTTCTCAGGCTTGTTACTTGGTAAAGGTCTGATGGAAAAAGTTGCAGTTGACTGTGAGGACAGTACATAATCTCTTATAGTCTGGCCCTGATTACCTTGCTGCTCAGAATATTGGGAAAGGTCCTTGAGAAGGGTGATGCTTAATGTGCAGAGAGTATGGGTCTTCTCCCACCCAGCGAGTTTGCTTGGGATATGGGAGGAATGAGGCGATTCCTGGAAATCCTCGGGTCACACTTTATTTTTATCAAATGACGGCTTGATTGAGGGTAGAATCTAAGGAAGGCATGCAAGGAGCATATTTTCACAACCTATTTTTAAATCTCCTAGTGAATATACTGTGCATATCTAGCACAGATAGACAGAGTGGCGAGAGGTGGAGGAAGTGAACAAGGAAGAGCCCTGGACTTCTCTTCATGTAGAGCTATGAGATGCCTAACTCTGAAGCAGTGTGGTCTAAGGAAAAAGGTGATCCGAGACCACATCCCAGCCAGGGCATCTTTATTTGTATGATCTTGATAGAATCATTAAAGCATCTGAGATCAGGTCTACTCATCTGTAAAGTAATAATTGCTACCAGCTGGGATGACCAGGGCTGTGGTGAGGAATAGATGAGGTGCTATTTGTGGTACATGTTCTACCCCCTCTTTCACATTTAAAGGCATACATGGACTGGCTGAATCCTATGTCAGAAATGAAGGGGAACCAAACTCAGGGTGATCAATTTCATTTTCTTATACCTACTGACAAATACGCACATAGAATGTCTAATATCCCCAATGTTTCGTGTGGGGTTGAAAATGAAGGCCATTGTGATATGCTCCATTGTTTGCTCTGGAGACTTACTGGAACCACAGTGTTACTTACTGCTATGGTTCCAGTTTTGCTTCGTGTCATGGAGATCTGTCCATGTGTCTGAGGGATTCGATCTTCCCAAGCAATGTTGGAAAATCACTCACAAATAAACTTCTCTATCACAGGCTGCAGCCTGCTCTGTTCAGAACGGAAAGAATTATGAACTTTAAATACATATGTGCACTGCAGCTATTCTTCAAGAATAGCTGGGGAGGAGTTGGAGTCCAAAGCCAGCCTCCCCTCCAGACCTGGATACTGCTTTCCATTATAGGATTCTGCTTGAGGTAATAATATGCATAAAAAACCTAAAACGTAGCCAAAAACATCCCCCAACCCCCCTAAGCCTGCTGCCATAAAGCTGATATAGCAACTGGGATTAAAATGTAACTCGAACCCAGAGAGTTTTTGCAAATAAGATGAAAGCTGCCATTTAAGGTTTTTCAACGGCACCAACTGGATTAGATCTGCTCTTGAGACAGGCGTCTTTTGACAATCCCTGGGAACTCTGTCTGTTTCCTGGAAGGCAGAGTTGATGCATGCAAAGTCAATTAAAAAGCTAAATGCATAAAAGACAGTGGCTCGGCACGATTCATGCCACGCAGCTTCCAAACAACTCTGGCTTTATTTATCAGGGCTTTATGCAGAAGAGTAGCAGCATGGGTAGCAATTTGAGACTGAAATTTGAAAATCAAGGGGAAAAAAATAACCAAATTAATGCCTGACTGTAGAGGATCAGAGAAATTCTATACCTGCCATAGATATTTCTAGGAATGATAATTCAATCTGACACAGAAGTTTTTTTAGATGAAGTTCTTTGCATTAACATTTGAGTATATGTATGTGTATGTATGACTCTTTGCATGTCTGTGATGTTAACATCTTAGTTTCTTATGACTTTTTTTTTTTTTTTTTTTTTTTTTTTTTTGCGGGCTGGATTCCTTTTTCACAAATACCAGTGAATAATACCTCTGTTGTCATTGGGACCCATGATGGGTGAGCGGAGCTCACTTACATACTATGAGTCATGTCTGGACAATCAAAATCTAATATTCAGGGATGTGTACAAGTCCTCTCAGAGCCATTAGGTGCTATAAAAAGGTGCCTGAGACTCCTGGGTTTGAAATAGGTATTATGTCCTTAGGCATAAATCTGAAAAAATGTTAAGTTCTGCAGCCGTATCTATCATCTTACCCTCAAGAGGCGCCTGCAGCCAAATCACACTCGAGTTCTTACTGAGCACTGAATAGTCACTAGGGCAGAGTTTAAATGCTTTATGCTTCTTAACTCATTTAAGTTCAAGGCAACCTCTAAGTGTTTTCATGCTGCTTCAGAGCTGTGCCTGTGTTCTCCTGCATACTGGCTCTTGGAAGCCTACGCAGCACAGGAAAGAGTGGAGAGATAGAAACCAAATCCTGATGCTCTCAAATGTGCCCTGACTTTAGCCATGCCTTAAGCCAGCTGATGAAACTGTCCACTGTGTGAGACAACTCATTTGTTTTTTAATGTAGGTATGTTTTAGATGATTTTTATGTCACTTGCAACAGAAATACTTTTAACAAACACAGAAATCTCCAACATAAGCCTTTCAAAAAAAAAAAAAGAGAAAAAAAGAAACTGAGGATCACAAAGTTTTTTTGCTCAAAATGACACAGTTAATTTGTAAGATGGAAATACAAGTGTCAGAATTGTAGTCAAATATTACCCCTGCTTTTATTATGGTATTGGGGATTGAACCCAGGGATGTTTGACCTCTGAGCTACTCCGTCAGTCCTATTTATTTTTTTAATGTTTGAAACAGGATCTCACTAAGTTGCTGAGGGTCTGCCTAAGTTTGTGAAGCTGGCGTCAAACCTGTGATCTTCCTGTCTCAGCTTCTCAAGTCCTGGGATTACAGGAATGTGCCACTGACTTTAGCCATGCCTTAAGCCAGCTGTTGAAACTGTGCACTGTGTGAGACAACACATTTGTTTTTTAATGTATGTATGAGCTCAGTTAACAATGGTAACTGATATTTGTTGTCATTTGTGCTTTCTGCACACCACACATTATACACAGATAGTGTCTGCTCTGGCCTCAGCAATCCCAAAGTACATACTATTGGCATCCTCACTTAGCAGATAAAGAATTTGAGATTTAGGAAGATATGTAAGTTGTCTAAGGTGACATAGGACCTAGGTAGAGGGTTTAGGATTCAGACCTGCCTTTTGACTTGAGAGTCTAAGAGCTTATGAGGTGTTTCCAATCACAGCCTGCTATCCACAGTTGGTACCCACATTCTTGGCCCTATAATTTGAATACTAAGTATCCCACAAAGGCTTAGGAATTAAAGCTTTGGTCTTCAGCTTGGTGCTATCAGAAGGTGGTAGAAACATTATAGGACCTCATAAGAGGTTTTAGATCATGGGTGGCTTGCCCCTGAAGGAAACTGTGGGGTGTCAGACCCTTCTTTCTCTTTATCATCTAAGTCATGAGGCGAATGGTTTTACCACACACTCCCACCATGATGTGCTGTCTCACCACAGGCCCAAAAAACAATGGGGCCAATTGACGATGGATGGAAACTTTTAGAACTTTGAGCCAAAATAATCATTTTCTTTAAAGCAGACTTCTGTAGGTGTTTTCTTATAGTAATGGAAAGCTGACTAAAACACTGGACATATAAGAATAGTCCTGATATTGATTTTTTTTTTTGGTGGGGTAGATGGCTCATCTGGAGAAGTGTCCAGCTCTTTTTAATTCTTTACTTTGCATTTGGCAGAATGGGCTTTACATTGCACACTAAAAGTTCACAACTATTATTAAAATTCTATGAAGTTATTCTGCTTTCTGTTGACGCATGGTAAGAATAACTTACATAGACTCTTCTTATAAGATATATTTAATTTTGACTGGAATTTTGCAAGGAATCTCACGGTTCAAAGGAAAGTTTATGGTATCATTAATCATAATATATAGATTTTAGTTTAGCCTTGTTAACACCATTTTGATTTGAAGTTGTTACTTAAAAATAACATACTTGTCTTATCTACTTCAGTTATTGTGAGGACATTGGATAATTCTGGGATAGTGAATTAATATTAGGAATTTTATTGATTGCTGTTACTGTAAAAAAATGCCTGAGATAATCAATAAAGAGTTTATTTTGGTTCATGGTTTTTGAGGTTCCAAACCATGGTCAGTTTTCCACCAGAACTTGGTGGAAAAACCTGCTCACCTCATGGCATCCAGGAAGCAAGAGAGAGAAAAAAAGACCAATGTCCCACAATCCCCTTCAAAGTCACACTCTCCAATGACCTAAGAACTCCCAATAAGCCCCACTTCTTAACATTTCTACCACTTCTGAGTAGAATGAAGGTAAGACCATTTGGGGGCTTTCAAGATCCAAATTATAGCACACTGGAAAATTGCTTTTCTCTTTTTTAACTTTTGCATTGGCATTTGGAGAGTTGTGTTATATAGTTTCATAGACAATATTTATTATTTGGAAAGTAGGGACATTTGCATTAAAAAGAACTAAATATTAACTTCCCAAAATTTAGAGAATTGCTAGTTCTCAGAGCCTGACATGAAACTCTACCCCTGTCAGATTGGTGTGAAGAAAATTAACATTATAATTTGAAATTTGTTATGAGTACCAACTAGATGAAAACAATTCATCTAACTGTAGGCACTTCTTTTTCAGAAGCAGACTATGCCTCTTTCAAACATAACATGAAAATGTAGAAGGTTTTAACTGATATAAGGAAAAAAATATTGGGATCACATCAAAATGTCATTGATTGACAGCTCTGGAAAACTCTAGTTTTCTTTTCATTTGTACCAAAAGGAAATTTCCCTCAGCTGGTGTCTATCCAAGGCCAGGGTTTTCTGGCCTTGGCCTTATTTCTGATCACTTTAGCAGAGACTCAATTTTGGAAAGGACAGAAACCTCAAAGCAGGTGTGACCAGATGTTTCTTCTTCTCTCAGTCCACTTCAAGACCCACCTCACCACTCTGCACACCTGCATTTCCCCTACGTAGACCAAATTGGCTGGGCAACACATCTTAGGGTCAGAGTTGAAACTCTTTACAGTGGTATCACTAGTGTCACTGCTTTGTCTATTCTTAGCATCACATTAACCTTCATCACATTCACATTCTTTGTTATTCCTGATATTTACAGAGTAGCTGATAATAGTTTACAAAGTGCTTTTCTGTGAAATGTTCTCAACAAACCTATACAAGGAAGACAACAACTGCTATTATCACTCAAAGAAAAAACTTTCTAGCTAAAAGACCTTGCTCAAAGGTCTTTTCTTGCTAAAAGTTCTGGCTGAGCTTAGTTCAACAAATGAGGATTATACTACACTTTGCAAAGGAACTGGGCTTGGTTTTGGACTTTTCTGACCTGGACTTTTCTGACAGCTCCTGTCCCCAGAAATCCCATGGTAGTTTTTGTGGTTAAATCAGTGGCTGTCAAATCTGTGTCTCATGGTCTCTAGGGGTTTAGGAAAGTGGAAACAGAGTCTTCAGTTTATTGTCAATATTGCCAAATTACAACCTTTACCCTGGGAAGCTGAGAGTTACTCTTGAAAAGGATTGCACAGGCCAATTCACACAAGAAACACACTTTACTAAAGCGCTGGTTTCATAGAGACACTTGCTATTTGAACAGAATGAAAACCTCTTCGCTCATAGCAGGATGTAAATTCGGAGCTTCCTTTAAACTTTAACATGCCTGTCCACCCTTTTGCTGCGGTTCGATTTGGCTCATTCAGACCATAGTGCTTAAGATTTCCCAGGTGGCCCTTTCCAGCCCTGCTAAAAAATTATGGTGGTGTCATGAGTGTGCTTGCTGCACACAAGCCACATCATTCCCAATTTTGTTTTCAATTCCAAGATGAATGCATTTGCAGATTTGAATTCTAACTCTCCAGGGCCTGCCAAGGATTTCTACTTAGAGAAACAGAGAAGCTTCTGTAAACTGAGGAGTTAGCTGAAAATTTTTCCTCGGAAGTCCACAAACATCTACTTGACAATTTCTCTTTATGTGAACAGCATTTAATTTGCAGAAATCAATAGTATGAGTAGGGAGTGGTATGGAGGGAGATGGGGTGTTATTTTGTCTAGTTCAAAAGGCAAGGCAAGTACAGTGGTTTCTCCGTTTTGTTCCCACCACACCCCAGGTGCCAGCTCCACTACAAACCTGAGCAAGCGCCGCTGCAAGACACAGGCTTGTGGAAGCAGCTCCTTTGCCTTTCTCCTGAGCCTGAGCTCAGCTCTCAGCTACAAATGGAAGTAACCAGCTCTTGTGAAGTCTGATTCCTTGGTATATGGAGTAGTAAAATATTTTCTGCCATAAGTAATCAAATACTTTAAATCCTTCTCAACTTTTTTTTTTTTTTTTTCAGTACTGGGGATGGAACCCAAGGGCATTCTATCTCCAAGTTACACGCCCAACTCTATTTTTTTTTATTCTTTATTTTGAAACAGGGTCTCACTGAATGGCAAAAGGACTCACTAAGTAGCGAGGCTGTCTGTGAACTGTGATCCTCCTGTCTCAGCCTTTCAAAGACTGAAATTACAAGCATGCAGACACCACATCCAACTCCTTCTCAACTTTTGTTCAGTGGTTTACATAATCTGTGATAAAATGTATCAGGAGAAAAGAGATTCACCCCATGACAGCATTGTCACACCAACCTCAGGTTACTTATCTAAGCATAAAGACAATACTGGCATGGTGGTGCACACCTGTGACCCTAAAACTTGGGAGGCTGAGACAGGAGACTGGTAAATTCAAACAGCCTCAACATCTTAATGAGGCCCTCAGCAATTTAATTAAAACTTGTTTCAAAATTAAAAAATAAAATAAAATAAAAAGGGCTGGGAGTGCAGCCTAAAGCTAAAATGCCTTGAGTACAATCTCCAGTTACACACACACACACACACACACACACACACACACACACTCACACATCTTCTGCAAAGTTGACTCAGAAAGTACCCCCAGACGAGTCCATCTCTCTTCTTACACTGTCTACTCAGTGACCTGCAGGAACAGCCTCATGGCTGGACTCAGATGACTGCCCAGAGGTTTCTAACACCAATACCTTTTTATTAATCTGCTATTCTAATGCTGTCTGTATTACAGGATCTTAAAATTACACATGAGGGGGCTGCTTGTGGTGCTAAAGCCTTGTGCACTCTAATGATATTCAGGCCCCTAATGTTGACTGCCTGCCTTTTAATAGTTAATTTTAAATGATTATTGGATGAAGCAATGAGTCAGGTGGCCTAATGAGTCTAGTGGCCTAATGAATTTCTGTATTGTTCTCTTATGTAACGTGAGAAAAAATAAAACTTGTTTTTAATCACATATAGAATATTTTTGCTTGTGTTTCTTTAAAAAAGAAATCAGTACCCATACTTTCTTTTATTCTACCTACCTCCAAAATCTTGGTCACATAAACGGGTTAAATTGGAGAGTGATGAATTTAATTTTTAATTAAAGTTAAAATCAAAATAGAAAAGTAATGTATTTGTCAGCATCCTCAGAACCATAACCTACAAAATTTGACTATATAACTTAGAGGAAGGAAGATTTATTAGCTCGTGGTTTTGGGCTCAGGCAATGTGAGGCCAAGGACCATGAATCTCAGTGCATGGCTACAGGAAGTGGAGGAAGGGAGAGCACATGGGCTGTGCTTCTCATATCATGGAGGACAAAACTGAGAGAAAGAGAGAGAGCGAGAACGAGAGCGAGAGAAAGAGAACCATATATAATCCCCAACACTGCACCTTCAGGGACTCATCTTCTCTAGCCATACCATACCAACCTAGGCTACCATCTAGATAAATCCAATTTATCTACTGCTTGAATTACAACTCTCATGACTCAACTGCATCAACTCCAAACACCAATTTATGAGCCCTTCAAGGGGCCATTCTGTATCTAACTATAACCAGTGCACAGCTCTAAGTGTGAAGCTTGATGATTATGACAATCAGAAACATCTGTATAACTAATACCCAAATCATGGTTTAAGTTATTTCAATATTTTAGAACGTTCCCTGGATCTCATTTCCACTCCTTTCATAGTTAACCACTGTTCTAATTCCAATCATCATAAATAATTTGGTCATGCTGTGATTTAGATACACGTATTACCAATGTTTTCCCTATTGTGTGTATAGTATTTCCATGTCTCTAGTTAAGGAGTTTTTCTTTTTATTGGATACACACAAAATTTCATAGGTCTTGATGAAGTTCACAGAACAATTATTTGTCCTCTAGAAATTTTGGACTAAAGTTTCAAAGCTACTCTGCTACCCTCTTTTTTTTTTATTTTTTCTAGACACTTCTATAAGTATCTAAATTTAACACCTGGCACACGAAACTCACATCCTGAGTCTCACCTCCTGTAAAGGCTGATATTCCCAAGGAAGTGAATACATAAGGGAGTGCTGAGGATTCAGTAGCTCTGCGGGGCCTGAGCACTGAGGCATCATCCTTCGCAGCACGACAACCGCGAGGAGTTTCAAGGCCTTCATTCTGGTGTTATTTTTGGAGATGACTTAGGTTTCTGTAGTTTTGGCTTTCTCTAGGATCAGAGTCATGCTTTGTAGCACAGGCTGCCAAGCCAAACTTTTCTCTGGGTGAGAAAGCACGTGTTTACCCACGTGCAGACCGGAGCCCCAGTGCCTTGCTGTAATTGCATCTATAAAACCTCTTTTTCAAATATTACTCTTTGCCTCCGTGGAAAAACAGCATCTTTAGCTTAAAGGACAGCGAGCAAAGGCTTTTTTTCCCAGCACCACCAGAGCGGCAGCATTTAAAAATGGAAGTGGCTTGTGTAACCTACTTTTCTTTGGTTTTAAAATAACAGCTCATAGATTTGCATTTGTTTTTAATTCTTGGCCCCATGACCCCTGCTCCTGTTTTACCTGATAAATTCCATCTCGCTTTCCACAGGCAACCATTCAGTCCTGAGCTTTTCCTCACATAGTTCATCAACCTGGGGATAGGTAAGTCACCAGTTCTCTACACTGGGATTTGTGTATTGAGGAGAAAAGTGTGTGTCAGTTATATTTTACCACTTGAATTTCTTATTTTAAATTATTTTTATGGCTGTCTAATCTAATGACTACTCACAATTAGGCCATATGTAGAATATAACAAATAACAGAGGCCCTGACAGTTCCCTAAAAAATGAATTCTTTTGATATTTCAGTTGTTGACAATTCTGAGTTGAAATGCAATAAAAATAAATTTTCAGATGACTTATTTTGTCTATTTAAAGCCTGACATATATATTCATATGTGTATGAATGCACACATCTTATGATATAGAGAAAAATCACTTAGAACAAAAATGATAAGGTTAATTGAGAATTATTGCCAGAAACACAAGGAATATTGTTATTTGTATTCAGGAGGAAAAAGATCCATAGAATGATTTTTAAGATCCTTGCCGAAGTATCAGTAGATATACAACATATAGATGGAAATCAATATGTATATACCACAAAACTCTAAGTAAGCATATATTGTGTTATTTTTTGAAACCATAAGTTTCCACTGATCTTTTACAATTATTATTTCTTTTTTTTTCTGGGTCTGGGGATGGAAGCCAGGGACATTCTATCTCTGAGCTACACCCCCTGCCCTATTTTTTATTCTTTATTTTGAAACCGGGCCTCACTGAGTTGCAGAGGGCCTCACTAAGTAGCTGAGGCTGTCCACAAACCACGATCCTCCAGTCTCAGCTTCCCAAATGCTGGGATTACAAGCGTGTGCTACCATGCCTGGCTTTTTTATTGCTTTTTTTTTTGTGTGTGTGTGATACTGGGGGTGAAACCCAGGGACATTCTACCTCTGGACTACACTCCCAGACCCATTTTATACTTTATTTGGAAACAGGGTCTCACTAAGTTGCTGAGAGGCTCGCTAAGTAGCTGAGGCTGGCTTTGAAACTGTGCGATCCTCCTGTCTCAGCCTCCCAAGCACTAGGATTACAAGCGTGCACCACCACACCAGGCTCTTTTATTGCTTTTTAATTACAAGAATATCCATGCTTATTGAAACATTTCAAGCAATGCAAAATGTATTTTAATTTTTTAATTTTTTTATTGGTGCATTGTAGTCATACGTCTAAATGGAGTACAAGATGGTGGAGGCATACATGCACACATCACCCAATTAGCCCTTACCCAATTCCCTCCCAATTTTCTCCCCCTTCCTTCTTCTCATGTTTGGCTTAGTGATTGACTTTGATATATTTGTTAATGCCCATCATGAACATTAGAGAATTTCCCTCCTCTACATTTAAAATGGTGTCTCTTTTCCTCAACTGTTCCATTCCTGAGGAAATCAGTGTCAATTATCTGGTGTATGTTCCTTTATACAGACATAAAACAAGTAAACACATAATTTACCATATTTTACTATTATTTTCTTCAAAATAGAAATTGAATCATGCTGTGTGTGTATTATCCTAAAATTTGCTTGTGTCATTTATTTATTAAGGAAATTTTCAGGTCAATATATATATTTGATTTATTATTCTTTTAATGGAACATAAATGGATTTTCTTGCCATATCAATCTGCCACGGCTGCCCCAACAAAATATCACAGACTGGTATTAGACAATAGAAATTTATTTTTTCTTAATGAAGACTGGAAATTCATGATTAAGGCAGAGTTGATTTCTGGTGAGACCTCTTTCTTGACTTGCAAATAGCTCTTTTCTTGCTGTAACCTCATATGGCATTTCCTCTGTGCATACATGCTTCTGGTGTCTCTTTTCTTACATATCATCAGTACTGTTGACTGAGGGCCCCACTCTCACTTTTCCTTAATTATCTTCATAAATGCTTGTTTTGTCTCTAAAATCTCTCACATTTTGAGTTAGGGCTTCTTCAACTTATGTTCAGGGAAACACAGTTCAGTCCATAATACCAATTTCTCTATTGGTTGAGATATTTAGTTTGATTGTTGGTCCATTTCACTTCATATTTGAAAATCTCAATTTTTGCATAAATCACATTCATCATACAAATATATAATGCAAATAAAATTATAGTAGATAGAGAGAAAATAAAATTTACCTAAATTTTTTCATGCCAAAATAATCACTGTCAACATATGGCAAACATAATTGCAGACCAAGACATGCAAATAGATTGAAGGACAAAAGATAGGAAGACAGAGTGATAGTTAGACAAACATAGAGATAACTTTACAGAAAGTCACATGTGTGCTACTTTTATTAAAAAGGTAAATTTAAAATTACTTAAGCATAATAAGAAACAAACATAAAAACGAAGTAGGTGAAATTTTGAATGCACTTTCTTCACAGCAGGAGTTAAAAGTTTCTGAGCGATCACTAAGAATTTGAAAACAATTTTTAGATATATATAATTATATTAATTATGTTTAGCTACATGTTTTAAACTTATGTAATATGTTTATCTATTTCAATTAATGATAAAGTTCTATGCTCTTGTACTTCCAATATCCCTATCATCTTCATTGAGTTATATCACTTTACCATTGTCAACATTTATTTATTATTAAACTAACATTTAATTATGAAAGTATAGTTCCTGAAAATATTTTAATATACTTTTGTTGGTGCATTATAGCCTCACACCATAATGTAAATAATAGTAATAGTGACATACATGCACATAGCACTTGGTGGGCTTTCCCCCAACTCCCTCCCTATTTCTTCTTCCTCATACAAGGTATCGAGAGCAACATTAGTATTCTCACACGTGTACATAATGTTGATGGGAGTAATTCCTTCACTGATTCTCCCTCTCCCTTTCTCCCTTCCCCTAAACCCCTCCATGGCTCCACTTAAGTTTCTTCTCCCTTATCAGAAGTCCCTTTGGTATCCCTATTACTCCTGAGCTTACTCATAGGAGAGAAAACAAATGACCCTTTCTTTCTGCCACTGGCTAATACTCACTTATAATGTGCTCCAGGTCCATCCATTTTCCTGCAAATGACATTACTTTGTTCTTGATTGCTGAGTAGAATTCCATTGTGTGTATTTTGTAATCCATTCATCTATTGATTAACATTAGTTCCTTAATTTGGCTTTTGTGAATTGTGCTATTATGAACATAGTCATGCAGATATTACTGTAATTCTCTGATTTCAGTCCCTTTTTGAAAGATATCCAGCTGGATCATATGATGAATCCATTCTAAATTTTCGGGTGAATCTCCACACTGATCTCCATAGCACTGAGCTAATTAGAAATACCACCAACAGTGTAGAAGAGTTTCAATTTACCCACATCTTCACTAGCATTTTTTGGTTTTTGACTTCTCAATGATTGCTATTCTGATTGGAACTAGATGGGCTCTCAGTGTAGTTTTACTTTGAATCTCCATAATTGCTAATGGTATTGAATATTTTTATGTATTTATTAACTATTTGTACCTCTTCTTTTATTAAATGTCTATTTAGTTCAGTTGCCCACTTTTCTGAAAATATTTAGGTCTATAGGTCTAATATATATATTAAAATTATTATTTGCTTAGTAACAATACTTTTTCCAGGACTTATTCAATTCAGAAACTCTTATCTTAATTAATCTCTAAAAACATTAATTTAGTTTCAAGTATTTTTATTAACACATACTCAGAATTCACTGAGTTCTTGCATGTCTGATGGTCTATGTCTTTTAAAGAAAAATTGACTCCATGTAAAATGTCTGGGTCACATTTTCTTTCCCTTTTAAATTTGTTAATATTGTTTCAGTGTTTCTCTACCATGTCTGGTAGAGATATTTTTCTTTATATTATGTAATGAGTTTTCTCTACCTTGATACCCATATGCTTCTGCGTTTACTCTTAAAATTGGATACTTTTTCTAGCATATCCCTGTTGAGAAATACTCACTTTTCTCAAGTCATATCCCCTCCATGGGTAACCATCAAATTTTTGGTGGTATATTCTTCCATAAATTTTTTAGAAGAACATATTAGATTTATATTATACTCGCATGTACAGATGCAGATAGATAGTCAGCTTGTCATAGGCTGATAAAACCCATAAGATGACTCCACATGAGGAACGGTTGATTTTTGGCTCATAGTTTCAGAGGTTTCAGTCCATGGTCACTTGTCCCTATTGCTTTTCAGTTAGAAGTTGGCAAGCATATCATGGCATGGCAGGGAGAATGCGGTGGGAGAAAGCTGCCCACCATTGTGGCCAGGAAGCAAAAAGAGAGTGGTAGGAAGAGGCTGGGTTCCCACAATCCCCCCCAAGAGCATCCCCCTAAAGACTTACCTCACTTCCACTGGGCCCCCATTTTAAAGTTTTAATTATCTCCTAATAGTGCCACAAGCTGGGGACTAAATTTTTAAATATGGATCTTTGGTGGACATTCAAGATCCAAACTATAACATATATATAATATATATCCATATATATATATATATTCATATATATAATATGTATATAATAAATAATATATATAATAAATATATATATTCTTATATATATATATTCTATGAGTACATGTGTATATGCCCCTTCTTATTCACTTTCTTCTCTTTCTTTTTAAATATTTGCACACTATATATTTCCACACCTTGATTTTTGTAAGCTTAAGAATGGTAAAATGATATAATTGTTCTTTATATTACCCTATAGTACTATTAAGAGATTGTATTCATTGCTTTTGGGGAAAAAGCATCTTATTAAGTAGGAATGCACATTGTATTTAGAGAGTACACCTATTTAAACTTGTGACGTGTATATGCAAGGGAATTCATTACCACAGTCATAGTAGTATACATCTTATCATCTCTATAAGGAAACATTTTTTCATGCTCCTTGATAATTTTTCCTTTTCCTTTATAATTTCCCATCTTACCTCCTGTTTTCCTATCTCTCTTTATCCTTAAACAACATTTGATCATCAGCTTCATATTATTATAGACACATTTGTATTTTTCTAGGTTTATATAAATAAAATTACAGATTGTATATTCATTTTCTTGAACTTTTTATTTACTCAGAATAATTACTTTCAAAATTATAAGTGTGGCTGTGTGTATCAAGAGTGGCATTTTTTTGCAAAATAGCATGGACTATATGGATATGCTATAATTTATTTAGAAATCTACTTTTTGATGGGAAGTTGAGTTGTTTTCAATTTTGACAATTACAAATAAAGATTCACCTTCATTTCTCTTGAGTAAATACTAAGAATGGAATGGTAGGATCACATCATAGGCATATGTTTAAAGAATACTTTAAATTGTTTTTAAAAGTGGTAGCACATTCCTACCAGCAAACCACAAGAAATTCAACTCCCTCACATTTTCACCATCATGTGGTATCTTTTTAACTTTAACTTTTCCATAAAGAAATGTTATAATTACTCATTATAGTTTTAACTTTCTTTCTTCTAAAGACTAATAATGTTGAACATAGTACATGTGCTTATTTCACACACACACACACACACACACACACACACACACACACACACACACTCCTTTGTGGATGCATCTAATTAAACTTTTTTGTCCATTTTTTAAATTGAGCTTTTAATTTTCTTATTATGAACTGAGTTTCAAATGTTCTTTTATATTCTATATGTGTCATTTAACAGATGCATGACTTATAAATATTTTCTGTCTGTGGCTTCATTCTCTTAATAGTGTCTTCCAAAGAGCAGAAACTTTTATGGATTTCACTTTAGCTGTAATGTGCCTAACAAAATGTCACAAAGAGTGTTTCCTATATTTTCATTTAGAAGTTTATTGTAGTATACTTCACATTTAGCTATGATAACAATTTTCATTTATGTTGTTTCTTGTGGATCGGAGTTAATTTTTGCCCATGTCCTTTACCGAATCATCTTTTTGCCTTTGTAAAAAATTTCTTATTCATATATACTAGTAGGTCTATTTTTAGATTTATTAGTGCCATTAATCTAATTTTGTATTTCTCTATCTTTTTACCTACATCATATTGTTTACTATATTATCCCAAAATTAGAAATAAATTTTGAAATCAGAATTAGTCTTCCAACTTTGTTTTTCAACATGGTTTTGGCTATTTTAAGTCTTTGCAATTTCATGTGAATTTTATAATAAGACAATTTCTACTCATGCACACAAAAAAGTTCCTACTGACATTCTGGTTGAGATTTCAGTGAGTCTATAGATCTTTTTGGAGAGAACTAATTTCACAGTATTATGTTACCTCACCCTTGAACAATTTATATCTCCCTGTATTGGGAATATCCAGAAAAGTAGAACTAGTAAGATGTGTGTGTGTGTGTGTGTGTGTGTGTGTGTGTGTGTGTGTGTGTAACATATAAACATATGCCTATATTCAAAATGAGGAATACATATAGATAGGTGATGGATAGACAGAGTTGGCTCATGTAATCACAGAGCTGGCAAGTTCAAATTCTACTGGGTAAGCTGGAAGGCTGGAAACTCTCAAAAGTCAATGCCATAATTTCAGTCAAAAGGCCACATTCTGCAGAACTAGAAAGGAAAGATGACATGTTAAGGCTGGAGAATTCCCTCTTGCTCAGAGGAAGCTGATCATATTGTCCTATTCAAGCCTTCAGATGATTGGATGAGGCTTGTGTACATTGTGGAAGGAAATCCAATTGTCTTCCAATCTATAACTTAATCTCATACAAAATGCCACCATAGAAACACCAAGAATAATGTTAGATGAAATATCTGGGCATCTGATGACTAAGCAAAGATAACATGTAAAATCAATCATCAGACTTTCCATATATTTAGGATTTTGACTTCTTTGAGTAATGCTTTAACATTTTTGTGTGTGTGTGGTGCTAGATATTACCTTAGGTGTGCTATATAAGTTTTTTTTTTACCACTGAACTGTATCTCCAGCCCTGTTTATTTATCATTTTTGATGTCCAGGTATTATACATATGTAGTCAAATTTATCCCTAAATTTCTAATTTTTTATCCTATTGCAAATTATTTTTAGTTTCAAATTTACTTGTTTCTAGTACATACATATGCAGCTTTTTGGCATATTTATCTTGTGTATAGAAAATTTACTATGCTTAGCCATTCATTTCAGATTAAGTAAAGTTGTATTTTTGCAGATTCCATCACACATACATAAATATTCATATAATCTACATGCATTCTCTCTCTCTCTCTCTCTCTCTCTCTCTCTCTCTCTCTCTCTCTCTTCTCTATTTATTTATTTATTTATTTAGTACTGGAGATTGAACCTAAGGGCATTTTACCTCCGAGATATACTTTTAGCTTTACTTTTATTCTTTATTTTGAAACAGGGTCTCACTAAGTTGCAGTGGGCATCACTAAGTAGCTGAGGCTGGCCACAAACCTTCAATCCTCCTGTCTCAGCTTCCTGAGTACTGGGACTATAGGTGTGCACCATTACCCCCAGCTTGCATTTTCTTTTTCAATCTGAGAATGATAATATAATCTAATTTCTGTACCATTAAATTATTCTGTAAATGGGTTTTATGTTAGGGTTCTGAAGGAGTACATATAGATATCCTCTTTTCTTATGTAAACTTTAAGCCATGTAAGGCAGAAATGTTTTTACTTTCATTGAGAGTTTATTTGAATACCCTCTAAGTTGTCTGGACAGAGTAATTACTCAATAAATCTATCATGACTAACCAGTTAATCACTTGTGTGCAGAATATAGATGAGAGAATTCACTTGCAGGTTACTAAGCTAAATATGAGTTACTTATTTCCTTTCTATTGATAGCCAATTGTTAGAACAATTCTTGGTAGAAAGTATCTGTCATATCATTTGTATCATTAACTTATAAAATTATAAAGTATAAAATATACTGTTTCTTCTGGACTATACATTGTAGTGTTCAAGGACACAGACCCTGATAACATAACTGGGTTTAGCATCCCAAATCTTTTACTAAATGGTATTGATATTTTGGGTCAGGTAACTTCTATATGCTTCAATGTTCTCCTCTCTAAAATGAGGATAAAAAATAGCACCAAATTTATGTTTACATTGGAACTTGTTCTAGTGCAAGGATTATAGAAAAAATTGATTCTAAAAATTAAAAAATAAAACTTTCTATAAAGACTTAATTACATATTTATTTGACCTGACATGATTTAGTTTAATTGTCATAACATTCAGAAGATTTTTCCTATTTTTCTATGAACTATACATATTCTCAAAAATATAGAGCCAATTTATATTGGATTAAATAATTCTGCCACAATGAAAGACAGTTTCATATTTTAAGGCAGGCTTATGTGTAAATCTGAGACATTTTGTTTTAAAAAACTTGTTTCTAAATTGTTTACCTAGAAATTGGTCACACAGTAACTATAGAAAATGTTTAAAATGCTTGTAAAGTTCATAATCCATTCAATAAGACTAGTTAATGCATAGTTAATGGACAAACATTCTCTGTAATAGTGCTTTTAAACAACCACAAAGCTTATTAATATTTTTATGAACAAATTCATTTTAAGCACTAATTTAAGTGGTTCCTTTAAATTGAACAAATATTTATGAAGCTCCAACATTGCTTCTGAAATGGTTTCAGATGTTTTGTTCTCATTTTTTTAATTCAATTTTCATAATAACCATGTAAGATATAAATGGGGTATTATTATCCCTATTTCACATATAAGAAAATGGAAGCTTGAGGAGTTTAAGTAACTTTCCCACAGTTACTCAGATTATGGCAGAACGAAGATTCATACCAAAACCTCAATTTTTTTCCATTATACTTTGTGGTCTCCTGTTCTTAAGAACACCCCCCCACCCACACACACACAGAGATAGAGATAGAGATAGAGATAGAGATAGAGAGAGAGAGAGAGAGAGAGAGAGAGAGAGAGAGAACCCTGGCAACTAGACAAAGAACTCCTTTTTGCTTCAGACCCTTGAATTTATATAAAAACATATATATTAATCAAGCTCAGCACTTATCATGATTCATTACATTTTGGTTTTATGGTCTCATTTTTTACCAGTAGACCATGAGCCCCTGAAAGTGGGCTTCATGCCCTATTCATTTTTATAAACTCTATCATAAACATCACTAGTCACTTAGAGGTGTTTTATCAAAGTTTGTTACACTTAACTTTTATAAAAATTTCATTATGTTCTTTTGTGTGAAAGAGTGATCATAGTTATCTGGGGTAGGTTTTTTGGAGACTTTATTCTCTGTTCTTCTCACCTTTCTTCCTTCACATTCTTTAACATGATTGGGAAAGATAAAGGTCTACATTTGTGTTATGGTGAGTCTTGTAATGCACAAAAAAACAAAGGGAGATTATGCTTAGTTTCTGAAGCATCTAGGTTGGGAGGAATGGGGCTAAGGCCAAGGGTCTTACCCTTGAAACCAGGTCCTGAGCTAAGTTCCAAGAATGAGCACATGTGGTAGAATGTTCTCTTGCATTTACTTTTCTTCAAGCTTACTGGTGTTGTTACTGCATATCACATCTAAGAAGGATGGAGTGTGTGTGCGTGTGTGTTTGTGTGTGTGTGTGTGTGTGTGTGTGTGTGTGTGTGTGAGAGAGAGAGAGAGAGAGAGAGAGAGAGAGAGAGAGAGAGAGAGAAGTGGTCAGAGCCAGGTCCATAGAATAAGAATAAGCATAAAAGAGAAATGAAATCTAACTAATGCTAATGACATCATGTTGCAGAAGTTGTTCCCAGAGATCCATGTATCATATGCAGGTGCCATGATGATAAGAAAAAAAGATACAATGAACTGATCTCCAAGCTGTAGTGAGATTAAATTCAGAGGAAACTTGAGTGTCACTCACCCCCCTCAAGGCCTGGGCAGATAGAATAGGAGGCAAGAGGATGAAGGAAGATGCTTCTGGCAGATCCCAATGGCGAGGGCATGTTGGGATATGGTGTTCTTTAAAGCAGTCCTTAAAGATGTTGCCATAGTAAAGAAGTAGAGCAGCTGCCAAGAAAATAGCTTAGAGTTTATTTTGAGAGATGAAGATATGCAATGAATTGAAAACAAAACAAAATGAAACAGGTGGTGGACATGATATTCAGGAAGGTCAAGAGAAAAAGTACAAAAAGGAGATGTCTTCATTTTCTGGGTAGCCCCCAGTGCTACTTCTAGTGGAAAGAGTATTCCAGATACACTACAAGTACTAAAGAAGTAAATTCAGTTGTATTTAAAAGTAACGAGAGGGCGAATTTAACTCTTGCTACTTTATTCTCCCAGTCTGGAGGAGATCTGTACGCATCAAGACATTTTGATATGTTCAAGAGTATCTTTTATTCTAAGTCATACTCTTGTTTTCAAGATATTTTTTTCTTATTTCAATGGAAAAGGAGCCCTAAAAACTTTTCATCTGAAATACAAAGATGTCCCTTAATGGCCTATTTTATATACATGCATAGAAAACAAGAATATGTGGGCACATGAACATGAGTATTACTGATAATATAATTTTGGGTGTGTTTGTTAACACTAATATATCTTACTCTCATAATAAATTAACATTTTTAATAAAATAGAAAAATATGTTTCCTTGGGGAAAATAGGGACACAAAGATCATTAAGATTATAACAGACTTTCACAAACTGAATCATTTCATCAAAATAAATAGCAAACCCAGAAAATAAAGGAGTTAGGTTTGATTCTATATTTAAAGAAGTTTTGTGTCTAAGTTCACCAATGATATAGGCCTGTAATTTTTTTTTTCCTGGAACTGTCCTTATTTGGTTTTGGTATTAATGTGATATTGGCTTCATAGAATATATTTGAAAAAGTCCCATTTCTTTCTATTTAATGAAATCGATTGAGGAGTATTGGGATTAGCTATTCTATAAAGGTTATATAAAATTTACTTGGGAAACTATCTGTTCCTGAGATTTTGTTTAATGGTAGGCTTTTTATTGCTACTTCAATCTCTTTGATTACTATTGGTTGGTTTAAATTTTCTTTATCTTCTTTACTAAGATTAGGAAAGTTGTATTTATATAGAAAGCTGCCAATTTCTTCCAGATTTTCCATTTTGTTGGAGTATAGTTTTTTAAGTAGTTTCTTATAATACTCTGTATTTCTACACTGTTGGTGGTAATTATCTACCTTTTTCTCTCTTATTTTGGTAATTTGGATTCATTCTTTTTTTAGGGGGTTTAGTTGGCTAGTGGCTTATTTATAATTAATTTTTTGAGAAATCAGCTTTGGTTTTGTTGAATTTTAGTTTTTTTATTCTCTTCTTTATTGATTTCTGCACTGATTTTAATAATTTACTGTCTTCTGCTGGCTTTGGGGTTAGAATGTTCCTGTTTTTCAAGGGTTTTGAGGTGTATCCTCAGGTTATTTATTTGATAATTTTCTGTTCTTATGTGGGCACTCAGTGCTATGAATTTTCCTCTTAATACTGCCTTCAAGGTATCCCAGAGGTTTTGATATGTTGTATTTCTATTTTTATTTTTTTGTTTCCAGGAATTTCTTGATTTCACCCATTACTTCTTCTATGACCCATTCTTCATTCAGTAATGTGGTGTTCAGTCTCCACATGTCTGTGTTGTTTCTGGGTCTTCTTAAAGTTGATTTCTAGTTTCATTCCATTGTGGTCTGAAAAGACACAGGGGAGTATGTCACATTTTTTACATTTGCTAGTGTTCATTTTGTGGCCCAGGGTGTGATCTATTTTGGAGAAGGTTTCATGAGCAGCTGAGAAAAATGTGAAATCTTCTGTAGTTAGGTGGATTATTCTACACGTTATCTAATAGGTCCATATGGTTTATAGTGTTCTTTATTTCTGTGGCATCTTTGCTGACCTATTATCTATAAGATGGGTCTAGGGGTGTGTTGAAGTTTCCTAGTATTATTGTGTTAGGATTTATGTGTGACTTAATGTCACAAAGCATTTGTTTATGAAAGTGGCTGCACCTATGTCTAGGGCATAAATATTGACTATTGTTATGTCTTTTTGCTGGATTGATCCTTTTACCAATAAAAATGACCTGCTTTGTCTCTGATAAGCTTGGGCTTGAAATTTAACTTCTTTGATATCATAGTTGCTATTCCCGCTTGTCTTCAAGTTCTGTTGGGATAGATTACCTTGCTCCAGCTCTTTACCTTTAGTTTGTTACTATTTTTACTTGTAAGGTGTGTTGCAGGCAGAAAATAGATGGATTCTGTTTTTTAATCCATTTTGCCACCTTATGTCTTTATATTAGGGAGTTGAGGCCATTTATGTTCAGTGTGATTATCAAGAGAAGATTTTTAATTCCTAACATTTTGAGTTTTAACTTCTGTTTGAGGTAGTGTTTGTTCTTCTTTGCTTAGATGTTTGCTTAATGGAAATTCTTGCTTCTATGGTTCTAAAGTATATTACTTATTTCTTCTTTGCAGTTAATTTCTTTGAGTATTTTCTGTAGTGCTGGTTTGGAGGACATAAATACTTTCAGCTGTTTATCATGGAACATTTTTATTTCCCAATCAAATTTGAGAGATAGTTTTGCTGAGTAAGAAATTTGGGGCTGCAATTTTTTTTTCCCAGTTTGGACTATTTTACTTCAGGCCCTCTGGTTTTCATAACTTGATTTGGGAAGTCTGGAGTGATTTTAATTTGCCTCTGAATGTCATTTGGTCTTTTGATTTTAGATTGCCTTTAAGATTCTCTCCTTGGCTTCCAAATTGGTCAGTTTAACTACTATGTGGCATGGTCAACCTTTTCTCTGATCTTGTCTAAATGGGGTTCTATAAGTTTCCTGTACCTGTGTTTCAACCTCTTGTTCTATGTTTGGAAAATTTTCTGATATTACTTCTTTGAAAGGATTGTTGATCCCTTTGGTTTTACCTTCTATTTCCTTTTCTATGCTTGTTATTCTTAAATCTTTTCAATGTCCAATTCATGCTGTCAATTTTTTTTCTAAATTATATACTATGTGTTCATTTTTGGAGTGATCATCTACTAAGAGTGTGATTCTATTTTTCATATGGTCTATTCTATTGTTTATAGTTTGTATTGATGCCTTCATTCAACAATTTCATCCTTCATTGTTTTCAGGGTCTTTCTAAATTCTTTCCAGAAATCCTATATTATTTCTACTGTTAAATTTCTGATTTGTTCTTCTGGTGATCTCTGCAATTTTATGTTTTCAGGTTCTATTATTGTGGGGTTGTGAGAACTCATTGCTTCCTTGTTATTCCTCCATCTCATTATTTCAGAAGTTCGTTATCTGTCACTTTTGATATATTTCTCTCAGTTTTTATATTCAGCTGGTATATCCAAGGACAAGTTGTGCTGTATCCAATAAGGAAAGTTGAGTGAGGAGGAAAGCAAAGTCATAAATGCAGGAATAGGGTAAAGCCACAAAGATGATTGTATAGAATGAGAGTATGAGTTTGAAAAAGTAGTATATAGTAGAAATTAGAGATTGGAATATGTAGGAGGATTCTAAAAGACAATATAGAGTATTTAATATAGTAATATAAAATGGATTTAATTCAAGACAAGAAGAGAAAAAAGAAAAGAAAAAAGAGTGGAATGAAAGAGTAGGTATGTACAAAGAAAGGATTGTGAAGGGGTGGAGAAGAGAGTAAACAAACAAGCACACACACACACACACACACACACACACACAAAACAACAACATAATGCAACCCTACAGATATGTGAATACTCAGCAGACTTGGCCTCTGCAATTTCTCTGTGTAGATGCTAAGTGCTACTGGCACCTTTCCTGCTGCAAGCCTAGTTCTCTGAGTTTTTGTCAGTATATGCAGATGGCTGGTATCAATGGGATGTATCTAGTGTTAAATGTCAGTCTCCCTCCAAACTTTCTACTGATCCAGAGCCTGAGTCTCTCCCTGCCCGTATAGGTGACAAGCATTGCTAAAACCAGACTCAGTGTACATGTAGGAGTCCTTATTCTCCTCAGTGAGGTCTATGTTGGTCTGACTTCTCCTTGTTCACTAGGATTGAGTGGTCTGTTGTGATCTTGGGGATTCTACTAGGGCTCTCAGCCCTAGTGACTGAGACCTAGTAGGTCTTTTTTCCTAATTGTCCCTGAGGGATGTCTGCTAATCTGAGCCTCTGCTGTTTTCAACAGGAGTCTTCATCCCCACCTTTGCCAAGTTGAACCACAAAATCTCAGACCCTGCAAGTTTATAGTTGGCTGCTTGAGTCCCTGCAGCTGTGCTGGGCAGTCTCCATAGGAGATGGCAGGTTCACTTTCTGGAGGGCAAGAGCTCAGCCTCCACTGTTGCAAGTTGTAGCCAATATTTGCATAAAAGAAACTAATGGCTTACATTTCCATGAGCTTCAGCTACTTATTTCATTTCTATGGCAGTTCCTGTGTGGTGAAGTAAGATGATGCTGCCACAACTCCCTAGGCCACAGCCATTGGAGGCAGACAGTGTCCTTTTCTGTTTTCTGATCTGTCTTCTAGTTTTTTTTTTTTTTTTTACCTGTCATCTTTCACTTGTGCTCTTTTTAAATTTTTGCTGGTGTATTTCTTTTGTCAGAACACTCTTCTGAGGCAGTAGAGACCAAATGTCAGCAGGACTGATATGTGCTGCTTCCTTCCAGTGCCATCTTCCTGGAAGTTGATGCTTGTATTTTATTGTGTTTTTGTCAGGGCAATGTCAAAAAGGGGAGTCCCTTGGGAGAATGCAAAATAAAGTAAGCCCTAGTGAGGAAAATCTGAAAGTCCTTCAAAATTGTAAATCAGCATCTATATTAAATCAGGTTGTATATGTTTGTAAATGTATATCTATATATACATATATACACATATTTATTAGCACATTGTATTTACTGAACTTCATACTAAAGTTCAGAGTCATAGAAACACATGTGTACATAATAATTGGTGTGTTTCCTTCCAGATCCCACCTTGTTCCCTCCTCATTCTCATATGTTATTGAGATTTGTGTTAATAATTTCATATATTCACATAATATTATTTCAAGTATTTCCTTAATAAAATCTCCCCCTTACCTTCCTCACTTAATCCCCATCCAGTCTTTATTGGAATCTCTCCTCATTGGTCTAAAACCTTGTCGTTCCAATTTCACACTGGATTCCACATATTAGAATAAAAAATACAACTTTTTGAGACTGTTTAATCTCACATAGCATAATATTCATTTGTACCATTTATTTTTCTGCAAATGACATAATTTTTATTTTGCTATGGTTAAATATTCCCACTGTGTGTATATTCCACAGTTTTGTATTCTTTCATCTATTGACAGATATCTAGGCTGTATATGTAATTTGACAATTATAAATTGTGCTGCTATAAATATGGATGTGTATTTTTTGCTATAATATTCTGACTTCAACTTCTTTGGAAAGATACCCAGCAGTGGTATAGCTGGGTAAGATGGTTATTCCATTTCTTACCATTCCTGAAAACCTCCACACTGTATCCATTGCAGCTACACTAATTTGTAAAAATTAATCTCAGAGGCATGAAAATATTAATTTCTTCCCAAAATCATTTCTTCCTACATTTCCATTTATATCACTGTCATGAAATATTGATAAAATCCCTGATTAATTTGTTTGACTTTTATTTCTTCCAGTTCACTATGACTCAAAAAGACAAATTTATATTCCACATATGTTCACCATTTGATCTTCAAATATAAAATCATCAATATATAACAAACATGGTTCCAACACCAATGCTCATTATAATTAAATACAAACCAACCTTTCCACCTATATCCCCACATCACTCCAATGAGTACACATGTAATACAAAGTAATTCTATTATTTTCCCTTTGACCTTGCCTTGCTTTTTTTCTTTTTCATTTCATTCTTCCTTATTCCAATTCTGTTTCATAATGGCTTCTCTACTTAACAAAACCAGTCCTATGTCTCCCTCTGATGTTTCTAATGTCCACCCTCCTGGGAAT
This sequence comes from Muscardinus avellanarius, assembly GCF_963383645.1. Lineage (NCBI taxonomy): Eukaryota > Metazoa > Chordata > Mammalia > Rodentia > Gliridae > Muscardinus > Muscardinus avellanarius. Next base: position 71,715,466 of record NC_137793.1, on the reverse strand, counting down.
TCAGTTTCCTTAAGACCACAGCTTTTATTTGGTTTTAAGAATAGCTACTGTGCCTATGGTACATGTAATGTCTCTGCTCCTGTAATGTTGAACTCTATTCATAGCACATGATTCTTTGCTGCATGAATTGCTTTGTGTCTACATAAGCTTCCTGTCATTGAGTTACTTAAGGCTTGGCACAAGTTACTGAATCTTCTTTACCCACTACATCTAGAGTAATCTTGGAAGATTGTAGATAAACTTGAATGAACAAAGGAATGATTAAATAGTTTTGCACATTATCTCCCTCTTTGGAGTGTAAATTACTTAAAACATACTTTCTCTCTTTTAATCTGTGAAAAAAATGTGCTTTGTAAATAGAAGATGGCCAAATGCATAAGACTTAATTTTAAGAATCTAATGAAGCACATGTAGACTGGGTCCCTTTCAGTTAGAACCTGATTCTCCCATGTCTTGTGTCTACTGAAATGTCACTTGTCACTAGTCATTGGACTTCTTGTTCTCTTCTGACACCCCTTCTCTTCTCAGACATGAGCTGCATGCAGCAAAATGGATGCAAAAAATGATCACAAATTAGGGGCTTAACATAGAATTTTAAGATTATAAACACAAATTCATTGCCTTACAGTTCCTTAGTTCAGAAGGTTGAAACAGCTCTCACTAGGAAAAACCCCAAACATTGGCAGAACTCTGATCCTTTTTGAAAGCTTTAGGAAAGAATGTTTGTTTTTTCCAGCATCTGAAGGCTGCTCATGTTCTTTGTCTCATAGGCTCCATTTCCTTCTTAGAGGTCAACCTTCCTATCAATCTGACCTTGCCTCTATTGTCACATCTTCTCTAATACTGACTCTGATTCTCATTTCTACTTGTAAGGACCCTGTGATGACATTGGGCCCATCCAGACAATTTAGGGAAATTACCTGGCTTTAAGTTTGGGTGATTAGCATCCTTATTTCTACCTGCAATCTTGTTTGCCCCTGTCATTTTAAATGACATATTCATAGATTCTGAATAATAAGATATGGACATCTTTGGGGTTTCATGACTCTACCAGACCTTGGCATGTTTGCAGGAAAAATCTAAAAAGATGTTATAACCCTTTCTCAATCTCTTTGTGCTGGCAAAATAGAAGCAAATTCATCTCTCCTTGGACACTTGACCCAATAGTAGTCAATTGTATTGACTGCAGACAGCAATAGATTTAGGGGTTAAGGCATACAATAAAACACACTTCTCTCCTTGTATACAAGGGGAAGCTATGTGAACTTTGTGAGAATGCTGCTCATGAGTCAGATGTGGCTGGTCTGAACTTCATCTTGTCTGTTCCTCCAGATTCCCTTGAAGTGGGAATCCTATTCTGTGGGACTCTGCTGGTTAAGCAAAGGCCCTCTGATTAAAGAAAGTTTTTACTTACAGTGTTTCCACTCATGATTTTTGACTTTACAGTGGTACAAAACTGAAACATATTTAGTAGAAACCATACTTAGAATTTTGAATTTTGACCTTTTTCTAGGCTATTTTTATGTAGTACAATACTCTTGCACAGTGATAGGCAGTGACAGGTGTGCCATAACTTCCAGCCACACATGTGATCATGAGAACAAACAGCCTACAGTACAGAGTACTATGTTTTTTATGATGATGGCAGGTAAGATGTATGAAATGCATTTTCAACCTATTACTATTTTCAATTTATAATGGGTTTATTGGGATGTAACTTCATTGCTGGTCAAAGAGCATCTGTATGTTGCTTTTCAGAATTTACACAATTCTCAGCAATGAGAAGTAAGTATCATAAAAACTGATATTGAATTGTATAATTATTTTAGTGATTGATTTTTAATCCAAGAAAAAGCAAAAAAAAATATACTTCTATATTGGCTTTGTATGGTAGTCCTTCAAAATAATTCTGATACTTTAGAGTAAATTTTCTGTAGTCCAGGATTTATACAAATAATGAACAATAACATTCAGTTTTTAGGACAGGTTTAGAAATATTCCATTTTCAACTCTGGAACTGATACAGTTTGACTTTCTAAAGAAAAAATTATAGATGTTCTCAGCAAATTGTAAACTGATGTGGAGAGAATAAAATTCTCTCACCTAACCTGTTTCATGCACTTCTTTACCAGTGATACTCATACTGCTTTAAGTGGGTCAGATTTCCCCTGTACTCTTCCCTCTCACACAAGGCTTGTGTGTGAAATCATACTTATGCACTGACAAGGGTCATGGAGCACTTTAGGCAAGTTCAAGAAGAGATTCTGGGAGGAGCAAGAAACCATGTTTTAAGGGATTGTGCTGAGCACTGAGTTGAAAGCGAATGCCCCGGTTACTTACCCCTTGTCTCCATAGCTTACTTACATTTAAGGAAGTAATTGTACAAGGTGGTGCCCATCCATTTGGCTGCTGCACTAGAATTACCCTATCCTGGTAATTTATTAACAACAGAAATATAGCACTCACCATTATGGAGGCTGGGAGGTACAAGATCATGAGACCAGAAGACGCAGTGTCTGCTGGGGGATCATTCTCCATATTCAAGATGGTGCCTTTGGCCATGGCAGGTAGTTTTAATTTCACACCTCTCCCAGATGTTGGAAGATAAGAGTGAGTGACAAATTGCTGATTTAGTTTAAGTCTCATCATTCTGCAAAACTTTCAGACTTAAAGAGATTGCTTACCTAACTAAGAACATTAGTAGAAAATCCAGGTACTCAGTTCAAACATGTTACTTCTCTGCCAGAAGAAGAGAAAGTGATACTCCTTTTTCCTGGAGGAATGTCATACTCCTTTTTCTAGAGTCTCTTTCTTCTTAAAGCATTTTTTCCTTTCTGCCTCTGTTCTCTCTAGATACTGGAATATAGAAAAACATGTTAAATAGAAAGCTTAAAAAATTTTAAAGAACCTTATCAATCACATTTTCAATATTTACATATTTTAATGATCTTTTATGATATAACTTCATAGAAAAAGTCAGAAATTCTTGCAGTTTTTAAATAATCTATATATTTATTTTAACTCATTTTTCCAAGTGTTATGTAAATTTAAATTAAGAAAAATATTATAGGGTGGTTGTCTTACTTCTCCTTACTTTTACCCAGCAACTCAACAATATATCTTCAGACTGACAGTATAAATTTATTTTAAATTGCAAGACTAGAAATTTTAATCTTTTCCTTTTTTTTAAAGTAAAAGCTGTTGGCTGGCTGTAGTGGTGCACATTTGTAATCCTAGTATTTGGGAGGCTGAGATGGGAAGATTGCGGTTCATGGACAGCTTCAGCTACTTAGTAAGAACCTTTGCAACTCCATGGTATCCTGTTTCAAAATAAAGAATAAAAAATAGGGATGGGGGTGTAGCTTAAAGGTAGGATGCCCCCGGGTTCCATCCCCAGTAAAACACACACACACACACACACACACACACACACACACACACACACAAATAAATAAATAAATAAATAAATAAATAAATAAAAAATAAAAAACAAAAGCTGTTGTTTCTAGGACATAGACAGAAAGTAGCCTTTTGAAGGGTGTTTGAAACAGTACCTCAGATTTATACACATAATCAGTAAACATGCTTTTCACACTTTTATGGGAAGCTATCAGAGTAAAGTAAGGCCTTTATTATAGTAACTAAGTATAACTAAACAAAAACTAAAATACATCTATCATGATACTTCTGTAATTTTCATATTCTTCAAATTTACTAAGAATAGAATATGTTTCATTTACAGTGCTCAACTGAGCCACCTGGTCTTTCTATTATCTAGTGTGTCTAAGTCAAAGCTCATGTGAAAGAAATACATGTATTCATCACTAATGGGCTTTGTCTGACTAGCTTTTGCCTTTCTTCCCTATTTATCCTTACTTACTTTCTTCTTGGAGACATTTTGTTACTTCTCTAGTCCTGCCTCTGTTTGTATAGGAGTTGGCAAACTCTGGTTCACTGACCAAACCCAGGCAGTGAGTGTTTTCCTGCAGCTTATGTGCTAAGGATGATTTTTACATATTACATTAACTTGAGAAAAAATAAATGAAACAAAAGAAAAATATTATTTTCTGACACAAAAATTAAATATATAAAATAAATACAGTTTCACTAGGTCACAGTCAAAACTATCTGTTTACATTTTTTCCATAGCTGATTTCCTTCTACAGGGTAGGGTTAAGTAGTTGTGGTACTGGTCTATGGTCTGAGAAAATGAGACAATAGTTATTACCTGCTCCTTTACAAATGAATTTTACTGATCCCTGATTTAGACCATTTGTTTCTGATACCTATACTCCTACATAATAAAATGATGCTCCATTTCCTCAGCTTTTTTTTTGTTGTTGTTTTGGGGTTTTTTTGTTTTTTAATTCCCCTATGTCTATAGTTTCCAACACTGGATTTATGACCCTTTCACATGGCAGAGCTCAGGGCTCCCTGACTCTTCTCTATCAAGTGTTCATCCTGAAAAATGGCTTATATAATTACCAAGAAGAGATGACTTGATATAGTGAATGGTAGTACAAAGAAAGTGTGAGGACCACTACTTCAGAGATGGAGAACAAATTATTACATGCCTAGGTGGGGTTTGTAAGACCCCCATGAAAACCAGGGAACCAAAGGGATACATTCAGGGATTCACCAGCAGCCTGATGACAGCGGAAGACATGACAAAGATATGATTAAGACCCAAGAATTTATACTCCCAAACTGAGTACTTCCCATATACTCTAAACAGATACTCTGTCTATACTCCAGTACTTCTCCCAAAAGACTGACTACACCATTTGTCATTCCTGCAAGTAAAATGATGATTCTGGATACAATTCATATTTTTCACTGATTTCTCCTACTTCCAGGAATAGTTTAGGGTGGAGAAAAGAAACACTGGACAGAAATGAAAAGAAGGCATGAGAAGGGAAGCTGAGACTATTCTGGGTACATTCCTAACCTTCTCTTATGACTGCAGGGAGAATAGCTTTTGCATTCTCCACAAATCCATTTCCAGCACTAAAATAAATCCCAGGCAGCAGTAGCCTGATTAGTGCAGTATTGGCAGATCCTTGTGATCTTATGCCACAGTTTATCAGAGGCTGCCCCTATCAGGTTTTTATTAAGATGGTGAGCCAGCAAATGTGGTGACACAATCCTACAATCCCACTACTTGAGAGGCTGAGACAGGAAAATCTCAGGTTCAAGGCTGGCCTGGGAAAATTAGAGAAAATCTATTTCAAATTAAAAAAAATATATGGATGGGATGTAGTTCAGAGGTAGAGTGTGCAGGTTCAATCCCAGTACTACTACTACTACTATTACTACTACTACTACTACTACTATTACTACTACTACTACTACTACTACTACTACTACTCCACACACACACACACACACACACACACACACACACACCCATCCTCTTTGCTTTGCCAGTGTTATTTTTTTAATTTTCTCTTTTTTAGTTGTTTTTGTTATATATTTCATAAACTATATTTATAATATTAGTTCTTTTAAAATTAAAAATAGGTGCTGGGGTTTAATTTAGTGGTATAGAACACACTTAGCATGCAAAAGGTCCTGGGTTCAATCTATAGCACAGAAAAAGGAAAAAAATCAAAATTATATTCAGCTACCAATTAAGAAAAGTCAGTTGTGTAAGTTTCATTTTGGAAAAACAACAGTTTTCTATGTCCTTCCAGATCCTGAACATTACACTTCATCTGAGAAAACCACTTTCAACTCTTTTAGATATTTCCTCTGGTAATTATATATTTATAAGTTGGAACTATGTTTCCTCTTTTTTTATATGACCTGTTGAGTCTCTACTCTTAAAATTAGGCATTATATTTTTATCACTTTTAAAGACCTTTTATCACTTTTTCCTCACCTTTCATCATCCCAACATGTTTAAATCACAAATTTTATTATATATTTTACTACTAGAACATATAACAGTATGGCCTAATTTAGTCCCAAATTCCCTGCTAGATATTTGAATCTTTTTTCAGTATATTCAAACAAATTAAGTCATCTTTTAGTTGCATTGTTTGCCTTTATTGATATGTCTAGGCGCTCTCTATCCTGTTCAAGTGTGCAGTGGGTTGTTCTCCTTGCCTCCTGGGAAGGAAAGTGTTAACAGCAAGACTAGAATGTCCACCTCCCTTCTCAGGAACACCAGAGGCAAGCGCCACAGATGTACCTTGAAATAATGCCTGAAATATAAATGTAGCTAAGAGATATTTAAGGCTTCTACAGAAATCACTACATTTTTTGTACTGGAGAGTGAAACCAGGAGCATTCTGCCTTTGAGCTACATTCCCAACTCTTTACGTTGCTGAGGGTCTCAAGTTGCTGAGGCTGGCCTCAAAGATGATAGTCTTCTATCTTGGACTCCAAAATACTGGAATTATTGGTGTGTACTACCATATGTAACAGGAATCACTATTGATTTATCATCCATGAGTGCTTTCTAAAAACACACCTATAATTTTCATTGTAAATAAACCTTCAATTTATAGATTTATGGGCTATAGCTACATTAAATAATAGTAATTAGTTATATATTTAAAATATGGCATAAACAAATGAGAGACCACCCAAAACTTAGTAGCTTGCCAATGTTAACTTGTGTCACTCCTATTTAGCCATGCCACAGCAAAAAGGGAAAGGAGATACAGGCAGTTCTGAGTCATGAATTTGTGAAATTCCAGATACAAAGGAGACAGAGATTATGGCTCCCTTGTTATTATTTTTGCAGGAACAGAATTTAGCCCAGGAGCATTCTACTTCTGAGCTGCACCCATATCTATATATCTATATCTATATCTATATATATCTATATATATATATATATAGATATATATAGATATGCATACACACACACATACATACATGTATACATATCTATTTTAAAGAGCATCTCACTAAGTTGCTTAGGGCTTCACCAAGTTGCTGAGGCTGTTCTTGAACCTGCACTCCTCCTGTCTCAGCCTCCTAAGTACTGGGATAAGAGGTGTGTACCACCACACCCAGCTCCTTTCTGTGTTCTTTGACAATCATTACTAATGCTGTGCTTCATATGAGTCAGCCAGCAGGGTCATTGTGATGAGATCTGCTATTCAGACTTCTTTTTTTTTTTTTTTTTTTACCTCTATCAATCAGAATTCTCTTGCTTCTCTATTATGCTGAATTCCAGTTCTTTGATTCTAATTTTCTTGCTGGCAACTCCCTTATTAAGAGGATATACTCTGGATACAAAGTTTCTGGGTTTGATTATATAATGAATTTTTGATGTAGTCATATTCCTTAATTTCTATTGTTTCAAATTCTCTTACCTATAACATGGGGATATTAATATTTTCTATCATGATAGATTGTGATGAATACATGAAGTGTACAAAACACTTAGAGAAGCATACTCATTTATAAGTAATGGCTACTATTTCTATCTCTGAATCACATCCTCCAAGGATTTTCTAAAAAGGGTCTATTAGCAGCACATGTGTTATGCCACCATGCTGAAAACTTCATTCTCACTGCCCTGTGACATGATAGTATAGCAGCAGAGAGAACTCTCAGTTGGAAAACATTTTTCTTTGAATTTAAGAATTTGTCAATTATTTCTAGTTTTTGTTGCTGCTTTTTAAGAAGTCTCCTGAAAAAGGCTCCCAGGAGACTGATCCAATTCTTAGATCCTTTTTTTAAATTAGCACATATAGTCATACATCTTAATTGGGTAAAAGATGGTAGAGACCTACATGCACACATTACTCATTTAGCCCTTTACCATTTCCATCCCATTTCCTCCTCCATTTCTCCTTCTCATGTTTGACTTAGTGACTGACTTTGATATGTTTGTGAATGTACATTATGTATCTTAGGGAATTTTCTTCTTCCCTTCTCCCATCTTTCTCAGGTAGTCTTCTTTGTTCATTTATGATTTTTCCTTCTTCATCTAGAGTTTGTCCTATGACCCATTTTCTCCCTAACTTCTGTATATTAGGGAGAACATCATTCAATTTCTTACTTTTTGTGACTGGCTAATCTCACTTAGCATAATATTCTCCAGTTCCATTTATTTTCTGACAAATGACATAATTTTGTTCTTCATGGCTAAGTAAAATTCCATTGTGTACATATCCCATAGTTTTTTAACTCATTCATCTGCTGATGGACATCTTGGCTGGTTCCATAGATGGCAATGGTGAATGGTACATCTATAAACATACATATGCATGTATTAATTAGGTAGGTTGGTTTCTATTCTTTTGGGTAGATACCCAGAAGTGGTATTGCTGAATCATATGATAGGTTTGTTACCATTCTTCCAAAGATTCTCTATACTGTTTTCCAAAGTGGATGCACTAATTTGCAATCCCACCAAGAATGTATTAGAGTTCCCACTTCTCTACATCCTCGCCAGCATTTATTGTTGTATCTTGAATAATTGCCATTCTAGTAGAAGTTAGGTGAAATCTCAGGGTAGTTTTGATTTGCATCTCTCCTCTGATTGCTAATGATGTTGGATATTTTTCATTCATTTAATGGCCATTTGAATTTCTTCTTTTGTAAAGTATCTATTTAGTTCACTTGCCCATTTTTTGATGGGGTTATTTGTTTTCTTAGCAGTGAGTTTCTTGTTCATTTGTGAGAACATTTTTTTTTTCTAGTCTGGATGCTTTCAAAAATCTTTTTGTGCATAATGGTTGTAAACTGCAATGGTATGTGTTATATTTTTTTCTTTTATGCTCTGAGAATTGGTTAGCTTTTTAAATCTAGAACTTCATGTTCTTAAATTTTAGGAGCGTTTTTTGTTTTTACTGTTTTCTTGAATCTTCATTTTTAAAAATTATATTAGTCATATATTGGTTTTATAGATGGATCTTTTCATTTTCTTATCTGTTTTGCCTATTTTTAATCTGTTGTTTGTTCTACTTTTTAGAAAGTTCTTTTACTTTAACTTTTAGCTCTTCTTCTGTAATTTTTATTTCTTCTACTATATTTTTAATTCCCAAGGTCTATTTTAAATTCTCTCAATATTTGTCTTTATTACATTCTGTTTTGGTTTCATGGTTCATAGAAAATCATATGTTTCTATACATATTTGCATGTATATAAGGTAATGTGTACAAACATTTGCTCACATATACACTCATTTATTTGGGTTGTTTTAATTATGTGTTGGATAATCTTTAGTCATTTGTATTTAAGGGGAAGCACTAAAAATACCATTGGAATCTTTAGCAAATAAATTAATGGTGAAGATGTGATTAGTGGGAGACTGTATTAGTTTTACTTTGTCATTATTTGTTGAGCTAAATGTTACGTTTAGAATAGAGTTAGGGGGTTTAGGAGGGAGACAAAAACACCATCCAGGTTATCAGAGACCATTGCTTTATTCAGACCCATCCCCTCTGGAGAGTCAGCCGGGCAGGGGGGAAGGGACTGATGGGGCACGCATCTGGAGAGTTGTGTATAGTCCTTATTGGCCGGCTGAGTCACGTGGTGGATCGGAGGCACCGATGTTTTATAGGCATGCCAATTCTCTCGTGACATCTGTAGTATCACAATGTTTGGAGTCTTGAGGCACCTGGAGTCTCGCACTATCTCTGCTTCTGGCTTCCGGGGTTCTGCCTCCTGTTCCTGCTGCTGAGATCATGTTGGGGAGGGACTCAAGTTATCATCCCAGCCTTTTGGTGATAATGGACAGAGACCAAGTCTTAAGCTACTTCCTGCTGTCAGGGATTGTTGTATGGGGCCCCTTGGCCAGAAGAGGTTGGATCCTCCAGAAGTGGGCAGGTGAGATTATGGCTGCAGCAGGAGTCGGAGGTTACCCTGGACAGCTTGGTGAAGTGTGTTTGGGGAGACTTTAATGGATGAGGAGCTATTAAAAGAAAAGGCAGATTGTGAGAGTGAGTCCTGGGAAAGGGAGGAGCCCATCAGCTATTGGCCCTTGCCCAGAAGGGAAAGAGCCCAGCAGCTACTGGACCTTGGAGCTTGAGGTATGAGGTAGATTGTCACTGGATTTATTAATATATGGTAGCATTTTTCCTGAGAAAGACATACACCACCCTTTTAGCAGTGAGTGGGTTTGGGTCATTCTGGTCAAATGAAAACATGTTATTGGGTCAGGAGCATCAGTAACAAATTTTAGAGAGTTTAATACTTATGGGTGTTTGGTATCTGGAGAGGGAGAGCACCATACTATATAAACAAGTGGACCTGCTAAAATAAAAACATTAAAGAGAATTATGCAAAGAAAAACAAAGCTTAGTGGGCCCCAACACTGTACAAGAGAGTTTGTCATGAGACTGTTGTAGAGGAGTCCTTTTTAGACTTGGCCTCAGCTTTATGCAGAGCAATTTTGTCCTATAAAAGAGGGCCTGTAATGTGTGGCCATGAGAGCTTGCCATCAATCCCCTGTATCAAGATAAGAAAAGGAAAAACTAGAACCTGAAAGGATGGAAGGACTGAGCAGGCAACCAAAAAGGAGACTGGCTTACTCGCTACCTGGAGAGTTACCCTGGGCTGGCAAGGACGATGGAGGTTGAGGGATCCAGGAGCTGTCAGTCTTCGGCCAGGTTGAGTAGGGCTAGTGGTGGGGCTTGGTCTGGAAAGGTGGTCCCCCTGTGTTGAGACACCTGGGGCTCACTGCTTTTCCAAGGACACTGTTCCAGTGTCCCTCCTGGCCACATGCCAGGCACGGTCTGATTGTTGGGCATGGCCTTGCCGCACTTGAGGCAGGCTCCTGGAGGTAGTCATCATTGCTGTCATCCACCCCTAGGTAGCATTCTAGAGGGCTGAGTCGCCACCGCCTGCTACAGGGTAGCTACCAGGTATCTGCCTTTTGGGAAGTAAGAGTGTACACTCCATCTCTGCCTGTTTCTCTCTGGAATTAAAACTTTTAATGCCATGTTAACCAAATCTCAGATAGGAGTTTGAGGACCATCCTCAGCCTTTCTTAATTTTTTCGAAAAGCCTCCTGAGTTGGTTCTGTAAGGGAAGAAGGCAGGGGGATTAGAGCAGATTAGAGTGGGAGGCTGTTCTGGGATAGGATGGTGGCTGAGGCGGTGAGGAGATCCTCAGAAGCGGTGCCTGAAACCCAGCTGAGTCAGATGCTGGCACCCACATGTCTCCACAAAATAGCAACTGTGCCTGAGACTCAGCAAAATTGCAGGCTGGCGCAAGCCAAGATGTCGACTGCACAACGTCACAAGGTCACAATTGTGTAATGTCACAAAATGACGACCAAAATGGTGACTGCAATGTCACCTGGCAGCGACTACGTGCCATCACAAAATGGCAGCTAGAAAATGGCAGCTGATGAGGGAGAGCATTTGGAGGAATGGGAATGCAGGGGAAAAAAGCCTGGACATAAAGACTTCCGACCATTTACCAGACCGCTTACAAAAGTTGTTGACCATTCGTGGGCCACCGCAACCTATTACTCAATTTGTATCAAGGCCAGACAGGCACGCAGGGCATAAGTCCTCTGCTAGTTTAAAGGTTTGACTTCCCATAATTGGTTCACGGGTGAAAATGAAGAACAGGAAACAGGCGTCCCCATTTTCTTGATCAATCATTAGGAAACTGGGGTTAAGAGATAGGGAAAGACATCTCAGTCCCTTCTCAAAAACTGGAGGATGACCTGGTCATCCAGAGGGTCGTTCCAGTGCACCAGGGGACAGTGGGTCACCAAGCGCTTGCATTTCAGCATCCCAGTGGACCAGAAGACCCAAGACCGGAAACTGCTAACCAAGGGAAAGAGAAGGAGCTTACCAGAGTGAAATGTTGCTGGCCAGCACCAGCTGTGACGGAAGCACTGAGAAGCTGCTGGAGATGCGGTGGAGCTGGGGTGCACGGAACCTGTGCCTGGCGTGGGTGGGTGGCACTGGCGGCTGGCACAGACGGAATCAAACAGTGGCACGCAGGCAGTGTGGCTTGCTGGACCTGTGGCATTTAAACAAAATGGCTTCCAGGCGCATAGCAGACACTGAGGCTGGGCCCACGCAGGCAGTCATCAGGCTGAGCAGGCGCCAGTGGCCATGGGGCATGCACCACCAATGAATCTGGCTCAGGGCGCTTGGAACTCTCAGCCTGGCAGCCAGCAGGGCCTGCAATGGCCGCACAGAGCATACAAGCAGTGGCAGTGGTGGGAGCCACACCTGCAAGTGGAGTGCTGGTGGGTTGGAAAGTCCGGGGCTTAAAAGAGAGAGAAAAAAGGGGGGGACCCCCAAACTTCTCCCAGGTTTTGGCACCAGATGTTAGGTTTAAAATAGAGTTAGGGAGGTTAGGAGGGAGGCAAAAACACCAACCGGGTTATCAGAGACCACTGCTTTATTCAGATCCAGCCCCTCCGGAGAGTCAGCTGGCCAGGGGGTGGGGGGCGGGGAGGGACCGACAGGCCACGCAGCTGGAGAGTTGCTCATAGTCCTGATGGGTTGGCTGAGTCATGTGGTAGATTGGAGGCACCAATGTTTTATAGGCATGCTGATTCTCTCCCGACATCTGTAGTATCGCAATGTTTGGAGTCTCAAGGCACCTGAAGTCTCGCGATATCTCCGCTTCTGGCTTCTGGGGTTCTGCCTCCTGCTCCCACTGCTGAGATCACCTGGGGGAGGGACCCAACCTATTAATAAATACTGATGATTTGTACATTTATATATTATACTTTAGTACTTTAAGAAAGGCAAATTAGCAAGGAATACACTCTTTATCAAGGAGTGGACTTCACTATATATAAAGTAAACAGGAAAGTATCATTGGTGGCAATGTTGTTAATTTAGAAAGTCAAGTGTCACTCATTGTTGGTCTAATCTCTTAGACAGTATTTTACCCCAGAGGATTCATCTCACTTCTACTTGAGTATGTGTCTGTTCTGGGTCCTGAATAGAAAGAAGTGCTGAACTTTTTGCCATTTATTATCAGATTTTCAAATAACCTCTTATATGGGGGGTGGTCTCCTACTTTTAGCACTTCCTGAGTACCCAGAATCTAGAATATTTTATGTTCAACCACTTAATCTCCCATATCATTGGGTAGGAAGTATGACTCTTGACTATATAGAATTGAGAAATGGATATGATGGTTTAATAGTTTTTCACATTATAAATTAGTCCTCTATTTGGACTCACTGGCAAATTCTTCCATCAAGGATACCAGCACCCATTTCCAATTCTTGAGTTTTTTCCTAGATAGCACATTGGGAAATGTCATTCTATTTCGATTTTTATCAAGCATGCTTATATCTTTTTTTTTTTAATAATGTAAGGTTAGGTGTGCTTGTTTCTCTGCTTTCTACCTTTAAAATACTGTTGATGTATCTTATCTGTTTTTCTCACCTTAACTGTTATTTTTTTGTCCTTTTGAGTTTCTTTCTAATATCTTTACTGTCATTTTGGTGGTAATTTCAGGAGCACTCTGAAGTAACTCCATTTTTTTCAGTTTTATCTGTTTGGCTAGAAGTATTGATTCTATCTTTGTCTAGTTTATGTATTCTTTAATTTTCCTTTACTACTTCTTTTTGATTTTATCTTTTATGATTTCTCTCTTAACTGATCCATAAGCAAATTTTCAGTACAGAATCTCTTACAACTCTTCTCTGTACAAGACATTATACCTCACATAGTCAAGTAATTGAAGTGGGCTTCAATTATCTAGGTCACTTACCTTTGATATCTTCTTTCTTGAGAATATTTGCTTCAATTTGCCCTTTCAATGCTCTGAGTGTCTTTTGACAAATTGAAGAGATTTACAACTGTAAACAAATGACAACAATCTTATTGCAGTACCATTTTCTTCAGAGAGAATAAGAGTTGGTTAAACAATAAAGAGTTATCTTAAATTTCAGTTTAAAGTTTAATATTACCAGTGGCCAAACAAGAGTTGTTGAACAGGTTGATAGGTGACTAGCAAATACTGTAATTAGAAAATCCAAGAAAATCTTGGCATTCCAAAGTAAGGTAAGCTCAGCATCTAAGTTTTACAATATCTAAGAAATCATGAATGATTTTCCCAGTGTCAAACCAAAAATAACTCATGTCTGAGTAGAATGAAAGTTTCCGGGAACAGTCAAAACACAACTGGAAAGAACCATCCCATGAACTTGGTGTCAAGATGACTTTACAATTCTTTACAGCCATAAACTATTTAACATTCTTTAATAAAAGCCCAGAAAGGGCCGAAGAAGAATGCGTAATTTTCTTTGGCAAAAATAAAAAACTAAAAAAAACCTGGCTTAAACACAGTGAAAAGGTTTGTACAGTTTCAAAAGGGGTGACAAAGATACTGTTTTTTGCTATCATTGGCCTGATTTCAACTTTTGTGTCCAAAACAAATGAATCTGGATGGAAGTAGTTAAACGACTGAAGTGAACTAGTCCAATTCTTTTTAAGATATTATTGCTATGCTGTCCTCCCCCATTTGAAATCTGTATTGGGAGATAGAGACCACTTCGGCTCAGTGAGTCACTTCTACTTCCTAGCCAGGACAATCAAACTTTTTATATAAAATATGACCTGAAGCCTGCCCTTCACCACATCATCCCACCTCCAAAACCCCTAGGGGTCAGCTCTGACATTTAACAGCTCACAATTTCAATTTCTTAGTTTATGAAGCCAACTTAATGCTTTTACAAAGAAATACTCAGTTATTGCAAATTTTCTTCAACCTTTTCAGCACTATATAAAATGTGTTGTCAGTTCAACTGCCAGCCTGAATAACATTACACATGCCTCTTTATCAGGATGAAGATTCAATTTATAAACCTGGTCAAGGAAGCATGAGAAAAAGACAAGCTAATTCTATAAATCCTACTCCCCTTTCTCCATTCTGACTCCTAAGCAAAAAAGAAATAAGAATGGAGAAAGCCTAGGAAATATAGATCAGAAACAAAGATATATGTTTAGTCCATTCAGTATTCTTGATGGCTATGTGAAGTCTTAGAAAGTAAGTACACTGTCCTATCAGTTACTCAAACAGCACAGTTTGCAAATGTACTGCTTCTTTAGTTGAATAGCTTCCCTGTAATTGATGTCCTGCCACCATCTACATACATTCCCATGAATAGCATTAGTTCAGTTCTATGCCAGTCCTGCAGATTATCTCATCTGGGTTATTCTTTGGTGTTTTGGTGTTGAACATCACCTGTGTCTTAATATTTCATTCCTAAAGGCATTCCCAGTTATACTAGGTACTTAATGAGTTTGATCTTTCACACCAGGTGTTTGAACTGTGTATAAAAAGAGACTTCCAGATTTTAATTTTCTCATTTGGTGCAATCTGTAGCAGGTGTATTGATGTCAGGAAAGAGAGAGTGAGTTTTAGGTTACTTTCCTTTGTTTCCCAGCTATGTCTGAAGCCCATATTCTTCCGGAAATGTGTATTTAACATGATAATATTAGAAATTCCATTTCTTTCCAATTTAATATAATAAAGGTCTCTGACATTTCATTTGAAAACATAAAAGCTTTTTCTCTCTTTATGAAATTTCTGCTTAGGCTTTATTTAAACATAGATACTGCACTTCCCACTTAGGACTTTAGGAGTCAGTTTTAAAATACCTGGGAACAATTTTACCTTAACCCAATGTACCAAGCAGTAGATTGAAAATTTAGTTACCACTCCTTTTCTTTTCTCTACCTATCCCTTCAATTGGAATAAGTAGAAACATGCGAAGAGATCTGGGGTATCCTGTTTCTGAGCTTCTTCTCTTGAATATATGCCAACTTCTGCCTCTGTTTCTATTTCTACTGCTGACTCTACCTGTATTTCTCTCTCTGTCTCTATGCTTGTATATCACCTTTATCTAGCTGCAGCATGAGGTACAATCTTTCTTTGTGGTGTATTAGTTATCTATAAGGGAACTGTTAGAAGAGCTCAGCCTCTTTCCCTCAGAAGCTTATATCTGTGAAGAGGAGAAAGAGACATTTAAAAAGACACATTTCAATTAAATTAAGCAAGAGTTGGAATAAACAAAGTGGTGTGAAAGCTGACAAGAAAGGACAATTAGCTCTGCTTGTGGTTGAGATAGGTTTCACCGAGTGGGTGAGACCTTCTGACAGACAAGTAGGAGTTTGCAAAACAGAAATGTGGGTGGTAGTGTCAGAGCAGAGAGAACAGTATGTCCAAAGGCATACTTAGTGAAGTGTGTGATATGTTCGCGGAATGGCTAGAGATCTGTGTGGCTGGAGTTTGGGTTGTGTGGGATGGAATGGCAGAAGCCCAGGCTACAGGGATGGAAAAGACCCATTAGCTCAGAGTCCTTTTCTCCATCTCTTCCTTCTCTATCTCAAAGCCAAAGTGTCCATGATGTTCTCATCCCTAGCTGGCCCAGGAAAACGGATTTAATCTCTTTGAACTAAAAGAAAGGAGGTCAAGAATGGAGACAGGCTAGAAGCCAGGTCACAACCTTTCTTCTTAATAGCCAAAAACCCTTTGGTTGTACATGGGAATGTCTGTGTGCTTTTTAAATCTGTTACTCACCATTTAGGTAATGTTCTATTTTTAATCTGTTTGCTCAAATTGGTCATTCTTTATCCTTGAATCTATTTCTCTAGATCTAAAAAAAGATATAAATGTCATTAGATATACCTTCATGAAATCTCAATTGACATATTATTTGAGATTTAAAGCTGGCAATGAAATGAGTGATGGAAAACAAATTATTTACTGAGTCTTTCCTCTTTTTCCACACACAGTAGAAACATCCCTCCCTCCCCCAGAGCAATCAAACAAGCTCTATTATATCTCCACAAGGAGAACATTTAACTTCTTATTCCATTTAGCCTCAGCACAACTACATGCTTTTTTAATTTAAAAAAGGTATTTCTTTGCAGTGATTACAGTGGAAATTGCATAATTGCAATTTTGTATAATATAATACCCAGTGGATTTCTTATTTAGAAAAACTTTTAAAGTTGTGTTTCAAGAGATAGCAAGAGTTTAGTTCATGTGATTCTTGTAACTAAGAGTACAAAAAACTTTAAAGAGTCCAGTGCATTTTTTTATTTGCAGATATTGTTAACCATTAAACAAAAACTTATTGTATTTTGTGAGCTATCAATGGAGGCCAATTTACCCTTGAGAATCAAGTAAAAAGCCAAGACTAAACTTAAAAGGTGTGACAAAGCCAGGCATGGTGGCACACACTTGTAATCCTAGTACTTGGGAGACTGAAAGAGGAGAATCTCAGGGTTTTGGCCAGCCTCAGTTACTTAGTGAGGGCCTCTGCTGTTATGGTGAAAACTGTTATTGTGGTGCAGTACCACTGTACCAGTGTGAGATGTAACCATGGGTTCTTGTTCTGAGATATTTGTAGAAAAAGAATAGCCTAACCTTTTTTTTTTTTTGCTGTAAGCTTAAGCAATTTTATTATTATAAAGACAGGACAGTTAAAGCACTGCATTAAAGGAATAAATGAAGTGGAGCAACTTGAAAATAAGTTACTGGAGTTTTGGATACAAAACAGTTTTTATAAAGAATTTTATCCTGTATCTTTGCTTAACCCATCATTTTTTGACCCGACTAGATCCTCCCGTTCTCCATGTCAAGTCTTTTCATGTAGGGATTCGCTATCTTACATCCTGTCTGATCAAAAGTCATCTTCCTATAGATGTAAGCTCAAATCTTTAAGACCCCAAAAGGTGTTACTTGATTATCAGAGTCAGGGCTCCAGGGATCCTCCCCCATCCTTGGGAGATTTCAGCTTGTTTGCTAGAAGTTACTTGCCTTTAAAATGCAAAGGCCCTGGGCTCCCTCTCCTTTCTTGCTAATCACCCTTGGCAGCCAGGAACTCTGCAGGATCCCTTCCCTGTCTGAGTACCTGCCCACACCCACGCTCTGGCTTTCTAATACCAAAGCTATTTTCAAATACATTTTGAAGCCATTCCCCAATACTAACACATTGATACCAAAGCTATTTTTAAATACATTTTGAAGCCCTTTTCCAATACCAGCACATCTGCAACTTAGTGAGACCCTGTTTTTTTTTTTTTTTATTGTTGTTGTTATTGTTTCTTGGTGGTAGTGGGAGTGGAACCCAGGGGCTTTCTACTATACTCCCAGACCTATTTTATATTTTATTTGGTAACAGGGTCTCACTAAGTTACTGAGAGCCTAAGTAGCTGAGGCTGGCTTCGAACTTGTGTGATCAATCCTCCTGTCTCAGCCTCCCAAGAGTGGGCATTACAAATGTACAAAACCACACCTGGCGTGAGACCCTGTTTTAAATAAAAGAATAAAAAATGAAGCTGGGAATGTAGCTTGGGGGTAAAATGCCCCTGAGTTTAATCCTAAGTACTGCAAAAATAATAATTAAAAAAGGTATGAGAAATAGTCTAATAGTCATCTAGTAATCTGTATTAAATGAGAAATCCAAGAGGATTGTTTTGTGTGTGTGGTAATGGGGGTACACTCCCAGACCTATTTTATATTTTATTTGGAAACAGGGTCTCACTAAGTTGCTGAGAGACTCACTAAATAGCTGAGGCTGGCTTCGAACCTGTACAAGCCTCCCAAGTGCGGAGATTACAAGCATGTGCCACCATGCCCGGGCAAAAGGCTTTATTTTTAACATGAAAAAGATAGTTGACTATCAAAAGTTTATTAAATAGACTAAATGAAGCTTTGTGCATGACATGAAAAGATATTATAAAGCAATTCCAGCCATATATCACAGAATTTATACAAAGCAAGATATAATGGAATCTATATTTATTGTTAGTTCCTTTTTGGAAACAATAAATTAATATAATTCTTAAAAATTAATTAATAGAATTTTGAGTTATTTTAACACAAACATTTATTTTTATTTTCTTGTAGTACCGGACATTGAACTCAAGGCATTCTACTTCTGAACTATACCTCTAGCCCTTCTTATTTTTTATTTTTGAAGCAGGGTCTCCCTAGGTTGCTGAGTCTCACTAAATCACTAAGGCTGGCCTTGAAACCTTTTCCTGTTTTAGCTTTTCAAGTACTGGGATTACCAACATGGACCACCACACGCGCTAAACATTTAAATATAAATGTGTAAAGATTATATATGTGTGTGTGTGTGTGTGTGTATATATATATATATATATATATATATATATGTATATATATGTCATACTGATTTAATCATTACACATTGTTTAAATAAATTAAAATATCATACCCATAAATAGGCACAATTTTTGAATGTCATTTAAAAGTAAACAACAACAACAACAACAAAGACACTAAGATGTTTGTTATCGCTTGCATATTATCCCAGTACTTTAAAGAATCAGACGGGAGGATTATAGATTCAAGGCCAGCTTCAACAACTTAGTGAGACTCAGTTTCAAAATAACAAAAAGGGCCAGGGGTGGAACTCAGAAGCAGAAGGTCCCTGAATTCAATCTCCAGTATTCAAAAGTTAAATTAAATTAAATTGTCCATGAGAATATACGTAACTTTTAATGTTTTATCACTCACAGTCTATATACAAATTGAAATATTCATCTTACTTCAAGATTATATAAATCTAAAATCATTTCTTAATGTTCTATAATTGCTTATTTTAAAATTCTGTGACATATAAAGTTCAATTCATTATTAGTATTCAGATGTAAGTTACACTCTACTCACGTACTATGTTTTAATTATTCCTGTATTATCTCTGTGTTCATTTTCCCTTCGTGACATCATATAACTACATAATTAAAAATCAAAATAAAGAAGCAAAACATATATGCATGTATTTATTTCATTGTTAGCCCCTCAAGAGGAGTGTGAGATTTATCACTTGTGTGTGTATATGTGTGTATAATAGTATATCATTTACGTAACAATCACTTTGTGCCAGGTATTTTGTCAGTTGCCTGCCTCCAGTGTAAGCCTTCAGACAACTCCAGGAGATAGGCCACATTAATCTCAAATTGCAGAAGAGAACTGAGCCAAAGAAGGTTTTGAGTAATCAGTCTGAGTTCAAGGAGCCAGCAAGCAGCAAAGCTGAAACTGATAGTCTGTTAACACATATAATATATGCCAAGCTCTTCGTCACTACTGTGCACTACCTCACTGCCATTGAGGGAGTGAGAGTATAATCCTGGGCTGACACACAAAGTAGTCCTGATTTATCTTTTATTTTAAAGTAAAAAGCAGTAATCATTGAGTTATCAGCAATAGAAACTAGCTTAGTGAGAAGTTGAGAAACATTCTAATGAATGGTCTGCAGAGTGATTTTCTACTCAATGATTTCTTTCAAAAAGGTAAAGTCGCACTATTTAAATGGTGGCCATGCTTGTAAGCCCAATATTTGGGAGACTTATATAGGAGAATCACCTACTTAGTGACGTCCTTCACAACATAGTGGGAACCTATTTTAAAATAAAGAATAAAATAGGGCTGTGGGTGTATCTCAGAGGTAGAATGTCTCTGGGTTCAATCCCTAGTACCAAAAAAAAAAAAAAATCTACTTAATTATAATCACTCTAGATTTCAATTTAATCTATTTTATTTTTCTTTATCTTTTTAGTTAAGGAAGCCAGTAATGATTGCTACCTATTTCCTATTCTCCATGTCTTCATTTAAATTCCTTAATATTTGTTTTAGGTCATTCTTTATTATTTGTTTTGAAATTCTGAGTTTATATCATCAGATTTGAAAAAGAAGAGACAATGAAACCATAAAAATTGTGTAAGATCTTTAAAACACAACTTGAATCAATAAAGCCCCTAGTCAAAGCCAATGCACTGATCCCTACAACTAAAAGCCTCAAGGAATCAGAATAAAGAGCAAGGAAACTTTTGTTTTCAGTATTATCATACTACTCTTAAAAATCTACCCCCTTGGGACAAAACTATAGGAATTCTAACTTTAAAATTTATATACACTGTCAAGTTGCAGGAGTAACTAATTCTCTGTTCGGGTTTAGATCTTAAATGCACCCAAATACTCGTGTGTTAATGGCCTGGAGAGCAGCCCATGTGTTACTGAAAGGTTGTGAGACTTTTAACAGTTTGGGACTAGTGGAAGGAAGGTAGCATCGGGATGGGGGTAACTTACCTTAAAGGATATTTTGGGACTTAGGCCTCTCCTTCTGTCTCCTTGCTTTCCAGCCACCATGAGATGAACAGAATTCCTTCACCAGGCACTCTTGCCATGATATACTGTGTTGCCAAAAATCCTAAGCAATGTGGCATGTAACCATGAACCGAGAGCTCTGAAACCATGAGCCAAAATAAACCTTTTCTCCTTATAAGTTGATTATCTGAGGTATTTTTTTGTCACAGTGACAGAAATCTGCCTGGCATACTTTCCCAAAGCACTGCCGTTTTAGTATTTCTTTAGGTCATAAATCATACTACCAGATAATACACAGTACAGTCTATTACAATAAATGTTCCTACCACATAAATTAGGGATACACTGTTGAGAAGTAATGGAGTGATAACATAATACTACAGAAGTCCTCCTGTTAATATATGCCCCCCCTAGCATGTTACCATGTCATACCAAATAGTCATTGCAATAGAAGGCAAAATATACCCTACCAGCTAAATGCAGCCAAACATGGGCTTTGACTAGGGGCTTGCTGATCCAACTGGTCAATGACATCTATCATTTATAAGAATTTAGTGAGTGTCTGTTATGTTGAAGGCTTCTCTGAACTGACTCTCAATCTTGCTTTTGACCTATGTTCAAATGATGCTGCCACCATAGTTTAGTGCAGATCAGATACTTCACTGAATAAGGGAGGACTCATTTGTGTCCTGTAATGTGAATGGTAAGAGTGTGGACAGATTTTTTTTAGACTGTATGAGTTTAGGAAATTTATTTTATTTTTCTGCTTCTTAATTTCCTAACCTGCAATATGGGGAATTTTAATTACCTATAACCCTTCATAAGTATTCCAAAGTTAATTTGTAAAAATGAATGTAAATTTGTGAGAATGAATATAAAGTGCTTAGTGAGAAAGATTTGCAACCGAACCCCAATTAAAGTGGCAGTGGTGATTACTACTACCATAAGAGTGATTGCTTACCACATGAATTTTGATATGCCAGCTATCAAATCATGTGCCTTCTATTAGGACTACATTTAGCAGACCCTATTATATCATTTTAGTTACAGCAGAATCATTTAACTAGTTTATAACACCAAAGTTATAAACTTATTTCAACAAATTTATTAAGAGAACTGCCAGGCATTTTTTGCTAATTGCTGCATAGAGAATAATAAAACTTGTTCTCTATTCTGAAAGAACTGACTAATGAATGGAAACTCTGCATAGAAACTAGTGCTATACACTTGTGGATGTGAAGGAGGTAGGAAAAGCTTGGATAAAGGAGGTTAGCAAAGCTAGGTTCAGAAATTGGTTTCACCATTGACTATTCAAGGATTTGCTCGACCTGGAGGCCTTAGATTATCTTCAGGTAACACAAACCTACCTTTGGAGATGTGAAAGTCAACCATGTGAAATATAGGCATTGTTATGAATTCCTAACACTCAATGAGAAGTGACAACAGTTATTCAAAGGATGCCCTAGATAATTTTGAAGGGGAGGAATTAAAAGAGGCACTTGTTGTGTGCAACCGATTTTTAAAAATGTACCAGCACAACAAAAAAGTACTTATTTATATAATTATTTTTGATGCTAGAATTTGAACCCAGGGCCTCACATATACTAAGCACTCAAACTACCAAGGATTTTAGGTGAGTCTTTTAATAAAACATCATTCTACCATCATCTTCTTGGTACATATTACACTTTTCTTTTTAGTGACTGATCTTATATAATTTAAGATTACGTAAGGTCAAAATAAGTTCATCAGTCAGGTCAAACATTCAAGAGTGACCTTAAAGAAAAATAATCAAAGAAATATAAGTCATATAAAGAACAAGTTCAGGTGCTTCTAACTCTTAAGCACACTTAAGGAGGCTCTAACTTCTCTATGGGGAGTTACTTCCTCCGCTTACTAGGAACCACATTTGCTTCTGTGGCTGGGTTAGAACAGCTGGACCAGATCCAGTCAGGTGGAGTCTCTCTCTGCACTCTGTGGTAAAAGACAACTCAAAAGGAGTTCTGGCATTGGTTTCCCCACCCCTTTTCAGGGAGGAAAAGAGTGCTCTAAAAGAGACACAAGGCTCTAAAATATAGAATTGGGATTTAGTCCCCTTATTGCTTGGATTTTCAAGAATTTTTGGAAATATTGCCTTTCGGCTACAGCTTTTCTCAACATGATATTATTTGCCAACTTCATTTCGAGCTCTTAAATTTACAGTTAAGAGAGAAATAAAAAAGTCTTTCATTTGTTCCTAAGCTGTTTATTTTGCTTGTAAAACTAATCATAACGTCTACCCAATAAAATGAGAAAAGCATAAAAGTTATAACTGCAGAAGAGTTAACTATTGAAGCCTGAAATTCCCCCAGGCAAAGCCAGGAGTCATTTAAATGAGACAGAGCTTTCTCTTTGAACTTGGGAGGGTACAAACAGCAAACTTGAGGAGAAAATTCTCCCTTTATCCTGCTTTAGAATTCTCCCCTTTGAGAAGATGGCCATGGATTGGAGCTGCTGGCCTTTAAGGTGTAAGCAGGCAGAACTCTGCTAAGAATCCTCTATGGCTTTGTACCACAAGAAAAACTGCTTCTAGGGCAGCACTGTGTGAGGTACTGAGGTGTGGCTTGATGTAGTTCACGACAGAGCATTCTGGCAGGATGCAGGTTGGTGTTCTTGCCCTAGCCCATCCTCTTGCTCTGCTTCATAAACACCACCTCTCACTATTTATTGTCAACATGCACATGCACACACACTCACATGTCTGCATAGCCAAACTGGATATTTGTGAGTTTGTAACTATGACACAGTGTTATGAAATGGACATCCTCCCCCTTACCCAGCTAACTGCTGGGAGCAAGGCTGATAAGTATACTGAGCAGCAAAATCCTAACGGAAATTAGGGCGAACAGAAAAGCCACATCTAAGAGGTGCATCATCCAATCTGTTTCAGACCTACTAAGATCGGCACTGGCCATATGGGATCCTGTTTTGAAAAAAAAAATTGAACCCAAATCAAGAGTTTTGTTTCTTTGGGTTGAAAAACTTTTCATCACTTTTTCCTTCTAGCATGAAAATAAAACACTAACTACTTTACCAGGAGAAGCAAAAGTGTTTGAAAATAATTTCACCCGGGGCCAGTGCCTGCTATTGAGATCAGTGTCGGTTCCAATTTGTTCCTGACTCTCCAAATATATATTTTTTTCTCACTGGGAATTTTTCTCCTTTGTGAATACAAAGGCAGAAAATCTGTGGCATAAATAAATAAATAAATAAATAAATAAATAAATAACTTCAGCATGGAAGGCATGCTCTGAAGGGATGTTTTCCCACTGGGCTTTTCAATGTCTTTCTTGGGATGAATGTCCCCACTGGAAGGCAGCTCAATGGCTGGGCTCTCTTAGTGGAGAAGACCATAGGTTGGCCCCATCATAAAATAACATACATTAAGTACATCCTTTTCATCTTTGAAACACAACTCTACATCTTCTTTTCTTAATTCTTCTTACAGAATAATGAACCGCTGTGATTGCTGATCTCACCTCATCTCTTTTAAGTCCTATTCTTCACTTGTCTCATTCTTCTTATATGGCAACTAAAGCACCAACTCGGGAGTAGTAATAATAAATAAAAATACCAAAAAGGAAATGTCGTCAAGACTCCCAGGCATACCCTCCCCATCTTTCTGTGCTGTGGGGTCACCTGGGCTCCTGATCTTTCCTCTCTTAGTGGAAAGTGTTTTCCATAGTATTGCAGAGAATTATTGGAATTGAAGATGATGTACTTGTAGTGAGGAAGATGCATTTCTTCAAATAGCACTTTGGAGAAGTATTTGAGGATAGGACTGTGACTCTCAGTGGCAGGTCTCCAATAATAGCAGATGACATTGAAGATCAGTAATTTTCAGGCCTGTTCCTACCACCTACTCACATATGTCCTTGAGAAAGTTTCTTAATTGCTCTAAGCCATATCACTTATACGAAATGGAAACAGCAGTACCCCAACTTTTCATGGGGTTCTTAAGCACATGAAATGCTTATCACCCTGCAGGCACATAGAAAGAGTACAAGAAGTGTGATTTGTTATTGTAGTGTCTTGCTGAATTCACATTCAGCTGGTTGGTTCCTTTCTATGGGACATTAAAAAGCAGTGGGACAAGCTGGGCGTGGTGGCGCACACTTGTAATCCCCGTCCTCAGGAGGCTGAGACAGAAGGATAGCACAGGTTCAAAGCCAGCCTCAGCTACTTAGTGAGGCTCTCACCAACTTAGTGAGACCCTGTTTCCAAATAAAATATAAAATAGGTCTGGGAGTATAGCCTGGGGGTAGAAAGCCTCTGGGTTCCCCAGTACCACCAAAAAAAAAAAAAAAAAAAGAGCAGTGGGACAGAGGGGGTTGAATATGAGTTTCAAATAAATTTAATATAATTCTTTTACTTGAGAACTTTTCCAACAGAACTAGATCCGTCAAGCCATTTTTTAAATTTGAGCTTGTGCCCCTCTCAGGGTTTTTTAATAGAATAACATACTTGTCTTGCTCAACTGTTGGCCCATGTCATTTTCCTTCCTATACTTTACATTTGAATAAGTGGGAGTTGCTTAGACACTTCCATGATTGCAAAAGTCACATTACATGTTTACTTCATGTTATATTTTTAATGAAACCTTTTAATAAACTGAATTGTCACATACCAGAAAATTATCTTACACTGTAATTACTTGGCTAGATATAGTGAGGGTGAGCACTTACTGTGATTTGCAAGGTGGGAGCAACTGTACAACTTTCATCATCAGATTTTTCTAAAAACCAAATTGGGCAATATGTGACAGAAACATAGAACACTGCTTGACACATGTTAGATGTTATCACAGGGCAATTATTTTTTATGATTAACCTATATTGTGAGCCTACCTATAGCACTTGATTAAAATGTTTGCATCATTTCTTCAGTTATCCAGTTAACTTTAAAACTGTTGTAAAAGTATAAACAAACCCATAGGAGATTTTTCATGTTAAGGAACTTTATTGTTCAGTTTTCATGATTATTGTGTAAAAAGACTTTGGTGTCTTGGATCATGTTAATTATACTTATAATGTATTTTGGTTCCACATCACAATGACTTGTCCCAATGATCCTTTTATACTTTCTAGGCACAATTTTTGGTTGTAGCAGATTCCTTTTGCATTATATTGCTTTGCAACTATAATTTGAATCAGATATGAAAGAGATCCAGAATAAAATGTTTTGATATTGAAAAAGTTAAAATACTTCTTTCACCTCTAGTTCAGTCACATCACTCTTTTATATAGCATTCTAGCCCTTCATGCCATACATAATAATATTATTTATATATCTATACTTATTTTACTGTATATACTGTGTGACTGTTAGTTCTGTGTGTCTGCTTCACTAGACCCTGATACTCAGTTGCATGGCCAAAACCTAGGCTAGGTTTTTATTCAGAGATATTGTTTTGATTTTCAGAGATATTGTATAGAAAAACATCTATAATTAATTGACCTTAAGTAAAGCAGATTGCCTTCCATATGTGTATGGGCCTCATCCAATTTGTTAATGACCATCAGAGAAAACAGAGATTTCCCAGAGAAGAAAAAATTCTACCTTTAGCATCATCAGCTACTGCCTGAGTCTTCAGACAGTTGGACGGTTCTATGGATTTTGGACTCAAGAATAAAACATCAACTGTTACCTGAATTTCCAGCCTGACAGCTGGCCCATATTTAATAGTCCCCAGAATAGAAAAGTGTGAGCCAATTTTTCATGTAAATCTCTCCCTCTTTCTCTCCTTCCCCCACCTTCCATTGGTTTTGTTGAACTCTGATGCATATACCTTGCTTCTTCAGTTATAGCAGGATGGAAAACAAGGGCTCATCTGCTGAATCCATCATACCACCTATACACCTATATTTGTAAACTATACCTATCTTTGTAAACTGTACTAGAACACAGAAACTGAAATTATACTAGAACATAGACATGCTCCTTCAATTGTGTTTTGCATAGGGTTACTTTTATGCTATAATTGAGTAGCAGAATTGAGACTGAAAATTTGCAAAAGATCATCTGAGCATCTGACACACAGAGCTTGACATACTAACTAAGCTTTATGAATAGACCTTACTGATGCCTGAATGAAAGCTAAAGCTGAAAGCTACATGGCTTGGTAGGGTTATCACTCCATTGTAAAGAAGACTTTTTAGTCCTTAAATGTAGATAAAACACTTCTAGAACAATGGAAAAAAGCTACAGGCAGGACAGTTTCCTGGAAAAAAAAAAAAAAGCAAGTAAATAGATGACTTTTTTTCTCAATAGTGTCCCAAGTAAAGATGCTTACCAGTGTTTGGACAAGATAGTTTGTAGGATGGTCCTACTATTTTTTTTTGTTTTTGTTTTTGTTATATATCATGCTTTAGAAGCTACAACTATTTCCTACACTAGTAAACTGTAATTTCTTTTTTTTCCAGTCAAAACATTTTATTTTATTTTTTAATACAAAATTTTTACTGAAAATAAATGGTATACATTTAAACTATACTTGGTTCCCTCTATCCCCCACCCCCATTTTCCCTCCCCCCTCCCACCAAAGATTGTCCAGGGTAACTATGCCATATTCATACTTTTACACATATTCGGATGTAGACCCTCATTAATCAAGTTCAGCCTTTCTCCTCTCCTCTTTCCATTCAAACTTTGCTGAGATTTCCCCTCCATTATCTGGAGTTCCTCTGGTATTCTCTATGTTCCCTAGTTTGGGCATATTAGAGGAAACATATGTACCTTCTCCTTCTGTGCTTGGCTGATCTCACTTAACATAATGCTCTCTAGAACTTTCCATCTTCTTGCAAATGACATGATTTTGTTCGTCTTTATAGCTGAATAGAATTCCATTGTGTGTATTTCCCATAATTTTGCAATCCATTCATCTGTTGTTGGGGACCTGGGTTGGTTCCATATTTTGGCTATTATGAATTGTGCTGCTATGAACATAAGTATGCATATGTTGCAGATGACATGATCCTTTATCTGGAAGACCCAAAGAACTCAACCAAAAGACTTCTGGAGCTGATTGACAAAATCAGCAGTTGCTGGATATAAAATCAACCTAAAGAAATCAGTGGCTTTTCTTTACGCCAACAATGAATCCACAATAAAAGAAACAAAGAAAACAATTCCATTCACTATAACCTCAAAACCAATAAAATACCTAGGAATAAACCTAACCAAAGATGTAAAAGACCTCTACAACAAAAACTATAAAACATTAAAGAAAGAAATTGTAGAAGACCTTGGAAGATGGAAAGATCTCCTGTGCTCATGGATAGGCAGAGTAAATATCATCAAAATGGCCATTCTGCCAAAAGTGATCTATAGATTCAATGCAATTCCCATTAAAATACCAGCGACATTCTTCATAGGCCTAGAAAAATCAATCATGAACTTTATATGGATAAAGAAAAGACCCAGAATAGCCAAAGCAATTCTCAGCAATAAGAAACATGCAGGAGGCATCACAGTCCCAGACTTCAAATTATACTATAGTAAACTGTAATTTCTATTTGACCCTATAGTTTAATCCTAGACAGAAATCCTAAGAAAATACTCCCAAAACAAATATTTTTATTTTCTTCAGCATTGGGGATTGAACACTTGTGCATGCCTGGCAAGCTCTCTACCACTGAGCTATATCCCCAACCCTTTATTTAATATTCTTTGCAGACAATGTCTTGCTAAATTGTCCAGTCTGGCCTACAACTCTTAATCCTATTGGCTTAGCATCCTGAGTATCTGGAATTACAGGTGTGTGCCACTATGACTGGCTAAAAAAAATGGTAATGTTTTCAATCAAAATGGCAGGCTGAAATGACATAGAAACTCTTTCTTTAGCCAGGCGTGGTGGCACACACTTGTAATCCCTGCTCTTGGGAGGCTAAGACAGGAGGATCACATAGGTTTGAAGCCAGCCTCAGCTACTTAGTGAGATCCTGTTTCCAAATAAAATATAAAATAGGTCTGGGAGTATAGCCTGCAGGTAGAAAGCCTCTGGGATCCACCCCCAGTACCACCAAAAAAGAAAAAAGAAAAAAAAAAAAAAGAAAGAAACTCTTTATTTTTAGTATAAGCCATGCAGAAGTTTTGAGTGCAATATAAGAACAATTGTGTATATGTGTATGTAAAAATCCTGCATATTCAGAAACAAAAACCTCAAAATTAGAAAGTTGAATGAGAGTCAAGTCTAAGTGACCCTCAGGAGTCTCCAAACCTGGCCTGGAGTTTTAATGTAATAGTAATATTACAATAGTAATTAGTAGTAGTAGTAGTAGTAGTAGTAGTAGTAATAATAATAATAACAATAATAATAATAATAACTACTCCAATTATTCCAATTATTTCCCAAAGATAGATGCATGAAAGTAAAAACACTAGGAATATAATTACAAACTCTCCTCTCTGATTAGGAAAAACTATATTTACCTTCAATGGTTCATTTGAACACCATTCTGACATTTTTATCTGAATGCCCCCTTCCCAACATCCTTTCTCTACACAACTTCTATTCTCATAACCCTTTGTTGATTTCTGTAGTGAGGAACTTAAATACCGGGCTATATTTGCTTTTGCTTCTTTCATCTCCCTTATAGAAGTGAACCTCCTTATTTCATAACCACTTCAAGAGAATTAAAATATTTCTTGAAAGTAGCAGAAATAATTATTTATATTAACATTTATGAGGCATGCAAAGAAAAAAAAACAGCATTAGCTATATTCTCAAGAAATTAATAATAAAATTTAACAAACATTTACAGTGTTTGATCATCTATCTAAAGAGTTTGTCTGATCATTGATGATTGAAAACCATGTTTTGTTAATAAGAATAAATTATAGACAGACTAATCTTGCAGGAGTTCTGGAAGTCAGTTTGGCTATCCCACAATAGGAGAGAATGTTAGAGGACAAGTCTAGAAAGTTTGGAAGATTGAATGGGGCCAGATTGTGAATAACTCAAGAATTTGGGCTTTATTTTGTAGTTAGCTAATGATAATCCATGGGTACTTTCTATGCAGGGAAATTAACACAAAAATTGGTTAGAATTATTAATCTGGCAGAAATGTATAGGATTATTGAGTTGGGTAAGCAAAACAAATCAAAGAAACAAATTAAAAGACTACTGCAACAATTTATAGAAAGATAATAAAATAATGATCCAGGTATTTAGAATGGATAAAAACGAACAGAAAAAAAATTCATTAATTATCTCAAATATACTTTCTAAAAACAATTAAAATTTTAAGTCTATCATTGGAAAATCAAGATATAAATACATGAATATGTCAAAGGACAGGAACACTGTCAGAGATAATATACATTAAGAAATTGATGGGCTATGATTAAATGATAATTTTCCTTATAAATTATTATAATTTAATAAGGAAGAAAATAGATGTTCATCCACACCAGGCAAAAAAAGTTTTATAAATATATATGTTATGTGTTTTACCTGTTGCTTCTTAACTAGCTATTATAAAAGAATTATTGTAGTAGAATAGGCTTCTAAAAATGGGGAAACTATAGAGTTCACATATGGTTCTATTTTGTAAATTCTAGGTTATAGGAAGTTCATATATTGCAATGGAAAGTGTTAGAAGCTATGGGTAGATAAACTAAATTGATTTGTGATGTTATTGTCATTGGCGTTAGCTTAGCAACTTCCATAGTTAGGCAAAACTATGTTGTCATTATAAAAGAATGTGAAAATCCTGTTTCTATACAAGAAATATGACATTCATTCTGTAGTAGAAGAACTTCAGGCTTAGCTGAACTGATATGGTTTAAGTTAATATTTAACTTAGCTAATTCTTTTCCTTTTCCTTTTAGTTCTCTGCAGAGCTTTGTTTGCATCAAATAGCTTTCTCTTTCTCTTTATCAGTGAACAATCCAAAAATACCATTCTTAGCCTTTGAGTAAGTTCTCAGTCATTTATGGAAGTTAGAGTTTAAAAACTTTTGCACATTAACATGAAATTCCTTTCTTCTTCCCCTAATATAGTATAGTATTTTGAAACCTTTTCACTGACCTAATCACTGTCATCATACATTAAGAGATCATAATCTATCTAGAGTAACATCTCAGTCTACTAGAAGGAGAGTTCTTGGTATTTCACACATCTTAATTAGAGAGTGTGTGCCATGATGACTCATTCAATAATCCCAGATTGATAATCAAGATGTGCTTAGGTAGAGATTTTTAAATACTATAGTAAGAAGAAATTTGGAATGAGATTAGGCAGAATCCCAATATAGTGTAGCCCATCTAAGAATCAGGTACTGTATTAGTTTCTTAGGGCTGCTCTAAGAAAACATCACATGCTTGGTGGTCTAAACAAAATAATTTTATTTTCTCATACTACCAGAGAACAGAAGTCTGAGATAAAGTAGTTGATAGGGTTACTTTCTGCTGAGGGAGTTCTCATATGTGCTTTTGCCCTGATACTATCCACAATGATGTGATGCAACTTAGAAGGCCCTCACTAGAAGTCCCACTTACAGTTGACCTGATCTTGGACTTCTAGCCTTGAAAATTGAGATAAAAGAACCTCTTTTCTTTATACACTGCCCAGCCTTGGGCATTTTTATAGCAACTTAAATTGACTAATATCAAACACTTACATATATCCTCAGCCAAATTATTTAGCAATTTAGATCTTAGATGTGCATTTGGAATTTACTCCATGGTAAATACTGAATTGCATATGCTGATTGTGAGATAAAGTCTATGCCTTACACATCCAAAACAAAGGAATTTCCCCAGTAGAATCATATTCATATTCATTTTTCTTTTCACTTTTAGATATATTCAAAAAGAAAAAACATATTTTCCTAGAATCTGTTTCTAAGAAGAATTTTCAAAACTATAAATTACAAATAAATATTTATCTAATTTGAATATAAAAAGGAATCAAGATGCATTTAAAATTCATTTACTCATAGGTTACTGCTCAGGACAGCATTGTATCCCATTTATGTCTATATAATGATATATACTAATTATTTCATTTCCTTTTTACTCTCAACTTCAACATCAACATAATCACTTGGTCTGTAGTATGGTCTGAAAGTGTCTTTCCCCCTCCAAACTAGTATGTTAAATCTAACCCCAAGGTGATGGTGTTAAGAAGTAGAACCTTTAAGAGGTGATCAGGTCCCATATAAATGAAACTAATGCTCTTAAAAACAAGACCTAAGGGAGCCTGTTTGCCCCTTCCACACAACTAGAAGGAGTCACTTATAAGTAATGGCCCCTCAGTACACACTGGATGTACAGTAACATTGATCTTGGATTTCCCAACCCCTAGAACTATATATAAGAGATAAATGTATATCACTTATAAATTCTTTCTAGCCTAAGGTATTTTGCTATTATTACCACAACAAACTAAAATACCCCACCAGCATCTACTGGCTAAATATTATCAGAATACATTATTTCCTCTTCATCTTTATTGCCCTAGTCATAGTTCAAATTCCCAGCTATTTTTTGGTGGCTGATATTTAGAATTGGACTATTGCATTATCCTTATTGTTTTTTCGTCCACTCCTGCTTTACCAAATCTGTAAATATTGCTCAAAGATGCAAATGAGATTTTACCTCTAACTCATTTCTATTCACTTTGTGGTAGTACAAATAGATTTATATATAATCACTTAATATAAAAGGAATTAGAAAGTAAGAAAAAATGATGGATACTTCCTGTATCTAAATATTTTTAATGGGGTCCATGTTTATGCATATATTCCTGAAGAAAATAGAATAAAGAAAGAAGTACATAAAGAAACATGTTTGCAGATAAAATAAGGGAGAGGAGTGAGAGAAAGGGATCACTCACCCCAGTCTTGTACCACTGTCCCAGATTTCACTCATTCACTAATTGCCATTGGTCTCATTACTCGAACTCAACTCATAGCAAATGTGCTCTTTTTTCTGCCTTCCTGCACTGTTCCTCATCTTCTGATCATTTTGAGAACATGCCCAGCTCCTGATCTCTTGTCTTTAGCTTCCCTTCCTGTTTGTGTCCCAGTTCTGAATCTTAATAAAGGGTCAGTCATGGGAAACCTTGCTGTTTTGGTAGGTTGTCCATCCTCCAGAGAAGCCTTTGCCAGATGCTTTGAGAGTGACTGGTAAGAGAAGAAAGAGAGAAAAAAGAAGTCGATTAAATGAAAGAAAGAAAGAAAGAAAAATGTCAAGGACAGGGAACAACAAAAAAGAGATAATGAGAAAAAAAAGAAGAGTGAAGACAAATAAAAAATTTAGTAGGAGGGAAGAGGAATTAAACATTTTTATATAAACTTGTCATTCTATCCATGAAAATTGCAGTACTGTCCATTCTTTTCTTTCTATTTGGATGATTCACTTAAATCCTATTTAGTTTCTGTTCTTTTAGTTAGATACCCAGCAGTAGTATAGCTGGATCATATAGTAAGTTAGTTCCCATTCTTCTGAGCATCCTCCATACTATTTTCCAAAGTGGTTAGACTAATTTGAAATCCCACCAACAGTGTATCAGAGTTCCATATCCTTTTCAGCATTTATTATTGTTTTGTTTTTTATTATTGCCCTCTAATTGGGGTCAGGTGAAATCTCAGGTTACTTTTGATTTGCATCTCTCTGATAATGATGTTGAACATCCTTTTATATATTTATTGGCCATTTGTATTCCATTTTTTTGTGAAGTGCCTATTTATTTTATTTTTATTTATTTTTATTATTATTTTTAATGATACATCACTTTGGAATACAAGACTTGAGAGGATATACAAGCACATATCATCCAATAAGTCCTCATCCAATCCCCATCCCATTCCCTCCCCCTCCCTCGATCCCATGCTTAATTGGTGATTATCTTTGATATATAATGAGTTTTAAAGATATTCCAGCCAGGCATGGTGGCGCACGCTTGTAATCCCCGCGCTTGGGAGGCAGAGACAGGAGGATTGCTCAGGTTCGAAGCCAGGCGCGTGCGCTGGCTTAAGAGACCCTGTTTCCAAATAAAAATACAAAATAGGTGTCTGGGAGTGGATCCCGGAGGTAGAAGGGCTTCCAGGAACCCCAGTATCACAAAATAAATAAATAAATAAATAAATAAATAAATAAATAAATAAGATATTCCATCCTCCCCCATCCCCTCCCCTCTGATTGGTCACCTCAATTGCTTTTCAATAGGGCCCTTTCTACTACTCGACCTCCTCCTGTAACCCTTTTCTTCCTAGTTCTTGCTAATTAGGGGAAGCATCTGGATTTTATTTTCTGTGCTATTTCTCTGTGCATACAGCATTGCAAGTTCCGATCCCACAGTTGACAGCCCCAAGAGTGGGCTGGCCACCCGGAGTACTCTGATCCCAACCTTGCTGGCTCCAGCACTGGCCTTGCCTCATGGGAGGCCCTGATCCTGGCCTCGCTGGCCCCCGCACTGAACTAACCCCTCGGCTGGCTCCTCTCCTGGCCTCAGAGGCCCCAGCACTGGCCTAGCCTCAAGACAGGCTCCGATCCCAGCCTCGCTGACCCTGGCACCGGCCTAACCCCTCACCACTCGGGAGGCTCCTATCCTGGTCTCGCAAGTCCCAGCTCCATCCTTGCCTCACAGCTGTTTCCGATCCTGGCCTCACTGGCCCAGGCACCAGCCTTACCCCTCAGCAGAGTCCAATCCCGGCCTTGTAGGTCCCAGCACCAGTCTTGCCTCACGACAGGCTCCGATCCTGACCTTGCTGGCCCTGGCACCAGCCTAACCCCTGGGCTGGCGCCGATCCCTACCTCGGAGGCCTCAATAGTGGCCTTGCCTCACGATAGGCTCCGGTCCCGGCCTTGTTGGCCCCAGCATCGGCCATACCTCACCCCTTGGCAGGCTCCAATCCCGGCCTCACTGGCCCCGGCACCAGCCTAATCCCTCAGTAAGTTCCTATCCAGGCCTCGGAGGCCCCAGCACAGGTCTTACCTCACAGCATGCTCCGATCCTGGCCTCGATGGCCCTGGCCCTGGCCTAACACATCAGCTGGCTTCGATCCCGACCTCGGAAACTCCAGCACCAGCCTTGCCTCACAGCAGGCTCCGATCCCAATCTCGCTGGCCCTGGCACCGAACTAACCCCTCGGCAGGCTCCGATCCTGGCCTCAGAGGCCCTATCACCTGCCTTGTCTCACAGCAGGTTCCAATCCTGGCCTTGCTGGCCCCGGCACCAGCCTCACCCCTCGGCAGGCTCCGATCCAAGCACCATCTTCACCCAGCACGTTGTCCCACGTTCCCAAGGGTGCATGGTGGTAGTATTCTGTATTTGAGGTAATTTCTTCAAAAGTTCCAGGTGTATTACGTCAGATCTCTGCCTCCCCTGAGTACTTGCCGCTGCCAATGCGACTGCTTCCACCATTTCAAATCTTTCCCAAGCTCTTTTCCCATACCGCATAATGTCCAGTGTTCCTAAGCATGTACTACAGTAGCATTCAACCTTTGGGGTAATTTCTTCAGAGGATCAGGGTGGGTTGGATCAGATGTCTGCCTCTCCCAAATCCAAGTCTCCACCACCATCTCAGCCACTGCTGCCGCTACCGCCTTCCTCCTAGGTCTCCGCTAGACTCTCTCCTTCCAGGTGATGTCCAGGATTCTTAACGATGTAGAGAAGCAGCAGTCCTCCTTCGCGGGGAATTTTTCCAAAAGTTCCAGTTCAGATGGATATGTTTTGTCTGCATCTCCAATATTCTAGCTGCCGCCGGGGCCATCTTAACCCCTCTTGAATATTTTTCTTTTTTCGTTTCCTTTTTTTTAAAAAAAAAAAAAAAAAAAGAGAAGAGAGTATGTGTGGTTTGGGAAGGATGTGGGATCAATCACTCGGTAGCGATGAAAACTTTTTTTTCTTTCCAGGTGAGAGAGGGGGTCTCCTAAGGGTGCCCTGCCATCGCCTGCCCACCCGCCCAGAGTCGGGGCCTTGTGACCCAGACCTCTGGGTGCTTCCGGGTGTGGGGGGCTCGCCTACGGGTGCCCCGCCTGCGCTTACCTACCCGCCAAGGGCCAGGGCAACCAGACCTCTGGGCCCTTCCGGGTGGGGGTGGGTCGCCTAAGGGAGCCCCGCCCACACCCGCCCATCCTCCCAAGGTCAAGGCCTTGCATCCAGGACCTCCGGAGTCAGAGTCTTCCATAGGGCAGCTTCTTTTTATTGCTGCATTGTAATTACACTTCATAGTGAGGTTAAAAGTGTGTTTCCCTACACATCCCACCTGCTCCACCCTCCTTCCTCCAAGTACATGTTAGTTAGATGGTAGAGATACCCTCGTAAATAAACATTCCACCATTGAACTGTTTCCTTCATCAAGCCTCCTTTTCTCTTTCCCCATAGCCTTTTCCCAGTCTCCCACTACTCTACTGGCCTCTTTCCTCATTTATCTGAAATTCCTTGTGTTTCTTACTTTCTCTCTAGCTTCCACGTGGGAGAAAAATATATTGACCTTCTGAGACTGACTGATCTCAGTATAATTTTCTCTAGTTCCATCTATTTTCCTAGAGATGGCATAATTCTCTTGTTCATAACATCTGAGTAAAAGTCCATTGTATGTATATACCACATTTTCTTTATCCATCCATCTGTTGATACTTAGGCCGGTTCCATGACTTAGCTATTGTGAATTGTGCGGAGAACACGCTGGAAATCTTGGACAGAAACCTCTTGACAGTGTGGATGGGAATTCTGTTCTTTTCATCTTGCATCCATGCTATGACGTCTTCCATCTTTCTGTTCACAAGCATGTTGAGCGATTCGTCCGCCACCCCCTTGCTGGT
This sequence comes from Muscardinus avellanarius, assembly GCF_963383645.1. NCBI lineage: Eukaryota > Metazoa > Chordata > Mammalia > Rodentia > Gliridae > Muscardinus > Muscardinus avellanarius. The sequence goes on along the minus strand of NC_137793.1, from coordinate 71,678,614 downwards.
CTGCCCATAATTATTCCCCTGGGCCATGTCACCCAAAACTTGGTGGCCTGGTGGACACAGGAATCAGCAGTCTGCCCTGGTGTCCGGGCGGGGAACAGAGCAGGCCAGGTGCCCAGCCGCCTGCTGGGGCGGAGATGGCGGGTGGGCGGCTAGGGCGGCTCCAAGGCAAGGTCCGCGGGTCGGGGCAGTCAGCGCAGCCTGGGGGCTCGCAGTCGCTGGCGGCCTCTAGCTACTGAAGTGCCTATTTAATTCCTTGTACCTTTTTTTTTTTTTTTTTTTTTTTTTTACAGTATTGGGGTTGGAACCCAGGAGCATTCTACCTGCAAGCTACACCCTCGGTCCTATGTTTTAGTCTTTTTATTTTTTGAAACAGAGTCTCACTGAGTTGTGAAGGGCCTTGCCAAGTAGCTGAGGCTGTCCTTGAACTGCAATCCTAAGGTCTCTTCCTCCGGAATGCTGGGATTACAAGCATGTGCCACCATGCCTGGCTACTTGTTCATTTCTTTACTGGGTGTGTGTGTGTGTGTGTGTGTGTGTGTGTGTGTTTGTGTGTTTTGGTAGAGAGCATATATTCTAGGTATTAATCCTCATCAGAAGAGTACCTGGGAAAAATCCTCCATTCTGTTAGCTCCTTCCTGAAGTTCTTGATACTTTCTTTTGCTCCACAAAAGCTCTCCGGTTTAATACAATCTGTGTATTAATCCTTATTCTAATTTCTTGTGCCTTTGGGGTCTTGTTGAGAAGGTTTTGGCTCATATGTTGGAGTTTTGGTTCTATTTTGTCTTGAAGTAACTGCTAGATCTCTGATCTAATGTTCAGATCTTTGATGAATCTTGAATTGACCCACTCAGACCATATATCTCAAACTTACTTTTTAGAGAAACTGTTGTAAGCTTTTTTGTATTTAACTTTTATATGCAACATAGAAACATATGTTTGTATTCGCTCTATATTCATTGACTAAATACTGAGTCAAACATATTGAACTCAGCTTTTTTCTTCTTTTCTTTTTTTCTTTTTTCCTTTTTTTTGGTACTGGTGGTGAAACTCAGGGGCTTTCTACCTTTGAATAATACTTTCATAAATTCACTGATGTGTGTATACACATATGAGTATACACACTTGTTTATATATCTGGTTACATCTGTAGAATTAATTCCTAGATGTGGAATTTCTGGGCTAAAAGAGTTTAGCACTAGGAGGGTAGCGAAACAGGATATTGAACTTATTTTTCAGTTTTGATAATGTTTAAAAATATGAGCTTTTCCAGGAAAAACAGTAAATGGATTTCATTTCTCCTTTTAGTTAAAATTGAACATTAAAGGTATTTGGCGCCTGAGGTGGGATAATAATATACCATCAGGCTCAGCTCCCTACATGGGAACCATCTCATTTTCAGAGTAAGACTGTATGGAAAATTTGAAAGACTTTCTGGAATAAAAATGTTGGGAGACCATCTTTTCCTTTTTGGAAAATTCATAAATATGATAGAATTGATATAGGAAATACTCCTTTAAAACTTATTTCATGTCAAGTTTTCCTTTGGATAGGTTTATCTTTTTTTTCCAAAGAGAAATGATTATTGATTTTGTTCAGTTTTCCCTCTATTTCTAGTTTATTTTATACATTGGTCTAAAAGGTCAGGAATCATGGGGAAATTAAAATGCATTTATCTATTCAAGAGAAAAAATGCAGAGAACATTAAAAGATACAAATAAAACAGCTAACCAGCTAACAGCATGATTTTTACTTTAAATGATGAGAGTTCAAAATATATCAACAACGTGAGTTAAAGCAGCACAAAAATAAATCCTTCTGTAAAATATTCATAATAAGCTCATAGGAGGTCTTTTTAAGGTAAATTTTCATTCAGAATAGCTTTAGGAGTGATTCATCTAGCATCATATCTACAAACATAGAGGAAAAAATTCAATGCAAAATATTTTATCCAAAAAAATTGTCAAAGAAACATTGTCATTTGTTTTATCATGTTTCCAGATCTAATGGCAGAATAAAATAATCAAGAGGTCAAAAAATACAAATGTTCAACGAGAGTGATTAAATTGGAATCTCACACTGAGTGGGACGGTGGCAGCAATCCATGGTTTTTAAAGATCTGCTGGTGATTATAACAAGCAGTTGGGATTTGGAACTGCTGGCTACAGGGTGATAAGGAATAGGAATTTACAATATGTCTTCCTGATAATTATCAGGACACCCAAGTGAGTGTGAGATAGACCACTTCTTTCTTTGTGCACAGAGTTACACAGAAAATGAAACCAGGAACCTGTTCCATTTTTTGAAACTCTCAGCAAACTCAAGCATGTAACAAAGGTGCAGAGAAGATTTCAAGGAAATGCCATTGGAGAATTGTTTGGGGAGAGTGGGTGCTGTGCTGGAATCATCTTTACTCTGTGAAGAAAACATGATACACGCTACCTTTTGCCCCAAACATGCAGGGAGGGAATTCCATGGGTACACTCTACCAGGTATGGTATATACTTCTTGACACCAGGAGACACAAAGCTTCATTCTGAGATATAGATGAGAAAAATCTTAATTATATATAAACTGGAGCCTGTTTTCTACCAGTCAATTGCTCTGTTAATAGAACCAGTTTTCCTCTCAGAGTTTGTCAGGACAGGGAATATAAGGATTTTCCTTTATAGAAGAAAGATCCTACATTTTTCTACATGGTCAGGTGAATCAAACTCAGCTAAAAGAGGTTGGAGCTGCATCCTCAGGTGGGAAAGAGGGATTGCAGGTGATTACCTGGAATAGTCATCATATCTCTTAATCAGCGAAAGAGTAGAACCTTAAAATCACCCACAAAAGCTCCCCATGAAAGATTCTCTGCCAAAATAATTTTCTGGTCTACCTTTAAGTCAGCTTCTACTGGCAGAGTATGAAGCCATTGAGCCCATAATAAGTCTCCCTCTTTCTTGTCCTCATTCCCTTTCTACTATAGAATACTGAAGAAAGCAAAAGAGCTACAAAACAGAGAAGGAGGTGAGCAAGAAGGATTGGAGGGAACTCCATCCACACCTCTTTTCTTAGTTCAGGCTGCCAGTTTAAAGCCTGCTCAAGCTGGGGGAGAGAAGCATAACACCAAGGGGATGTTGGAGTTTGATTGGCACAAACTTCCCATGATGAACTTGTGGAACACACATAAAGACTGAGATTTAGCCCATTGACATTGTAATGAATGTTTTTAGTCTCAACATGGCATATTCATCCTTTCCATGACTTGTGCATTTGATTCCAAATGTCTTCTTGCTTCTTAACCTGTGACTTCCCTACCTGAGTTTCTATATCTGTACCTTGCCTACTTGTTCTTGAGATCTACTAGCATATTTCTTCTCAACTCTTTCTTGAGAATACCAATTTCTTATTTGCTTCCCATTCTTGAGGTGCTGGAATTCCTTCCTAGTAACCCCTATGTGTATCCAAATCCTCACCCTTCATACTGCTAACCCTCCTTTGAAACCAGAATGAAACATGGAATAAAATGAGACAATTATCTGTTGGAAATGTAGACAAACTACAAAGAACAATGCAGTGTATGGGGCTCACTAGGGAATCCAAATATTACCCACTAGAATGAAACCAAAGTAGATTGTGAGCTCACCAGAGTTACACAGCTGAAAATTTAGCTTCGTTTGCATTTGATGAAAAGTACTGGAAATCATAGTTCTAATTAGGATGGTGTAATTTAAAAAAATCATATAAAAAGCAGGTGCCTTCACTTACACTTATTTTGTTTTTTAAAATGTATGCAGGCTTTTAAATGTTAAAAATATTTTTGTTTTTGTGGTACTGAGGGTTAAACCCAAGGGAATTCTACCTCTAAGCTACATTCCCAGCCCTATTTTATTTTTACTTTAAATCAAGGTCTCCTAGGTTGATGAAAGTCTCACTACTTGCTGAGGCTGTCCTCAAATCTGTGATGCTCCTGTCTCAGTCTCCTATGTAGTGGGATTAAAAGCCTGTGCTACCACACCCAAGAAAGTATGAATTAAAAATAAAGCCTGAGTATTTAGAACTCATTACTATAGGTATGCAATTATTACAGGGCAGAGTACTTGTGTGAGGGAGGGAAGGGTTGCTGATAAGAAAGAGCTCAAATTTGAATATGTTGACATTAAGTATTTATGGCATACTATGTTGGAAATAACCATTGGGAAGTGGATACCTAGGCATAGGATTGTAGAATATACATCTAGGATGAATATACAGGTTTGTGAGTTATTATACTGGGAATAATAATCGAAAATTTGGGTCAGATTATTCTGAGATGATGTATGTAGTGAGAAGTAGAAAAGAATATTTTTGGAAGTTGCTAGATTCAAAGACATTTGTAGGAATAAGATTTTATAAAGGATATGAAGAAAATTTGGTGAAAACTGTACACAGATTACCAAAATAAACTGTAGAATACAAGAGAGGAAAAACTGGGACTATTATTTATAAATTTTTTGATGTTTTAATTAAATGGATTTATTTTAAAAGACTATAAATTTTTACATTAAGAGAGATAGAAAAAAAAAGACCCACAGGATTTAAATTGACAAATACAACAATGATCAGCTATCAACAATATAAAAATACATTTCTTGGTCCATAACTTTTAAAGTTTTATCTATTTTCCTAAAAGTACTAACCATGTAAATAGAACACATCAATAAATTAATTTGTAAAAATAGGAAAAGAGAACATAAAATATAATTATATGAATCTCATATGATTATATACTTAGAAAATCAGATGAAAATGTTTATAAAACAATGAAAATTTAATAAGCTAGATGGATACAAAAGAAACATATTTAGAAACCAATACTGTTTATTTATACAAACAATAAAAAGCTGAAGTATTTCTGGGCATGATGGTACATGCTTGTAATTCTAATACTTGAGATGCTGAGACAGAAGGATCACAAGTTTGAATGTAGCCTCAGAAATTTAGTGAGAACTTCAGTAACTTAGATAATGTTTCAAAATAAAAAAAAATTAAAAGGATTGGGGGTGTTACCCCAATGGTAGACTCTCCAGGTTCGATTCCTAATATAAGAAAAATGTTTAAATATTTATGGAAAAACCAATCCTCTATGGTAAATGCAATATGTATTAATAATAAATTCTTACTATGTGTTAGATACTTTTTTCTTTTTTTTTTAGAACTGCAAGTAGTAGATTTATTTTTCACAGATATATGGGTTAGCAACTGTAAAACTACATGTATTTTGGGATTGAGCAAATAAATCAACATATTATGGCTAATGAGAATAAAGCCTGCATATTTAGCTCTAGTTACTATAGGTATGCAGTTGCCACAGGGCAAAGCATGTGTGTAAGGGACATGAAATAGCAAAGGGAAAAGGACAATCTTTTGAAATAAGGGTCCTGGTTGAATAGTATCTATAAAATGAAATTTTATTACTAGCTCCACCATAAGCAAAAATATGTTTTAGGTTTATAAATCTAAATGTGAAAAGTTAAACAAACTTTCAAAAATATTTTAGAAGAATATTTTCACCACTTTAGAGTAGGAAAAAGTTTTTTTTAAAACCAAATACAAAAAGAATTCGCCACAAAAGAAAAACATCTATATATTTAACTACATTAAAATAAAGAACTTCTCTCAAGCAGAAGAATGAGAAAAGATATCTGCGGTATATATAATGAACAAAGGGTTTGTCCCATCTATAGAATATAGAAATTTTCATAAATGACAAAGAACATAACAAGATAATTCAATATGAAAATGGACAAGACATTTAACAGAAAATAGCTAAATCATTTAATTCTCACAACAATCCAATAATCTGGGTAAATAATTGGATCTTACCTACATTCTTACAGTTAGTAAGTAGCAGACTATAATTTAAATTTAGTGAATTTTAATCCCTGGGATATGGCTTCAACTGTTATTAATATGTGGTCTCTTTAAGAAAGTAACATAGTATGACATTACTCTGGAATACACTTAATAAGAAAAATCCAAAGTCTATATTTTAAAAATGTAAAAATGCTACCAGTGAAGAAAAAAAACTTGGATAAATAGAAAAGCATATCATGTTCTTGGACAGGAAAATTTAACATCATAAAAAGATAAATTCTTTCCAAATTAATCTATAAATAAAATTTGGTTCCAATAAAAATAACAAAGGTACTTTTCGTAAAACTAATTTTAAACTTCATATGAAAGATATGAAAAAGAAAAATTCAAAAGAGCATTAAAGTGATAGCACATCAGATACTTAAAATTTTTTAACAATCAAAATGAGTTAGTTCTAGCACAAGAGTCAATATGAAAATAAGTGAAATAAAATATGAAGTCTGGACATAAATTAAATACTTAAGATTAGTATATAATAAAGGTGGCATTATATCATGTATGTCATGTGTGGGAGAAAAAGATACACAATTTAATAAGTGCTACTTGGACAATGAGGAAGCCATCTGGACAAAGATAGATCCATATCTCATCACTTGAAACAAATCAAAGTCAAATTAAGAGTCCGCTATAAAAAATAAAATCATAGCTGGGCGTGGTGGCGCACACTTGTAATCCCCGCGCTTGGGAGGCTTAGACAGGAGGATCACAGAGGTTCGAAGCCAGCCTCAGCTACTTAGTGAGGCTCTCAGCAACCTAGTGAGACCCTGTGTCCAAATAAAATATTTTTTAAGAAAAAGGTCTGGGAGTATAGCCCGGAGCAAGAAAGCCTCTGGGTTCCACCCCCAGTACCATAAATAAATAAATAAATAAATAAATAAATAAAATCATAAAAATAGCATAGACAAATAATTCTGTAAACTCAGATATGTATGAACGACATTTATGTATGAGATGAATGCAAAATCCATTAAATAATATTAATAAATTCAACTACAAAAATTAAAATATGTTATCCTCATCAAACTATCATAAAGTAAATTAGAATAATAAAATGTTAAAATGGAAATAAAATATAAAAATGCACTATTTTCTATCTTTGAAATAACTCTTACAAATCAAAAAGACCATCAATTAAAATAAAGAGTAGAAAATTGATATAAACTAAGAATGCAGAAAAGAAGCACAAATTGTCTTTAATTAAAGAAACTCACAGTACAATAAATATGGATGAAAACTATACTAAATTATCAGGTTATCAAAGTTGCCATAGCATGCCTTTGAGTAGGATGCCTTAAACGTCTGAAAAGAGCACAAATCAGTAAAACTTCAGTGTGGGACAATTTGTCAATACCTATAAAATTTAGACTTTGGAAATGAATATATTCCCTATCCTGAAGAGTACATGGTTTATTTCTTCCAATGAGAAAAGTAATCTAATCACCAAAAGGTAGATTAAAAAACATGTTCTTAAGAGAGTTCAAGAGGCAAAATGTGGAAATGTTAGTCCAAAAGTAAAGAGAAAATAGATAAATAATCGAGTAATGAGGGTGTTTTATCCTGAAAACATTTACTGAAACTGGTAATTTTACTTTTGATAGCCTTCCCACACAAGAAGAACAGAAATAAAAGCAGAAGACAAACTCCCTAAATACAACCTGTGGTAAAGTGAGGGTTCATTGAATATCCCCTTGAGGGGAATATTAGAATATTTAACAATCCTTTCAACCTTGGTTCAAAGCAATTCTCAAATAAAAGTTCCAGCAGCCTGACAGGAGCAACAGTAAATCGTATTTAGATAAATGTTCAGTTTTGTAGACATCAATAATTATTTATATAAACTATTATTGCATGTAAAACATTTAGCAAATAGTAAAGATAATCAGGCATCCAAAAAAATTATACTCAATATATGGGAACCACTCTAAACAAAAAATAGAAACAGATTTGCAGATGCAGATACTAAAATTACTGAATGCAGATAGGTTTTTCTAAAAGAACTGAATGTATCTGCAGGGAACTGAGTCTATGATATGGTATGGTATAACAAACAAAGAAAAAATAATATTTCCAGAAATAAAAAATATGCAAGTAAAAATCTAGAAACCTAATAAACAAGTTTAGTAGAAGAGTGAAACTGAATAGACAAGTTTGGCTGGAGAATAGACATGGCAAAAGAGAATTGAACTTAAAATAGATCAGACAAAATTTTTCAGAAAGCAGCAAAGAAAAAAATGGGAATATAGAAGAGAAAATAAGACACCAGTATTATAGACTAAGTTCTGATATAAGTCTAATCAGAATTCCAAAGGGGCAGAAATAGTATTTGTCAACATAATGGCAAAGAACCTTCCAGATCTAAAGAAGGATACAGATCTACAAATAAATAAATTAAAAGCAAAATAAAAAAAGAATTTTATATTTAATTCTGACTTACTGAAACTCTAGAAGACTAAAGACAGGGAAAACACACAAAAAATCTATAAATTAGTCAGGGGGGCCAGTGGTAGATTACTGAGAAGGAACGACTAGATAGACAATTTCTTATTAGTATAAACAAAACCCCCAAATCACTGGGGTGACATATGTTCTGAAAGAAAGTAACAGCCAATTTAGAATTATATACTCTACAGAAAAAATATTCTTTAAAAATGAAAGTAAGATAAGCAGATTTGGATGACAAACTGGAGTGATTTGATATAATAGATTGACACAAAAGACAATCCTACAACATGTACATCAAGTGAAAAAAATCATCTCAAAGGCAATGTTTAAACTGCAAGAAAGAATTAAGAATGAAGAGGCATATAAATACTTGAGAAAATTTAAACCAGTATTGAATAAATAAGAATCACAATTTTTTTGCTTATAAAAATTTTTAAATAAATTTATTGGTGTATTGTATCATACATCTTAATGGGATAAAAGACTTAATGGGATAAGAGACAAACATGTACACATCACCCAATTAGCCCATACTCAATCCCCACCCCATTCCCTTCCCATCCCTCCTTCCCATGCTTGGCTTATTGATTGATTTTGATATGTTCGTTTAAGTACGTCATGTGCTTTATAGAGATTCCCGATTCCTTCCTCACATCCCCTCAGTTAGACTGTCTTATTTGCTCCTGTATAGGATCTCTTTCATCTAGAGTTCCTCCTGTTACCCATTTCTTCTTAGCTTTTGCATATTAGGGAAAACATCCCTATTATTATTATAAAAATATGATATGATTGTGTATGTAAAAATGTAAAAGATTTTCTTTAACTATAAGATATTTAACTGGATGTGGTCATGCACTCCTGTAATTTCAGTTCTTAAAAGGCTGAGACAGGAGTAATATAGATTGGATGGCAGCTTTAGCAATATAGTAAGACTCAGAAACTTATTGAGACCATGTTCCAAAATAAAAAATAAAATAGAACCGAAAGTATAGCTCAGAGGTAGAAAACCTCTGAATTCAATCCCCAATACCAAAGAATAAATAAATAAATAAATAAGAAAAGACATAAAGCAATATTAATTTATCAAGCTTGCTAGATACAGCAACAACATATAAAAGATAAGCATTTTTATATGCTAGCAAAAAGTAGGTTAATTTACCAAGAAAAATGCATTTTAAAATCTAAAGAATCAAGTAATTAGGAATCACTATAAAAATTCTGCAAAGATTGAAGAATAAATAAATCATAGTTGAAGAACAAAATGTAGATGAGGGACAGTTTTACCATTTGAATGCTGATATTTGTAAAGCTATATCAATTAGAGAAAAAGGAATCTATAGATAATTGAATGGAACAGAATAGAAAACTAAAAAGCCAACTCAAACACAAACAGACCCTTCATTTATAACAAGGTGGTACTACAGAGCCGTTAGAGAGGTGACAATATTTTAGAGAAAATACATTGCTAAAATTAGATATTTTTATGGGTGGCTGAAGCTGCAATTTGTGTCATAGACAGTCAAAAGTCAAAGGGGAATTACTAAAACATACTTATAAATAACTTTAAGAAAATAATATTGGGGCATTTTTATGATATTGAGGCAGAAAATATTCCAAACAATATACAAAAGCTATTTGTTATGGTGTTAGTCAAGATTCTCCAGAGAGACAGGATGAATAGAATAGATGGATCAACAGATAGGTAGAAGGAAGGATGGATAGATGGATGGATGGATGGATGGATGAAATAAGATAGACAAGTACTTGCATATATTGCAAACAGAGAAATATGAGAGCTTTATTAGGGAATCATGGAGGCTGAGAAGTCCCATGACAGGCTGTCTGCAAGCTAGAGACAATGGGATGCCAGTAGTGTGGGTCAGTCCAAGTCTAAGAGCCACAGGATCAGGACAGCAATGATATAAGTCTCTGTCTTAAGGACAAAAGCTTGAGAATTTAGGGTTTTGCTAGTGTAAGTTCTGGAGACTGTAGACTGAAAAGTCTGGAGATATGATGTTCAAAGGCAGAAGTGTGTGTCCCAGATACAGGAGAGAGAGAGAAAAGAGAGAGAAGAGAAGAGAAGAGAAGAGAGAGAGAGAGAGAGAGAGAGAGAGAGAGAGAGAGAGAGAGAGAGAGAGAGAGAGAATGAATTATTTTCTCATCCTGTTTGCTTTATCCAGTGCCAAGCTGATTACATGGTGTCTACTCATATTAATAGTGGATCTTTTCCACTCAGTCCACTGACTTACATGACAGTCTCCTCTGAAAACACTATCTCTCAGAAACAATGCTTTACCACATATTCCTTAATCCAGTCAAATTGACATCTAAGATAAACCATCACAACCATTTAAAAAATACAAATTTCTATGTTTTGTTTTGTTTTACTTTTTGTTGTTTTTTGTACCCTCTTCCTCCCACTTCCTCTTTCCCTCTCCCAACAATGAGTGTCCAGGATGACCATGCTACATTCATACTTTTATCCATATTTGAATGTAGCTCCTTTATTAATCAACCTCAGCCTTCTTCATCTCCTACCCTTCTAGTCTAGCATTGCTGAGGTTTTCCCTCCATTATCTGGAGTCCCTCTGGTATTCCTAATACTCCCTAGTTTGGGCATGTTAGAGAAAACATGTTCCTTCTCTTTTTGTACTTGGCTGATCTCACTTAGCATAATGTTCTCCAAGTCTTTCCATCTTCTTATGAGTGACATGATTTTGTTTTCCTTTATATTTGTGTTATAAATTCACTGTGTATTTACCATAATTTTGCAATCTATTCATCTGTTGATGGTGACCTATACTGGTTCCATATTTTGGCTATTATGAACTGTGCTAGCAAAACAAATAACTCAATCAAGAAATGGGAAACTGAATTGAATAGACACTTCACAAAAGAAGAGATTCAAATGGCCAGTAGATACATGAAAAGATGTTCAACATCATTAGCCATCTGGGAGATGCAAATCAAAACTACACTGAGATTTCATCTAATCCCATTCAGAGTGGCAAGCATAAAGAAATCAAATAACAACAAATGCTGGCGAGGATGTGGGGAGAGAGGAATTCTTTTACAGTGTTGGTGGGAATGCAAACAGTTTAGCCACTATGGAGATCAGTGTGGAGTTTCCTTAGAAAACTGGGAATGGATCCACCATATGATCCGGCTATAACACTCCTGGTTATCTTTCCAAAGGTTTTGAAATCAGAGAACTACAGTAACATATGTATACCCATGTTCGTAGCAGCAAATTTCTGTTTTCAATAAGCTTCCCCTAATGGTCCATGAGTTCAAAGGCTTGGTCATCACAGTGTCTCTACTGGCAGCTAATGGAATCTTTAAGATGTAAGGAAGCCTGGTGGGAGAAAGTTAGATTCCTGAGGCTATAGACTTACAAAGCTATGGCTCCTTCTTTTGTTTTATTTTCTGTTTTTTTTTTTTTTTCACTTTCCTGGCTCTCATGAGGTCCGCACCTTCCTCCACCACACACTCCCACCATGATGTGCTGCCTTGTTTACAGTCCCAAAAGCAAGAAGGCAACTGACTACAGACTGAAATTTCTGGAACCATGAGTAAAAATAAAATTGGTTATCTCAACTATTTTGTCTCACAAACACAAAGCTAACTAACACGCAGTCCCCACCTTTAGGTTTTTCAACTTTATTATGGTGTGAAAGAAATAAAAATTTAGGGGAAACCATGTTTTAAATTTTGATCTTTTCTCAGGCTAGTGATATGGACTATTTCTCTCCCATGATGTAAGGAGCAGCAGTTCCTAGTCTGCAATGTGACCATGGAGATAAACAACCAATAATTTTAGTATACTGAGTTGACAACAGTTTTGAGATATTCTAGTTTGTTTCTGCATCCCCTTGTGTCTAAAAAATTCTCAACTATGTCTCCTACTTCTAGCAAGGAAAAGGGAAAAGTAATTTGTATGGAAATGAAATTGAAGACAGTTTCTCAGCCTAAAAAATGAAAGTCAGTAATAGCGATGGCACTATCAATCATCTCAACCACTTTAAAGGATAAGAAGCAGATCAATGATGCAGCAAAATCATCATCATCTAATTTCACTGTCATCACAAAGAAATGATCCAGTACAACTGAGGATATGGAAAATGGTCACATTGATGGAAGGTAAGATATACAAACACTTAGTGCTTGGCCCACTAGTGATCCAGGGAAGATATGCCAATGATCCTACATCTACAAAAATGTTTATAAATGTTTAAAATATCATGTTCAAAAATATCATCATTTTTATAACAAAGTGATGTTGCAGAAAGTGACAATAATACAGGTACTGATATTTGTAACAAAGAACAGCATAGGATAAATATGGATGAGAAATATTTGCCAGAACAAATATTCAAGGCTGATGAAACAAGCCTATTCTGCAACTATATGTCAGAGTGTAAAAGCATTTATCAATAATTCAAGACAGGATAAGATTCAAGGCATCTGATAATCATATAATGATAGTTTTAGGTAGAAATGTTGCAGGGTTCAAACCAAAAATTTTCTGGTTTATCTCTCAAAGAATCCTACAACATTCAAAAATGTAAGAAAGTTTGTTGCCATAGGAAGAAAACCTGGATGGAATCAGCAGTGTTTAAAGACTTTTTTGACAGCTATATTCTAAAAGAACGATTTTGTGGACAAAATGACAACTCATTTAAGAATCTTTTGATTTAAGCAGCACTCTAGGGTATCCACAGCATATCAGGAAAACATCCTGATATAAAGGTTGCATACTTGCCATTAACAACAGCTCTACTTATTCAACCAATGCACCAAAGCACGATAGCTGTGCACAAATCATACTAATTGCAGTAAATATTTGTGCAGATTTTTGAAGCCATTGAATCTGGAAAAACATTCAGAGTTTTGGAAAGAATTTAAGATATTAAATGCTATGCAGAACAATGCTAAAACATGAGAAGAGTCACAAAACAATGTATTAATGATGTTGAGAAGAAATTATTGAAAAACACATTAATATATGGTTAAAATCCATACCTGTCAAACCATTAAATGTCAATGCATTCTATCAACTATTCTTGAGCTCAATCAGAAAAAAAATTGGTGGGCTTATTTCCATAGCATCTCCATCATCATACAGTTAATTTTAGTTTAATGCCAAAAACTTTGTTAAGATCCAGGGTGCTTTCAGCTCTTTACATTAATGATGATTACCCATAGAATTATTTTCTTTTTGATGTAGGCATAGTCTTCAAAAGTTTCATGAGATATTCACACTTTAATATAAAACAGACTTGTATTAGATGATTTGGCCCAATTTTAAGCTAGTGTAAGTATTCTGAACCTGGTTTTGGTAGACTAAGCTAAGCTGTGATATTTAGTAGAGCAAGTACATTAATGCAAGTACATTAAATGTACATTAATTGACTTGCAGTATTTTCAATTTAAAATGGATTTATTAAGAAGTAAATTAAAAGACTGTACATTTATGACATTAAAACTATGCAGAATTGATTCATCAAAGGATAGTAAAAAATGAAATGGCAAGATACAGAAAAAATACTTTAAATACATATAGCTGACAAAGGACTCAAATTGTGAATGCATAAAACAGAATAATAAATCTATATTCAAAACATGAAAGACAAAGAAAACCTATAAAACATAGGGAAAGAGTTTGAACAAGTCTTCATAAGGAAAAAAATCCAAATTAGATTGGCTATATAGTAATAAAAAGAAAATATGAGAACAGATAACAGAAATTGGTTAGAATGTGGAACAACCAGTAAACTCCTTCACTGCTAGATATAGCATGAATTAGTCAGATCCAGTGGGAAATAATTTGTAATTTTCAAGTGAAGCTGAATATTTATCTATCACATACCTTGGCAGTTTTACTCCTAGATTTATACCCTTTAGAAATGTACTTATAGGTATAGGGTACTATGAAGCAAAAAAAAAAAAAGAATGTATTAATTCTTTATCCCTCAAATACTCAAAACAAATCGTTTAGCATAATTTTTGCTGGACAAAAGTAACCAAAGCCTCCATTATATGCACCACATGATTTCATTTATTGAAATAGCAAAAATAAGCTATATCACTTAGGGATAAATACACAGTGGTTCTACTATTAAGACAAGAAGAAAATGATTGCTATAAAAGCCAAGATAATGATTACCTCAATATGGCTTGTTTATTAAGAAGAAAAGGGTGGAGTGTGGTGTGATGCACAGTTGCTTCTGGTGAGCTGATAATATGTCGTTTCTTTAGCTTGATGCTAGTTACACAGAAAATAACTTTATCTCATTAATTTGTACAGTTATATTTTGTATTTATTTATTTATTTATTTATTTATTTATTTATTGTGATACTGGGGATGGAACCTAGGAGCATTCTACCTCCAAGCTATACCCCCAGTCCTATTTTTTATTCTTTATTTGGAAACAGGTTCTCATTGAGTTGCAAAGGGCCTCACTAAGTAGTAGCTGAGACTGTCCTCGAACCACAATTCTCCTGTCTCAGCCTCCCAAATGCTGGGATTACAAGCATGTGTCACCATACCTTGCCACTTTTCTGTATTTATATATCATAATATAAAATTTTTTGGAAAGAGGGTGAATGTTGAGTGCTAATGACTGGAAATAATCACCAAGGGGTTTCTCAGATGCTAGTGGAGATTTATTCATAAATATTCACCAAACTCTACAGTTAGAATTTGTGCACTTTCCTCATGTGCATTTAAATAAACTGTTTGTAACAATTCAATGAAAAAGAGCAAAAGGAATCCAGGGAATAAAGAGTCAAGGTAAACTGTTTTTTTTTTTTTTTTTTTTTTTTTTTTCCCCCACAAGCTAAGGTTTGAATGGAAGTTGAGCTGAAAGTAGTAGCTAGCAGGTGATGCAAATTTTGAAATTTGTATTTTATGGAAATGACTTGGGTACATTTTAAGTGATAGTAAAAGAATCTGCAGAGGCAAGAGAGTGAAAACAATATGGTGGCCAATAGGTTAAAGGGGATGAGATAAAAGTAGAAAATAAAGACTCGAACAAAGACAAAGTTTTTTTTTTTCTTTTTTTTAACCTGGAAGATGGAAAAGGAAGGTCTTTGGCAGGAATGGGGAAAATATGACTTTACTTGCATAGAACAATAGGCTTATGTGTTTAATCCCGAGACTACAACAGAACATACTACCATTTAATGAGAGAAGATATAGAAATTTAAAGAGGAGGAGTGTGCCTCACTAGCTCTGATCTTTGAAGACTAGAGCTGGGGGTCCCCTACCCAAAACCAGAAGAACTTCAGTTAATAAAAAAAAAAAAAAGCCATATCCAATCTACCCAGTAGTTGCAGATTACCAAAATGAAATGGAAAATACATTCTATTCTCCATCCCTTACAGTTTCCAGATAGACAAATAAACAAATATTCATGTGGCTGTGGAACTTGTCAGAACTGTGAGGATACAGACCCTTTCTACAGAGTCCTGAGAAGCTCCAACCTGTCTTGTCAGGACTGTGACTATGAGTTTGTAGTCTGTCCTTCTGGGAGCATGTTTCACTTCAAGGGTAGGGGGAGGAATTCCTGTGGCAACAAATGAACCTGAGGTGTCTGTGAGTTTGCAGAAGATCCCTGCAGAGCCTGGCAGGTTATAGTCAGACATGTTAAAATCATGAATTTTCTGGCATTTCCTATAGATTTTAAGGAGTGGACCTAGAGGTAGCAGTCTATCTCACCCCTCCAAGCTATCTGGAGACAATAGCCATACAGCATAGTTCTGTTTCCCAGGCTGAAAAAAAAATAACTTAGTGAAAAATCATAATTACTAGTCCCACTGAGCTTGTGTCCTGTTGGCATAGCAGCAGGCAGTTTTGGGGAACTACTGTGATCATGGCTGGTGGAGCTAACTCCCCTCACCTAGGGCTAGAGGCACTGAGTCCTATTGCCAGTGGTATGCAGCATCTAGCATGACCACAGCTGGCAGAACACTAGGTTTGTCCGGAATAATACAACCAAGACAGACACAGGGAAGAAAACAATCTATAGCTGGTGGAGTCTGGTCCTTTGAAGCAGGCATTCTGAAGGATCTCAAGTAATCACCACTAACAAGGCAGCAGGAGGTTTCAGTGTGTCAGTACAACCTAGGCTTGAGCAGTAGAACTCTGTAGAGTGCAGGGGCTCTGCAGACACAGAATCTGAAATGGCATCAGCAGCCAGAGCAGCAAAGGTTTCTTGGAGTAATACAATCTAGACAGACACACCCACAAGTTTTAAACATTACAAACTCTAGTCAATTGTGTCTGAGCTCTATGAAGACAGAGGTTGGTGGCCAGTCAGAGGCTGCCTAGAAGTGTATTCCCTAAGACATACATTGAGGTAAATACCTTCAGCATAATATCCATCATAAAAGGTTAGTTAGGTATAGGACTCCCATTCAAAGAGAGGGAGAAGGCTAACATGACAGAAATACAAATTTGAGAATCCCAGAAAATGTGGAAAATAAGACCAGCAAGGAAACAATGAACTCTCACAACTCCACAACAACAGAAAATATCAATACAGAAGAGCCAGAAGGAGAATTCAGAATTCTGATTACATATATGATAAAAATTGTTAGAAATGAGATCAGAGAAAAGCCTATAGGATATGAAAGAACATATTGAATAACAACAAAGCTCTGAAAGAAGCGAAGGACATGATAAATTAAATAAAATCTTCAATAGAAACTATCAATAGCAAATTAGACCACATGAAAAGCACATCTCATTCTTAGAAGACAGACCATTCAAAAATGAAGTCAACAATATACAGAAGATAATTTTTCAACATAATCAGAATATTCTACATGTCTGGTATAATATTAAGCTACAAATTTAAGTATAACAGGTATAGAGGAAAGTATAGAAGCATAAACCACATGAATTAAAAACCCCTTTAAAGAAATAATATCAGAGAATTGCCCAAACATAGAAAATGAGATGGATATCCACATACAGGAGACATGCAGGAGAATCAGAATCAGAATTCAGAATCTCAATTATACAAAATAAAAAAATAACTTCTTTATGTCCCATAATAATCAAAATGACTAATGTAGAGGTAAAAGAGAAAAATATTAAATGCATTGAGAATAAAAGGCTTGGTAACATTCCGAGGTGAACAATTAGAATTACTTCAGAATTATCAAACCAAGTCATAAAAATCAGGAGTGTTTGGAATGATGTACTCCAACCCTGAAAGAAAACAAAACACAGCCAAGATTGTTATACTTGTGTATTAGAGAATAAGGATTCAAAATGTGAACATTTAACAAATCCAGGCCTGAGTAATAAGTGATATTGAAGAAGAGATTTCAAGATAGGCTAATTTGATCAACAAAGGCTAAGTAGGGAAGAAAGAATGTATATGACGAAAGAGGCTTCATACAGAATTCCCAAGGTGAGTATGTTAAAGTATTATGAGTCATGATCCCATTATTTCCTATTTCACAGAAGAGCTTCATATAGGTAATATTGCCACTTGAAAGCAAGTTTCCCTTTAATCAAATTATAACATTTGTTTTAGGGAAAGGAATAACTCATAAACAGTTTACTTTGGAATTGGAATGTGTGTGATGTTGCTTAAAATCTAGTTATCCTCCTTATTTTGGTATGTTCAGGCCAATGTTTAAACAAGCTTGCATTCTCTGAGAGCACGTAAGAAAGCACAGTGATCCATGGGCTCAGTGCTAGCTAATAAAGGGGCCAAGATATACTAATAAAGTGCTAGCCAAGATAGGATAAAAAAAAATGAAAAGTATTTCTGAATCAGTTTCATGTTGTCCTGGCTAAACACAAACAGCCTTAGAACATCTGTGATTTTCTCATTTTAATTCCAAGTTGTTGTACTTTTACACATTCTTTCTTTTTAGTGTTTGGACTGAGAAGTTTTTCTAATGTGATTTGCATCTACTTACAAAATTTGTTACATTTTCCATCAAATAGAAACCTTAAATTTTCCCACATACTTTGGTGTCTTCTACTTCTAATGGGAAAACTGGTGAAAAGGGATCAAAAAGCTAGAAGAAAGAGAATTTCTGAAGTTAGAGCAAGGACATCAACAATAACTCAATTAACTAAAGAAAATATGATTTTAATTTTTTTAAAATTTATTGGTGCACTGTAATCATACATATTTATGTGGTGTAGGTTGTTGGAGGCATACATGCACACATCACTCATTTAGCCCTTGCCCAATTCCCACCTCATACTCCCTCTTTCCTCCTCCTCGTGTTCAGCATAATGATTGACATTGGTAAGTTTTTAAATGTACATCGTGTTCTTTAAAGTATTTCCCTTCCCCCTTCTTCTATCTCCTTCAGTTAGGTTGCCTTCTTTACTCATCTAAGGTTTCTCTTTCTTCATCTAGAGTTCATCCTATGTTCCATTTTCTCCCTAGCTTCTGCATATTAGGGAGAACATCTGCCTTTATGTGACTGACTTATCTCAATTAGCATAATGTTCTCCAATTCCGTCCATTTTCCTGCAAATGACATTATTTGTTCTTCTTTGTGGCTGAGTAAAATTCCATTGTGCACATATCTCATAGCTTTGTAATCCATTCATATGTTGATGGACATTTTGACTGGTTCCATGGTTTGGCAGTTGAAAATTGTGCAGTTATAAATATAGATATGCACATATTAGTCTGCTAGTTTGGTTTTTTTGTGTGGTACTGGGGTTGCTGGAAGCCCTTCTACCTCTGGGGATACACTTCCAGACCTATTTTATTTTTATATTTTTATTTGGAAACAGGGTCTCTTAAGCCAGTGAGGCTGCCATCCTCCTGTCTTTGCCTCCCAAGTGCAGGGATTACAAGCCTGCGCCACCACACCCGGTGTGCTAGTTTGTTTTTTATTCTTTTGGGTAGACAGATACCCAGAAGTGGTATAGCTTGACCATATGGTAGATTCATTCCCATTCTTCTGAGGATCCTCTATACTGTTTTCCAAAAATACAAAGTAAAATTTTAAAAAAATGAAAATAAAAAACAACACAAATAGAAAGAGAATATTCTAAACAGTAACTTCAATTTTGAATAAATGTATAATTTGAAGTGTATAATATGAAGGCCAACATAGAGCTAGAGATTCTTAGACATTTAAAAATTCTCCTCTCTTTACCCTTCATACCTCCTTCTCTCTTCTCTGCTTTAGTTTTTCTCTTGAGGATTTCTCATTATTTAACATACAATATCTATACTTGTTTTATCCTGTTTATTTCATCTTCTGTATTAGAAGGTAAGAACCACAAAGTTTTGTCTCCAAATCCAGAGGATACTGTTTATATCTCCAGTGCCTAACAATGTTTGTTAAATTCAGAAATACTTCAAAAATATTTGCAGTCAAATGAATTGCAAATCTGTATGTTAAAAATTAAAATTTTTTTAATCTCCGAGTAATCTTTTATATTCAATTTACCTTACATAGATTTTATAATTCTACTATGAATAGAAAATTAAATTCAAGTTTAAATTATGATAGTGTCTATTAATAAAATGGGATTAAACAGAGGGAAAAAATTCAAATTCTCGGATTCTAAATATGCATTTATATTTTACCACAAATAAATCAGAGTTGTCTTAATAACAAAAAATAACTGGAATTGTTTAGCTTCATCATCAATATGAGGGAATTACTATTCAGTGGGTGAACTCATGAAAAAGTAGTGTTATTTAAGTTATGATAATTATTATCAAGAGTAACCAGCAAAATAACAATTCTAAATAATATATAGTATATATATATTATATATTATATATTATATATTATTTAGTATTATATATATATATATGTATATCTTATTAGATATATAAAACAACTTTTCAGATATAGGAAATATAGCTTTGAAAAGCCAATTTAGGTGTAATATGTTGCCAAGAAAAGTGTATTACATACAGATCAAATGAGGTGATAGCTTGGTAAAAAATGCCTAGAATATTTCTTAAAGAAAAAATATTTTAAGTATATCATTGACAAACTAGAGCCTACATTGGGTTAAGAAATCTAAATTATAGCCAGGCGTGGTGGTGCACACTTGTAATCCCCGTGCTTGAAAGGCTGAGACATGAGGATCGTGCAGGTTCGAGGCCAGCCTCAGCTGGCTTAAGAGACCCTGTCTCCAAGTAAAATATAAAAAATAGGTCTGGGAGTGTAGCCCAGAGGTAGAGGGACCCTGGGTTCCATCCCCAGTACCACACATACACAAAAAATCTAAATTATAAAATGTTTAGCCAGTTGTGGCGCACGCTTGTTTGCAATCCCCTCGCTTGGGAGGCGGAGACAGGAGGATCGTGCAGGTTGGAAGCCAGCCTCGCTGGCTTAAGAGACCCTGTTTTCAAATAAAATATAAAATAGGTCTGGGAGTGTAGCCTGGATGTAGAAGGATTCCATCCCCAGTACCACCAAAAAAAATAAAAAAGTTTAGAAATTATTTACTGTAAAAGATGGATTTGTTAATGAAAAACAATCAGTGTAACTAGAATTTAAGTTGCTATAGAAAGTCTAAAATGAATGAGCAAGTAAGCTGATATTACATAAAGTTAGACTTAACTATATCTTAAGAATTTGTTAACAAGGTGAGCCTTTGAAAAATAGAAGAAATTACATTGTGAAGTACCAGGAAGCAGTGAACACCTTGCTGCTAGGTGAATTAATCTCCATATTGTGAATGTCTAGAGGATATGAGCCTGTCTTACTCCTTTCTATACTTTTAAAATGTGCAATATGTCTACACTTAAAAGAATGTCTACTGAGGTCAGGAGACATTCTTTTGCTGTATTAAAGGATGCCTGGTGTTTGGAGATCCATGAATACTTCTGTGTTTCTGTATGTTCCAGGCTTTGTAAGCAACGAACACTGGCAAACTTGGTTAAAACATGATTGAATAAAAAACATTTCATAGAAGAAAGAAGGTACATGGCATATAAAGTTTCAAAGACTTTGCCCTGGGACCATTTGCTTCTTTATTAAGGTAAAAAATAAAAATCCTTCCTTTCTCACCCCTTCCCCAAGGAATATTTGTTTACATTCCAGAGTAAAGAGCTTTCTCTTTTCAGAACAAAGGAAAATGGTAACCCCGTGTTCCCATGTTCCCAGCACATATATATATAACCTTTGAGTCTTCCAGTTTCAGGGCTCCTCTGCTAAGGTGAAATCTGAATAAATACCTAGGTGAAATTTTGCTTTCATTGTGTTGCTTATGAGGGATTGAAAAACCAATGTCTGTCTGCTCTGTGAGTAACAGCTTAATCTCTGAATCAGGAACCTTGTGTTTCCTGCCTGAAAACCTTTCTTTTTCTATCTCCCCCAACCCCTCACCAGATCAATGAAAAGAAAGAGGAAAGACTGGGTATTTTCCTATTAGAAATTCTTTATATCTGCCGGGCATGGTGGCGCACGCTTGTAATTCCTGCCCTTGAGAGGCGGAGACAGGAGGATCGCGCAGGTTCGAAGCCAGCCGCGTGCACTGGCTTAAGAGACCCTATTTCCAAATAAAAAAGTATAAAAATAGGTCTGCGAGTGTAGCCCAGAGGTAGAAGGGCTTCCAGGAACCCAAGTACCACCAAAAAAAAAATTATAAAGAAAAAATTATTTATATCTTTTTTTGGAATATAAGTGAAATTTTACAAGGTAATGACAGAAGTCTAACTTTTAGATACATGTTTTCTACATATACTTCAAAAACACTCAGTAATTTGGGGTAGTGTTTTCAGTCCGAAGTTAAGAAATATATAAATAAAATTTAGTTTCTGAGAAAAAATTGGAGAGGATTAGAGAGAACAGAATATTTTTGCTTTTAAGTATCTCCTAGAAATTAGGTGAATAGTTTACCATAAAGAATAATCTTTACCTATAATTTAAAAATTAGTAAAAATTAGTTCTAGAAAAGGCAGGTTAATTTGAGGTATGTTATTTAAGATAAATAATAAAGATCCCTATCATCAGTTGAAACAAATTATTCAATGAAGATGAACTCTTATAATGAGTGAAATAGAAAAATAGTTATTTGGCTTAAGTTTTCTTCAGGGACAGGATCAAAATATACTATATTTTTATTTAAACAAAGGAAGTAAAATCTAAATACATATGGTAGCATATGCCTGTAACCCCAGTACTTGGGAGGCCGAGACAGGAGAATTGCAGTTTCAGGGCCAGCCTCAGCAACTTAACATGCAACCTAATTAGCAACCTAATCAGATTTTGTCTCAAAACAAGAAAATAAAAAGGGCTGGAGATAAAGCTTGGAAATAGAACATATCTGGGTTCAATCCTGGTAACAACCCCCACCCCTACACACATATACACACAAAATTGTAGATACCATTACTGAACATGCTATTTTGTTGGTAATTTGGATCTTGAAGTTGTTCATAGTCAGATGAACAACTTTTCAATGTAACTATGAGCATTTAAAGTAAGATTTGTTTCAGTTTTTTAAGTCAATTAGGGTATAAAGTAATCATGGAAAACTTCAAAAGGATTGATTAATGCATATCTAGTTTCTGTAGTTAGAACATTTGAAAGCTTCATACTTCCCCCCAATTTTATGGTGATTTACCTAACAAAATATCCTCTCAATAGCCAATGCACAAATTAGCTACATTTATACACTCAAAAGAAACATCATAGAGAACCAAATATTATGTTACTAAGTTAATGATATGCGTATCTTTCAGAATTGGTTGCAATCGATATCTGTGACCAAGTTGGCCACAGATCAAACAATGCCTTACTTCAAATTTCTGGCTCAGCCACCTCAAGTGCTTCACCCACTGGCTGAGCTCATTACATGGACCACCTCAGACAATAACTCACTGCCAGTGTATGGTTGGACTTCAGCTGCTGCATATATATTTGGGGATTTCTATCTGACAGCTCTATGTCAACTATAATATTGACTCATGCCCTAACAAAAGTATTATGTTACACATATTACATATGTTGGCTGCATATTGTTTTCCAATGTCTTAGGCATAAATTGTGTATCCAAATTTTGAGAGATAAAGAGGGTACACAAAAATTGAAATATGCGAAACATAATGTTCTTTAACTGTATATTATGCCGATGAACATTTTCCAAGCACTTATTATTTTCTTATATCTTCCTGAACTACAGGCTGATTCTGCCTCTGATTTCTCAGAGCTGTCATAGGAGAGAGGATTAGTCTCAGTCTGAATGACCCCAGAAGGTGGAACTAAGCCAACATACGAAATCTATAGGGAGAAACATTTTAAACCAAATAAGACTTTTCTACCTATTAGAACTGTATAAAATGATCAGTTTACTTTGTATTTAAATATGTCTAACACAGTTGTCAAAAAAAAAGCCAGATATCCATTGTGTATCTGGATGTGATGACCTTTAAAAAATCAACAAATGTTGGGATTCCAGGTACATGTCCTAGGATTTAGTTAAAGACAAGGCAACAGCTTTCTGTGTTTCAGATCCTAAAGGAAGGATGCTACTCCCCTCTCTGTCCCTTCTATATTATTCAATGCTGCTGGACACAAGCCTAATTAAGCTGAAGAAGAGCTCACCATGCGCTGCAGCTGCTGCGTGGCTAATGGAAAGGAGTCCCGGAATGCAAGATCTCTCTGGCTTGACTTGATGCCAATAGGCTTGCCTGATCTGGACAAAAACGCAGTCAAGCTGCCTGCATGGCACTGTGAGAGCAAGAGGTCTGGGTGTCTCACCAGATTTCTGGGTGAAATGATGGGCTGTTTTCAAACTGTGAGGCCCAGCATTAGATGACTTCTTCCCGCTGGACTGTGCAATAAGTCAGTAAATGTGACCGTGAGCTCCATGTGATTCAAAAGCAGAAGGACCTTAGAGAAGGTCTTACTCAGAATTTATCAAAATGTGCTCTACACAAACATAGCCCTCTGAAAGCCTCAATGGGCTGCCATCCATTGTTGTAGGAGATGTTCTTTGATAATGAGCAATATAGGAAATTTTACAGACTCATCAGGACTTATTTATACAACCTCAAAGGCTGTCTCAGTCCTCTAATTTCTGTTTAAATCATTAGTTTTGGAGGCTAAATAAAACACAATAGGCAGTGTTGGAGTAACTAGAAATTTTTCCACATGAGTGAATTTGTTCTGCATTAAAGCTGCCCAATAAAACTTCCTGCAATGATAGAAATGTTCTTCATTCTGTGCTTTTCAATATGGTAGATACCAGGAACACGTGCCTACTGAGTACTGCATAAAATGTGGCTAGATAAAAGGAACTGAATTTTTTTAAATTTAATTTTAATTGATTTAAATTTATGTGGCTAATGACTACCACATTGGACAGTACAGAAGACCTAGACATAGTCTATGCCAGGGTTAATTTTCAGTCAAAATTATATACTTTAGTTATTAGCAAGAAGCACAGTATCTGGGGTGAGAGGAACAGGAGATAGGAATTCTCTGATTCACCTTCTTGTATAACCCCTCCTCAAACCACAATTTGTTGTTACCTTCAACATCAGAGGCAGAGTCTACCAGAAAATATTGTGCTCATTTTACAGCTCTAAAGGTCCAATGATCATCTGATCTTCAGAAGTTTCATATTTTTCTTCAGTAAAGTTATATACTTACTTCATTGTTTCTGATTTTACTTTTCCAGAAAAGTAACCTTGAGCAGGAATTTCTTGCCATCCTAAACTAGGTCACTAAAGGTTACAAAAAATATTAAGCAATCTCTGATAATCTAACACTTCACTACTGAATTCTTAAACCTTCCATCCCAAAAAGCACAATTTGATTCCAAGGGAAAAAGCAGGCAATTATTAGCAAAAATATACAACTTTTTATTCAGGAATAGGCAAAGTCTCACTGCTTCCAGTTCTTATGAGGCTAATTCCCCTTCTTCCTTTCTTTCTTCTTTCTTTCCTTTTTTTTTTTTCAGTACTGGGGATGGAACCCAGGGGCTTTCGACCTCTGAGCTACACCCCCAGTTCTATTTTTTCATGTTGAAATAGGATCTCACTGAGTTCCAAATGGCCTCAATAAGTAGCTGAAGCTGTCTGCAAACCAACATCCTCCTGTCTCAGCATCCCAGAATGTGTGCCACCATGCCTAGCTCACCCTTCCTTCCTTCCTTCCTTCCTTCCTTCCTTCCTTCCTTCCTTCCTTCCTTTCTCTTTTTTCCTTTTTTTTCACAACACTTGCCAATTTGAGTACTAGTACTCATTTGATTGCATATGACTAAAATATAGTCAAGAAGAAAAGGTAGACAACTATATGGAGGTGGAAAGGACTCCTGAGAGCTAATGACAAATATAATCAATACTATTCATAACCAGGAGCTATGTCCCAGGTATTTACTGACAGCTGATAAAGTGCATGTCATCATTTAAAATGATACAATAGAAAGTTTTAAACTTCTTTTTAAAAATAATATAAACTTATTCTTATTTTTTAATATTTTTATTGGTGCATCTTAATTATACATCATAATGAGATAGAGTGATAAAAACATACATGTACATAGAATTTAGTGTTTTCTTCCAAATTCTAACTTGCTCCTTCTTACTCAATAATACATATTATTGAGATATTATTGGTATATAGTACTGATAACTTCATATATATGCACAGGATTATTTGAACTGTTTCATCAAGTTTCCTTTTCTCCTCTCTTCCTCCCTTCCAAAATTCCTTTACACTATTCTATTGGTTGCTTTTGTTTTCTAATTTCCTCTCTGATTAAATCTTCAGCAAGATTCCTGCATTCTTCTTCTTTTGTTTTTGATATAAACTATTTATATTTTAGTTTTTCTTTGTATCTTCCAACCAAGATTTTCAACTTAGCAATGTGTCAGATTTGTAGCTTACCAATGATTCTGGGGAAGTGAATCTCCTCTGTTATGATTTGTTCTCACTTAGAGTCCTTCCATTGTACAGTGTGTTGGATTCTCTGCTATGCCTTCTTCCATGAAACCAATTCTATTCTTATTTCCTAAGAGATTGTTTTTCTGCCTACATTTGGATTCCATCTTCTTCCTTTTTTTGTTTTTCATTTCTACAAGTATTCCTTTCACATGCAGAAAACCCAAAAAGACAAAAATAGCAAACAACATGTCAACAGCAGCCATAACACTTTGAATGGTTGGCACAACTTGGAAAAGGAAAGAAAGGGACACGCACATAAAGTGTGAACAGTGCTGTCATTTCTCTGCTACCGAGAACTGTCTAACAAAAGACCCAGAGCAGATGTACCAAAACCACTTCAGTGAAATTCCATAAAATCTGAGGACATTGTGGGGCAATCAGAACAGAAGGGTTTAAAGTTAGGCCATTGCCTTCAGAATAAATTGGTCAGAGATGGTGGCTGGATGTGAAAAATTGCTAAAGATATTACGAAAGGAAATGCTAAGCCTAAGATCAAAAAATTTCAGAGTGTAAGGGCAAGAAAAGCCATTTCATCCAATTTTCTGGAAAAAAAATATTCATATTCCTTACCCATTGTTATTACATTCTATGCTTAAAATAATTCCGAGGATGTGTCCTCCCCCAAGCAAAGCAAATCATTTAATAAATATATTTTAAATAAGTTTTTATTGAAGTATAATATACATACAGAATGTTCTACAAATTATAAGTGCACAGATGGATAAATGTTCAAAGTATAAACTCTGTCCAGCAACTAATATGCAAAGACTATTAACAATATTTCAGAAATCTCTCCTAAATATTCTCTTGGTCAATATCCACCACAGGACCCAGCTATATTATTCCTGAGTATTTTTCCAAATGAATTAAAGTTAGCATACTGTAGTGATGTATGCATATCCATGTTTAAAGCAGTATATTTCACAATAGCCAAATTATTAAACCAACCTAGTCAGTCAAGGAATGAATGGATTAAAACTGTGGTATATACACACAATGGAATTTAACTCAGCAATAAAGAATACAATTATGACATCTTGAGTAAAAAGGATGGAACTAGAACATATGCTGAGAACAGCCAGTCTCAGAAAGAGAAGACTTACACATTTTCTTTCATAACTAGAGAGGAATTGGGAAGCAAGAGACTTTAGATAAATGTAGAATATTGAAAGGGCAATATTTGAGGGGGAATGTGGAAAGGGTAAAAAGGAAACTTGATGAAGAAAATGGTTTGATTAATTCTATGTACATGTATGAAGTAATCAATATAAGTATCAGTATGTATGGGGAGTGGGAGGGAGCAACGTGGAATCCAGAGGGACATATACCAAGTATTGTGTGCATGTATGTTTCTATAACTTTGAATCTCATTATGTTGTATAATTATAAAGCACCAATAAAAGTATATTTTAAAATAATCCTAAAGCAAGCACTATTTTGAATTCTGTCACCATCAATTAGGATATCAAATTTTGACCTTTATATGAATTGGAATTATAACAATTTGTGTATTTTCCTGCATGGCTTCTTATTTGCAGTAATAATGCTACAAACATTTTAGAAAACTATTTGGTATTATCTGCTAAGGATTAACATAAATTTATCATATGTTCCAGACATTGGACTACTTCTTAGACATATACCAAATGTAATTGTTCACTAAAGGCAATTTTAAGTAGTTCATACGAGCACTTTTCATAATAGCCCCAAATTGTAAATATTCAAATTTCCATCAGTAAATGGATAACTAAACTGTACTACATTTACAGCATTAAATGAGAATAAACAAACTGCTGTTTCACAGAACAGTGAGGATGAATCTCACATATTTCAAATATTTTATAAATATTTTACTATCTGAACCTAGCTCTTTAACCAAATTTAGTTAAAGAACAAGTTCAATTTTGCTTTCATGCCATAGATAACGCTGTCATGTACTATTCAGAGCCAGTCAGCTTCATCGGGAACATGTTTAATTATTAGAATAGCATTTTCAGGGGTCAAACAGTTTAGAATATCTATGTCTAAGATGGTGTGAAGCCCAATAGCCAACATACAAAACACTTAAAGAAACTAGTTAGAAGTTAAACAAGAGACGTGCTACAGTTTGGAGCTGGAATGTCCTCTTGGGGTCCATGTGCTGAAGGTTGGTTCCCAGCCTGTGGCACTATTGGGAGGTAGTGGAGCCTGTATGAGGCGGGGCCTAGTGGGAGGCTCTAGGTCATTGCAGGTGTGCCCTGGGAAGTGACTGTGGAACACTGGTCTTTTTCTCTCTTTTTCCTCCTAGTCTGATACTAGTTACCAGTAGTTGTCTATTCTCCACTTAAGGGAAGACAGGTCACGTGGCCCATAAAATCCACATGCTGAGTCTATGTAGATTATATCTTTATCTATTATCCACATCTACCTACTCCTATCTCTATGTCTATTATGTTTATTTCTATTTCTACCTATATACTCATGTTTATATGCATTGTATTGTAAAATATATGTATGTGTATATATCTATAAATCTGCATATTATATCTATTTATTCATCCATTTATCCATGATGCTGAAATAGATATGTTTGAAACTATTTGTTCAAAAGTGCAAAGTATAAACTTTACCCTTGTAACTATAAAAAAAAAAAAAGATCATTAATGCATCCCAGAAATCTCCCCCAGACCGCTCTCAGTCAGTCACTAACTCCTATGGTAACCACTTGAATTATATGGCTAATTCTCCATTTTTTAAACACATTTATTGGTTTCTTGTGATTATACATCATTATAAGGTTCAAAGCGATACAAACATATATACATGTAGCACTTGGTTGTTACCCTCCAGATCTCACCTGGATCTCGCACCCTCCATCCCTCTTAAGGAAAAGTATTCAAATAAAATCGTATGAGGTAGAGAAGTTCAAATGCTTCAAATGTCAAATCTGATTATGCATATCATACCAAATAAGACAGACGGATATATGTCAGAATCTAATCTTTTAAATGATGATTATCTTCCTGGTTTCAGGCTATTCATTCTAGTTGTCTTTTTTTTTTTTTTCCTTTTGGTACTGGGGTTCCTGGAAACTCTTCTAACTCCAGGCTACACTCCCAGACACCTATTTTTTTTTATATTTTTATTTGGAAACAGGGTCTCTTATGCCAGCGAGGCTGGCTTCAAACCTGTGCGATCCTCCTGTCTCTGCCTCCCAAACGCAGGGATTACAAGCCTGCGCCACCACACCTGCCCTCTAGTTGTGTCTTTCTCTCTCTCTCTCTCTCTCTCTCTCTCTCTCTCTCTCTCTCTCTCTCTCTCTCTCTTTTGGTGGTACTGGGGTTCCTGGAAGCCCTTCTACTTCCGGGCTACACTCCCAGACCTATTTTTTTAATATATTTTTTATTTGGAAACAGGGTCTCTTACGCTGGCTTCCAACCTGCGTGATCCTCCTGTCTCCGCCTCCCAAGCACGGGGGTTACAAGCGTGAGCCACCACGCCCGGCAGATATAAGACTTTTTTTTTTTTTTTTTTTTTTTTGGTGGTGGTGGTACTGGGGTTCCTGGAAGCCCTTCTACCTCCGGGCTACACTCCCAGACCTACTTTATATTTTTGAAACAGGGTCTCTTAAACCAGCGTGGCTGGCTTCGAACCTGTGCGATCCGCCTCCCAAGCGCAGGGATTACAACCTTGCGCCACCACACCCGGCCCTCTAGTTGTCTTAATAACAGCCTTTATTTACCAGCAAATAGAAAGAGATTATATTTGAACTCATTACTCAGTTTGATCACTATGTGCATATAGAAGGCCCTATCTCCTTCCCTTTCTTACTCCTTCCTTAATTTACCCTTTTCTCTCCTCCTTTCCTTTCCATAAATGTTGCTTGGAGCTTACTAAGTGACAAGCACAAAATCAGGGACCAGGATATGCCAGTGAAGCTTCAGCCTGTTGAGGCACCTTAAGAGATTAGAAATTAGCATTATGTCTCACCGAGCCACAGATGAAGGTTTGTGGGGATTCAAATTGCAGACCAGCCTAGCTAGGAAGATCTCCTCAAGCTTACTGGATGGGAGGGATGGGAAAGAGGGCCTCCTTCTGGTCAGTCTTCCTTTACCATTTTAACCAGTTATCTCTTCATGGCCATATATAAAAATATACCAAAGTCATAAAACAACATATCATAAATATTTGTGTGCCATGAAAATATTGTAAAATTTTATGACATCTTGTTTGTTAAAACTTTATGTGAGTTACATATGTACCAGAGAATTACCCTATGATAACAAACCTTTCAAGAACATACATGGTAGCCAGGCACAGTGACACATGCAAGTAACTCTAGTATTTGGGAGGCTGAGGTAGGAGGATTACAAGTTTGAGGCAAACATCCAGTAACTTAGCAAGGTCCTATTTCAAAATAAAAAAAAATAAAAACATCTGGCAAGGTAGCTCAGTTGTAGAGCACTGCTGGGTTCAGTTCATATTAACCTCCCTCAACCAAAAAGAATATACCTATTCATATTTTGCCCAAAGACAGGAATAGAATTTTCCTTATATTCCTCCCCCTTCCTCATTTAATTCAATAACTTCCCTATGTAGATTAACTAGGCAATTCAAATGATACCCCAAATGTGACAACTAAATTGCAGAAGATATTTAAATGGGATGGAACACCTTTCTTTAACCATGAATGTTCTAAGTCTGAGCAACATCTATAGCTTTAGTATTTTCTTATTCCTAGGCACCAGAATTCCAAAAACTTATTTCTATGATATTAGAGACACATGCTCTGTTTTTACTTATATAGGTAACCCATGCTTTTAAGAAAATATAAATATAAGATTTATACATTTCTCTCATGTACATTCTGAAAAAGTATCCAAATACGTTTTTTAAAAAGCACACTTCTGAGGACTGGTTCAGAAGGTTTCTACCTTTGTGCTTGTGGCACATTCTCTGTGGGATGTGTATTATACTAGAACGTGACCCCGACAGGTTATCTTCCAAGCATCCTCACTTCTGAGAAAGTCCAGCCAGCTCTACTTGTGTGGCATGAGAGAGACAAACATTCTTCAGTACAATGAGTTATGCAACTGAACGTATCAGTGATAACTGTGGTTTAAACTAAACTGACATGTAGCCAAAAATCAAACTGACCAAACCTCAGTTCCGTTTTGGCCTTACTTGAACTTACTTGACATATCTGTGAGTATTTAACTTCTTGCCTTAGAGTGTGAAAATCAAAATATTCTATACTAATAAGCAAGTGAGACCCAGTAAAAACAAAATGTTTTCCTGGAAAGCATTCAACCAGTTCTTATTTACTGAAAAGGAACCTACCTTTCTAAATAGATTTTGGAATAAATTTAATGACTGGAAGGTACTATAACACTTCTAGAGGACAAGTTTTATATGAATACTGAATGTAATTATAAGGAAAATTTGTTCAAAATATAATTTGTTCAAATTTATAGTTTAATGGAGTAGAGCAACAGAGTACAGACACAAAATTCATCTGGAAAAGAAGATAAGGAAGAAGACATGGGTGGTCAGTTTCCCAACCTATACTCTAATAAATCAGAAGATGCTTCTACACAAATCAACCATAACATCTTGAGAGCTGCTAGAATCATTTCATGGAACAGTGGCCTAATGCCTAAACCATTTGTAATCGGAAGCTGCCAAGAAACAACACCTGTTTGCAAAATGTATTTACTCCCTTGCCCTGTGTGTGCTATTTCTCAGCTCTGTACCCACTGTTTGGTGTGGCTTTTAAATGATCACAACTCTCCATTGTCCCCCCAGTAACATTCTGCCATGTCTTCTTTATTTGTTTCTTTTGAATCTGGTCTCTGCTTTTATTCTTTGGTCTTTGGTTGAAATTCTTAAACAAATTCTCCAGGGAAGTTGTTTTTTTCTTCTTTCTTTTAGTTGTGTCATGGAGGTCAACATGAGTAAGAAACTTGGAGCAAACACAAAACAAAGCATTTTATCTATGAGTGGCCACAAAGAAAATATCATATTTGATACCTAATCATGTAATACTTTACCTTGTCAAAAGACGAAATACTCAAACTATCTGGACCTTCTTCATTTACTAGTTGTGCTGAGAGTGAAGTTGAGTAGGGCAGAGAAGGGGGTAAGGAAGTTGATATTATTATTCTCACAAAAAAATGACTGTCTGAAAAGTAGCAACTAAATTCATAGACAAACTGTAAATTTAGTGCTGTTTGAAAATGTTCTGAGCCTTTCAGAAAAGAGCAATAACTGATAATCACCAATTAGAAAGCTCTTTAACTTTCTTCAGACAAATACAGTCCTTCCTAGATGTTTTTCATTTTTTAAACTGCATTTGTAATATCGGAAAAATGCTGACGTAAAAAATAATTTAGATTTTTCTCCTATGCATTGCACAGTGCTAGAGAATACACAGGATATTATACACCTGTATTGTTTGTTCTTTTTGTGTGTGTGTGTATCCTTTGGGAGGAATCAGGTGTCTGAATTGATTTAATTTGTTTGCAAAAGCCATGGAGACATAGCTCCTTACTATGGAAATGTACTGTATTTAGAAAACACACATATAAAAATTGGAATAATCACTGAGTGTGTGCATGCATACATACAAATTCCTACAAACACACATATTTACATGTATATACCTATATATGTATATAGTTTGAGTGTTTCATCTTTTGACAAGGTAAAGTAAAATATTATATGATTAGGTATCAAATATGAGATTTTTTTTGTGGCCACTCAAAGATAAAATGTTTTGTTTTGTAACTGGCCACTACAGACATCAATAACTGCTAACTATTATTTTTGTTTTGTTTTAATAAAGAGAATGCTGTGTCTTTCATTTTGGACACACAATGAATAATTTCTTAAGTTAATTTCTGTTTTTATCATTAAATGTGGAAATATACCTTAACACACAGAAAACTATAATTCATGTGTGGTCTGAAAGATTTATTACTTTTTTCTATAGAAGTATGAACATTTTATATTTAGCCTTTTGCAGTAGAAGGTAATAAATGACTGTGAGGTCAGATAATTTTATAAGGTTCATTCTATAAATAAACTAATAACTTTAATAGTTAAATTTTTCCTGCATAGGAATTTAATTCATATTTTGGTCTTTGTGGATCAGAACAATAGTCTATTACCATATTATTCTATATTTCATCATTAATGAAAATCTACTGAGAATTTCCAAGAAGAATTTTCTATTGATAGAAAAAGCAATACTTGCTTTAAAAATATTTAGTTTTGTTTCATTTTAAAAAAGAATGTAAAACATGGTAATGATGGGGTAACAGAAAAAAACTCAGTAAAATATAATAGCTATTTATAAGCTAGCCCACTGACATGAACTGGCACATCGATTTTCAGCAAAATTTTTATGGCTACTCATGATGAAATATTGTCCTTCGTAACCTGAATCCTACTATCTTATATCTTATCCATACTCTGCTAATAGCTACCACTCAAAATTCCAGTTAATTGTGCATCTTGTGTCCAAATATGAATGACTCATACTGAGGATTGTTGACAAGATGACAATATAAAACAGCTTGATTTCAAAACTGCTTTATCAGCCTGCTTACCATTCGACTTTTAAGGGAGAAACAAAAAAGCTTTTTACATAAAAAAAAAAACTCACTAGGCTTAACACAGATATTTTAGCCACTTTTTTATTTGGTTCTTTGTCATAGCATTTGGAACCTATGTCCTAATCAATATGCAAATGGAATGTAGTCTTGAAATAGATTAGAAAGGGAAATTACATTCATATATGTAAACTAGAACTACACGTTTGCACTTTCTGAATGTAAGACTTGATGTTCCTATCTACTACATGAATGTATATTTTAAATCATGGCAATTATTAACAGGGAGAAAAGCAAGCTAGTATAATGAAGGTCATATTCATATACTTTTCTTATATATGATACCAGGGAAAAGGGACATGTCAACAGTGACATGAAGAGTAGAAAGGAGCTGGCCCCATAAAGAGCAACAAGAAAATCCTTCAAAGCTGGGCCATTTGCCTGGGTAAAGATCCTGAGCGAGATAAAACTTCAAAATGCTAAAGGACTGACCAACCAGGTGACAGGACTTCGCAGGTATTTGAAAAGTTGCCCTGAGATGAGATTGGTGAATTAGGCTGAACACAGAAGAGGCAGGGTCATGCAAGCCAAAGTTAGGAGTTTAAACTCTTTTCTGATACAATGATGAACTACTGAAGAAATTTAAAATAATGGAGCTGGACGTGGTGTTGCACATTTGTAATTCCAGTACTTGGGAGGCTAAGACAGGAGGATTGCGGATTTATGGCCAGTCTCAGCTACTTAGTGAGGCCTTCTGCAACTTAGTGAGATCCTGTTTCAAAATAAAGAATAAAAAATAGGAATGGGGGTGTAGCTCTGAGGTAGAATGTTTCTGGGTTCAGTATATAATAATAATAATAATTATTATTATTATTATTTTATAAAGATAATTATTATTATTTTATAATTATAATAACAATTATAATATAATAATTATTATTATATTTTATATAATAATATTTTTATTATTATTTTTTTAACAATTTTATTTTTTTATTTTTTTAACAATTTTTTATTGAACATAAATAGTATACATTTACACTATATTTGGTGCCCTCTTCCCCCCGCCCCCGTTTTCCCTTCCCCCCTCCCACCAATGGTTGTCCAGGTTAACCATGTCTTATTCATAATTTTACACATGTTCAGGTGTAGACCCTCATTAATCAAGATCGGCCTTTCTCCTCTCCTATCTTTCCATTACAACTTAGCTAGTATTTCCCCTCAAATATCTGGAGTCCCACTGGTATCCTTTGTGTTTTCTAGTTTGGGCATATTAGAGGAAACATGTGTATCTTCTCCTTCTGTGCTTGGCTGATCTCACTTAACATGATGCTCTCCGGGGCTTTCCATCTTCTTGCAAATGATATAATTTTGTTCTTCTTTATGGCTGAATAGAATTCCATTGTGTGTATTTCCCACAGTTTTGCTATCCGTTCATCTGTTGATGGTGATCTGGGTTGGTTCCATATTTTGGCTATTACAAATTGTGCTGCTATGAACATAGGTATGCATATGTTGCTGTATTTCTCTGAATTCAACCCCTTTGGAAAGATACCTAGGAGTGGTATAGCTGGATCATATGGTGGATCTATTCCCACCTTTCTTAGGAATCTCCACACAGATCTCCATAGTGGCTGAACTAGTTTGCACTCCCACCAACAGTGTAAAAGAGTTCCTCTTTCCCCACATCCTCACCAGCATTTGTTGTTGTTTGATTTCTTTATGCTTGCCACTCTGACTGGGGTTAGATGGAATCTCAGTGTAGTTTTGATTTGCATCTCCCTGATGGCCAGTGATGAAGAACATCTTTTCATGTTTCTATTAGCCCTTTGTATCTCTTCTTTTGTGAAGTGTCTATTTAGTTCATTTGCCCATTTCTTGATTGGGTTGTTTGTTTTGCTAGTGTAGAGCCTTTTGAGCTCTTTGTATACTCTGGATATTAGCCCCCTATCAGAATGGTGGCTGGTAAAGATCCTTTCCCATTCTGTAGGCTTCCTCTTTAGTTTATTGATAGTTTCCTTTGATGAGAAGAAACTTTTTAGTTTGATGTTATCCCACTTGTTTATTCTTGCTCTAATTTCCTGAGCTTTGGAGGTTTTGTTGAGAAAATTACTGCCTGTGCCAATATGTTGTAGAGTTGAACCTATGTTCTCCTCTACTAACTTCACCGTCTCAGGTCTAATTTCTAAGTCTTTGATCCATCTTGAGATGATTCCTGTGTTAGGTGAGATATAGGGGTTTAGATTCATCTTTTTACAAATGGTGAGCCAGTTCTCCCAGCACCACTTGTTGAAAAGGCTGTCTTTTCTCCAGCGTATGTGTTTGGCCCCTTTGTCAAAGATTAATTGACTAAAGATGTGTGGATTTGTTTCTGTATCTTCTATTCTAATCCACTGGTCAGTATATCTGTTTTTGTGCCAGTACCATGCTGTTTTTACTACCATTGCTCTATAGTATAGTTTGAAGTCTGGGATTGTAATGCCTCCTGTGTGTTTCTTGTTATTGAGAATTGCTTTGGCTATTCTAGGTCTTTTCTTTCTCCATATGAAGTTCATGATTGATTTTTCTAGGTCTCTGAAGAATGTCACTGGTACTTTAATGGGAATTGCATTGAACCTATAGATCAGTTTTGGCAGAATGGCCATTTTGATGATATTTATTCTGCCTATCCATGAGCACGGGAGATCTTTCCATCTTCCAAGGTCTTCTTCTATTTCTTTTTTTAATGTTTTATAGTTTTTGTTGTAGAGGTCTTTTACATCTTGGGTTAGGTTTATTCCTAGGTATTTTATTGGTTTTGAGGTTATAGTGAATGGAATTGTTGTTTTTGTTTCTTTCATTGTGGATTTGTTGTTGGCATAAAGAAAGGCCACTGATTTCTTTAGGTTGATTTTGTAACCTGCGACTTTGCTGAATTTGTCGATCAGCTCCAGAAGTCTTTTGGTTGAGTTCTTTGGGTCTTCCAGATAAAGGATCATGTCATCTGCGAATAAGCATAATTTTACTTCCTCTCCTCCTATGTGGATTCCTTTGATTTCCTTCTCTTGTCTGATTGCTGCAGCAAGAGTCTCAAGGACTATATTGAAAAGGAGTGGTGATAGTGGGCATCCTTGTCTTGTTCCTGACTGTAGCGGAAATTCTTGCAGTTTTTCCCCATTCAATATAATGTTGGCTTTGGGTGTGCAGTATATTGCCTTGATGATGTTGAAGTACTTTCCTTCTATCCCAATTTTTTTCAGTGTTTTTAACATAAATGGGTGTTGGATTTTGTCGAATGCTTTTTCAGCATCTATTGCTATGATGATGTGGTTTTTGTTCTTGGTTCTATTTATGTGGTGAATAACATGTATTGATTTGCGTATGTTGAACCAGCCTTGTTTTTCTGGGATGAAACCGACTTGGTCATGGTGTATTATTCTCTTGATATAGTTTTGAATGCGTATAGCTAGTATTTTGTTTAGAATTTTTGCATCTATGTTCATTAAGGATATTGGTCTGTAGTTTTCCTTTCTTGAGGTATCTTTATTTGGTTTGGGGATTAATGTTATACTGGCCTCATAGAAGGAATTTGGAAGAGTTCCATCTCTTTCAATTTCCCGGAACATGTTATGAAGTATTGGTATTAGTTGTTCACTGAAGGTTTTGCAGAATTCAGCTGGGAACCCATCTGGGCCTGGGCTTTTCTTTGGTGGAAGAATTTTTATTGCCATTTCTATTTCTTTGGTTGTTATTGGTTGGTTTAGGCTTGCTATGTCCTCTTGGTTGAGTGTAGGAAGGTTAACTGTGCTTAGAAATCTGTCAATTTCATCCAGGTTTTCAAATCTATTGGAGTATAAATTTTTAAAGTAGTTTCTGATAATATTTTGAATTTCTTCACTATCTGTGGTGATATCTCCTTTTTCATTTCTAATTTTGATAATTTGAGTTGATTCTCTTTTTCTTTTGGTTAGGTTGGCCAGGGGTTTGTCAATTCTATTAATCTTTTCAAAGAACCAACTTTTTGTTTTATTGATTCTTTGAATTGTTTTTTTGTTCTCTATTTCGTTTATTTCTGCTCTAATTTTGATGATTTCTTGCCTTCTGCTGGCTTTGGGAATAGACTGTTGCAGAATTTCTAGATCCTTGAGTTGTGTCATTAGGTTCTTTACTTGGTGGTTCTCCGTCCTTTTTATGTGGGCACTCAATGCAATAAACTTTCCTCTTAGTACTGTCTTCATGGTGTCCCGTAGGTTTTGGTAGGTTGTGTCTCTGTTTTCATTTGTTTCCATAAATTTCTTTATTTCTTCCCTAATTTCTGCTCTTACCCATTCATCATTCAATAGTGTATCATTCATTCTCCATGAATTTGAATACTTTCTTTCGAGTTTCCTGTTGTTGATTTCTACTTTTATTCCATTGTGATCTGAAAATATGCATGGAATTATATTACATTTTTTTTTGAATTTACTGGTATTTTCTTTGTGTCCCAGGATGTGATCTATTTTGGAGAAGGTTCCATGGGCTGCTGAGAAGAAAGTGTATTCTGTAGTTCCTGGTTGAAATACTTGGGAGGCTAAGACAGGAGGATCGTGGATTTATGGCCAGCCTCAGCTACTTAGTGAGGCCTTCTGCAACTTAGTGAGCTCCTGTTTCAAAATAAAGAATAAAAAATAGGACTAGAGGTGTAGCTCTGAGGTAGAATGTTTCTGGGTTCAGTCCCCAGTACAATAATAATAATAATAATAATAATAATAATAATAATTATTATTATTATTATTTTATAAAGATAATTATTATTATTTTATAATTATAATAACAATTATAATATAATAATAATTATTATATTTTAAAATAATTATTTTATAAAATAGTATGGTTTAAGTTGTGTTTTAAAATTTACTTTGGTTTCTATGTAGAGGGTAGATTGAAATGATTTTTAAAAAGGCAATCTGGGGAGGTAGCTCACTGGTAGAGAACTTGCCCATCTTTTGCTTAGCTGCTGAGGCCATGCCTACATGCACAAGCAGCCTCAACAGCTAAGCAAAAGATAGGCTCTTTCATACTAGGAATTCAAATCTATGACTCACTCTTCTGAGTGTTGATTCCCCTCTTTACACAACTGGATGAATAAGGGCTGTCTAGAAGATCCAGGTAACAGTCAATTGGTTCAGAAAATGTCTGTATAATCTGTATGTTCTGTATATTCATATATAGATATGATTGTGTGAGACCAGGGGAAGGTGAAAAATAAGCAATAGAAACACTCCAGGAGTGGGAGCAAGGGGTTTTGTTTTGTTTTATTATCTGCATGCAGAAAGAACTAAGCTCAATTGTTCTGCCCTCAATTAAGTTCAGACACTCAGATCTGGCTGGGAAGATGACTCTGGCCAGAAGAGGACCATCATGTTTCTCCCTTTGCAGACTGCCTTTGGTTCTATGTGAAATAGATTGAAGATGATAACATTAACGATAATAATTTGCACATATGTAGTAGCCTTAACGCTGCATTTCCAAAGATGTTTGCAGACATCAATTAATCAAACCCTACAGCATCCCATAAGGTAGCTATCACCTATATGGCTTAAACAATTAACCACAGGAACAACACTTACATGGGCAGCCTGAGGTTATACAGGAAATCAAAGCCAGGCAAACAGACAGACTTTGATTTTTAGCCACAAGATTGGCTCATTGATGTCTAGATCATTGTCCTATCCTTGGGAAAGGTAAATAACAGTTTTCAGAGCAGAATCCGGGTTGTGCAGAAAAGAGAAAAAATCTGAGGTCCAGGAGTATGTATAGGAGTCAAGGCCAGAGCTTCTTGCTTAGTCAACACTCCAATGCAGAAGGTTCCTTAAAGCTCTGATGCTCCTAGACCTTGTTGAGTTTGCCTTCCTTCCCTGAGATAGCTTCCCGAGCAGGTGCCTCACTGAACTCACATCTTACCAGAGTGACCCTTAGACACATTTGGGCTTTTGTGCCCAAATGTGATCAACTCACAGGTAGCAGTGGAGTTATTTCCTTGGGTTCCTCGAATCTAACACAAGCCTAAGTAGATACACTAAATATGTTTTGAACAAGTAAGAACATATGTAAAAATTATTTTATAAACTTAGCTTGTAGTATTAATCACTGTAAGGTGGAATAATCTCAAAAAGCAATATAATTACTGACTAAATTGAAAGGAAAGAAACCTTAATGTGGAAGCCTGAAGTCTCAGCATTGATAGTAAATACTGAGAATAAAAGACAGGATTGCATTTGCTCTGGCAATTGGCCCTCTCACCTTTAGTTATTGAACTCTAAAAAGTAAGCAATCACAGCAGTCCCAGAGTGCTATCATTAAGGCTGAAGGAGATAATACATGCAGATCACCTATCTTTAATGCACACTAAATCACAATATGTATTTGTGTTTTTTCCTCCTTTTAAAATCAGTAGTGGCACTAAACCTTCATAATTGTAAACCTGAAGATCATTCTTAATGTCTTTATGCAGAATAAGCTACTTTTACATGTCAGAGAAAAAGGAGAAAATAATGTTGGAGTGGGGGAAGAAAAAAATCAGTAAATTTTATTTTACTTTATTATTTTTGGGATAGGAGTAAATTAGTAAATTTCATTTTATCTTTATTTTATTAATTTTATTTTTTGTGCTTTTTTGGTGCATTATAGCCTCACATCATAATGTAAATCATGTTGACAATGACATACATGCACATAGCTCTTGGTGCCCCCCCTGCTCCATTTCTCTCCCTCCCAATACAGAGTACCCAGGTTGACATTGGCATAGATTCACATAAATACACATAGTCTATATTAGTATAGTTCACTTTTTTTTGTGGTACTGGGTATTGAACTCAGAGGCAGTCTATCTCCAAGCTACATCCTCAGCCCTATTTTTTATTCTTTATTTTGAAACAGGATTTCATTCTCCCAAGTACTGGGATTGCAAGCATGTGCCACCATGCCTGGCTTGGTATGGTTCACTT
The DNA here is from genome assembly GCF_963383645.1 of Muscardinus avellanarius. Lineage (NCBI taxonomy): Eukaryota > Metazoa > Chordata > Mammalia > Rodentia > Gliridae > Muscardinus > Muscardinus avellanarius. The sequence goes on along the minus strand of NC_137793.1, from coordinate 71,637,806 downwards.
TCTATTGGCATATAAAAACCACTAAATAACAGCAGGAAGTTCATCTCAGCAGCACCTTCTTAGGAAACGTTAAATAGTCGGGAAGGGTAGCTTATTTACCTGTTACAAACTACCAAAATTAACTTAAGGACCTCAATATCTAATAGAGCTAGTAGATTCTCCATATTAACCCAATTAAATGCATGGTTATAAAATCACTTCTATCTAATCCTATAAAATGAATATTTTGGGGATTTGAAAACATACTGAACAATAATTAAGCCTGAGGAAGTGGACAGGCAGGGAGAAGGAAGAAAGAGGAGTTAAGGTCAGGTGGAGTGGGAGGTATATAGGTGTGTGCTTAGAATAGATGAGGGTCAGAAAGGTGAAAGGAAGAAGAGATCATCCAAAACACACACACACACACACACACACACACACACACACTCACACACACACACACACACACACACACACACATACACACATCCTATACACCACTCCTTTACTATGTACTCATAGATTCCTCTGATAAGGGTTAAGTCCAGAAAGGGTGAAATATGGATCCTAGTGGCATTTTTTTTTTTTTTTTTGGTGGTACTGGGGTTCGAGCTTAGGGTTCCTAGCTTCCTTTTTTTAGTTGCCTAGTGGACTAGGGTTGCATCAGAGGGAAACGAAGGATGGATATCTGAGAAAGCTCCCTGAACACTTAGCTTTGGATTCTAGAAGATGGATTTACAACCTGCTGATAGTGCATTCTTTGTAAAAGACAGGAAAACAAAATACAATTGGAATTATATTTTAGATTACTAAAAGGAAAATTATTTATCTTTATTAGTTGTTGATTGACATAGAAATCTATCTTTGGATCTAATACAAATACAACATGAGATCACTCTAAAAAGCTGATTCAAGCACACTGTCTTAGTATGTTTGGCTCTATTAAATACCCTGAAAAAAAGAGCAATAAAAATGTAGTGTGTGTGTGTGTGTGTGTGTGTGTGTGTGTGTGTGTGTGTTACTGGGGATGGCACCTAGGGGTATTCTATCTCTGAGTTATGCTCCCAGTCCTATTTTTAATTCCTTATTTAGAAACAGGGTCTCAATAAGTAGTGGAGGGCCGCACTAAGTAGCTGAGGCTGGCCACAAACCTGAGATCTTGCTGGCTCAGCCTGCCAAGTACTGGGATTAAAAGCATGCGCAATTGAAAGGCCGGACGTGGTGGCGCACGCTTGTAATCCCCGTGCTTGGGAGGCAGAGACAGGAGGATCGCTCAGGTTCGAACCACCCGCGCGCGCTGGTTTAGGAGACCCTGTTTCCAAAATAAAAATGTAAAATTAGGTTTGGGAGTGTAGCTCGGAGGTAGAAGGGCTTCCAGGAACCCCTGTACCACCACAAAAAAAAAAAGCATGTGCCACGATTCGCAGCAAAAATGTAGTTTTAAGTAGTAAATAGACACTGTTTTATAATCTGACAATATCATTAAGATATACCAACATGAAATTGATGAAAGTAAAGGTTAAATATGGTTATGATTTTGATATATCACAAATGTACGAAATGTCTGTATTGCATTACTTTTATTTTTCTGACTTCATGTAGTAAATTTCATTAGTTAAGTCTTCTAATCTTGTATACAAAAGATGGACTTGGTAATGTAGAAAGAGTTTGAAAAGACCCCATTTTGTCTCCCCTACTGTTGTAAGCTGCTAATCTAAAGTTTAATCTTGCACCTCTAGAAATGACCAGAGCTACAGCAGGAAGGGGACCACTCCCCTGGCCTGCCATATGCTAATGGCTTATCTCCTTACCTGAGATTCCTGTGTGGTATCCCTCCCCCCAACAATTCCTAACCTGTAAGTTTCTGCTTCTGTAAACCTACTTGCTTATATGCCCCTCAGCCCTGCCTGTTGGGGCACCCCTCTGGTCTGATTTTAGACTGAAGGCTCAGCCGCTGGCCAGCTAATAAAGGCTTCAATTGACACATTTCCCTTGGACTCTCGAGACTCTCAAATATAAAGGAAATAAAGATAATTTAAGCTAGAAAACCAAGTAAATATAGTCTTATTTTTCTTAAAATAGGTCCATGACCTAAGTCTTTCCATTAGTTCTGTTGGTTAGTGTGATCCAAATTCTGTTGTTAAAATTTAGAAGTGTACCTTAGTTACTACTTGTAACTATTCCCAGTGCAGTGTTAGGAAGATCTCAAGGTAACATCTATCAATTCAAAATGTCTATAGTGTTATTCTCAGTTTCCTCCTGTCTTTTTTTTTTTTTTTTTTTTAGTAATTGCATGCATTAACAAGTAATAAATGTAATTTGGTCACCAAAATAGATACAAAGAGAGCTTAATATAGAGCTTTGAAAGCAATAAATTGTATTTCAGAAAATATATAGGATTAACTTACTAATAAATATAAAATCAAGTAACTATAAGAAAAATGCAAGGGAAATAGGCTGGGCTCATATAAACAACTCTATTTTGTTGTAGTTGTTTGGTACTGGGAATTGAATCCAGGAGTATTCTAATTCCGACTATACTTTCAACTCTTTTTATATATTTCAGATTTGAAACAAGATCTTTCTAAATTGCTGAAGGCCTCACTTAGATGCTAAGACTAACCTCAAGCATGCAACCCTTCTGCCTCAGCCTCCCAAATACTGGGATTACAGGCATGCACCATCATATGTGACTTACCCTTTCTTTTCTTTTTTGGGGGGGCGGGTGGGGTTCTGGGGGTGGAACCTAGGGGCTTTTCTATCTCCGGGCTATATTTCCAGACCTATTTTATATTTTATTTGGAAACAGGGTCTCACTAAGTTGCTGAGAGTCTCACTAAGTAGCTGAGGCTGGCTTCGAACCTGTGTGATCCTCCTGTCTCAGGCTCCCAAGCGCTGGGATTACAAGGGTGCGCCAGCAGTCCCGGCTTTTACCTTTTTTTTTTTTTTAAAGTAGCTAAACATATTTCTTAAAAGCAACCTACCTAGTTCTTCTATGATTTTTAATGTCCTCACCATTTGCCAGCATATTATTTGTATAAGAATTTTAAATAGTAGAGATTGTATATATTTTCAAATGATAAATTATTTATTATTTAGATGAGCATTAAGATTTAAAAGGCTATGCAACTTTAACTAAATTACATGTTTGAAAACACGTCCCTTAGAAATGAAGGCTTTAAGTTGTCAGGACAATGAATTGAATAATAATGACATGAGCTGGAATGGTGAGACAATTAGTTTGGGAGAATTTGCTTTAATGACTTTTGATTAAAAGATCACAAAGAATGTTAAGGCTTCTAAATAATTAGAGTCCATCAAATCCTTTGCAACTGTGACACTTTCCACCAGTGGGCAATTGCTTTGTGTACATTGTGTGCGTGCTTTCTCTAAACTGAGTTACACATATTATTTTCAGGTGAACAAAAAGTCATATCCCAGTGTTTTGTTGGTGATCTTATCTTTTTTTTCTGTTATATATGGTTTATGTATATTGTTTAGAAATTTGTTTAGAAATGTATCAAGAATGTGAGCCGGATTCAGGACAATTTATTCCTTGACATTGGTTCCAAATACTGTTAATTGACTTAAGTCATCTAAAAAAAAAAAAAAGTAGAATTTTATGGACTATTTGTGGCACTCTTTTGGCTAAATGAATTTCCAGCTTCTTTCTGATTGTTAACTTTTGTGGCTATTTTTTTCTCTTCCAACTATCTACATATTTCTTGCTAACATTTTTTTTTCTTGAACATTTAATAGTATTATATTCATAGTAAGCCAGGGGTGAGTCTGCTTTGAAATATTTGAAATGTTTTTAAATTTGCTCTAAATTTTACTAAAAATTAAGTACATGTGGTTTGCATAGGAAGTATGAAAATCTGCTTTAAAAATATACCCCTGGTGGAGAATGGATAAATAAAACTAAGCAAGCTTTTCTACAATCTTTGCTAGATGACAGAGAAAGATGTCAACAAAGTAAGACCCTAAGGTAAACTTGCCTCTTGCTTACATCTGGAACTCTGAGTTGAGCAGCAACCCACATCCTAGACTACCTTCATGAGAGGTAGATACAAAAAACAGAGAAATTCAAGAATATTTACAAGGACACTTTTAAACAACAAGGCATTAGAAAAAAAAAAGAGAGAGAGGAAAAGGACAAAAAAAAGCAACAATTCCCAATAATGTGTACCTCTGACCAATGGGAACCTTAAAAACCCTGAAAAATCTTATATCCAACAACCTGAAATTTACTCGAGTCAATGAAGTTACCAGACAGAATCACAGAGGCCCGCAGTGACACCAGAGGAGAAAAATATGACCAAGTACTCCATCACATCCCTCCCAACCTTCCTAAACCCAATGCACACTCAATGACAGAGATGAGTGCACCTCCACAGGGAGATGAGTCCAGCCCCACACAGTGGGTAAACTGAAACAAGACCATAAAAAGAGAGGGTGGGAAGATGGCTGCATGCCACACACTAAATTCTGAGGAAAACACCACCGGGCTTAGAAGTTGCAGACCAACCCCATGAGAATCTCTGTGGAGATTGCAGAATGCCCTTGTTCTTGGACTCACCCAGCACCCAGTGCTCAGCACTTATGCAGACAGAGGGAGACACTGGGCCAGTGTCTCACCAGAGGACCTAGCGCTAGTGTTGCAGACTGACATCTTGTTTACAAATTTCTGGAGTGGGGTGACGCTTGGAATGTGCTCGGGAAACTTCAGTAATAAATGGACCCTAAAGAGCTGGAACTATTTGCAAGCATGCAAGCGGGCTGCAGAGGCCAAATTCAAGATATTTTCTTCTTTCTTTTTTCCTTCCTTTCTTCCTTCCTTTTTTCTTTCCTTCTTTCTTTTTATTCCTGCTACTGTATCTTTGTAAAGTTTTTCTCTTTTGTGTTTTCTCTCCTTCCTCCTTCCTTTTATTTTTCTTTTCTCTATTTTTTTTCTTTTTTCTTTTTGGTAGTGCTGGATTGAGCCTAAGAGCCTTGTGAACACTGGGTAATACCCTGCCACTAGGCTATACACTCCTATCCTGGAAGAAACTTCTTCAAGCAGCCAGCAGTCATGGCCATCCCTTCCCCCCTCTTCCACTGCACTCTGCCTCATTAACAAAGTAGGAAACACAGCCTGCAGGGGAGCGGAGACTTTAAACAGAGCTCTAGAGCAGCGTTCACATCTCTACTGAGGAAGCCTAAATCCAAGAAGAAAGAAAAACTCAGCAAGGGACTGAGTTGTGTTTACAGCAACAAGTGCAATTAAGTTAAATGCTTCAACCTAGACAAATATAGGTCAATGGTAGTTGCACTGAGTTAAACCGTAAGATGATTTTGTCACTCCTCCTAAATCTATGCTTAGGTGAGAAAGTGGACAGATAAGAAAATCATCATCTGACAAAACAAGTTGACCAGGCGTTTCCTTCTATAATACACTCAATTTTAAAGCCATTTGTTACCTCATATATGAAAGGTTTTTCTAAAATTATACAATTACCTTCGAAATTCAAATTCTTAGATCTCAAAAGAATTATTGGAAAAGTTTTAAAAAATTGTACTTTTAAAGGTGTAAAATGTTTTTATATGAATGAAACAGTTGACTGAAATAGACATTCAAGAAAAGGAACTAAATAATCCGCAATTAGACAAAGATAAGCATTATGCTAATACAAAATGTCTTATTGCCATCCAGATTCAGGTGTTTCTTTCCACTGTGTTGAAAACTAACAAATTTTGAGACCATGTTCACTTATTTTTGTATTCCATTTTTTTTTTTTTTTTGCAGTACTGAAACCCAGGGGCACTGTACCTTCGAAATCACCCCCAGCCCTATTTTTTTTTAATCTTTTTTACTTTGGAAACAGGGTCTCACTGAGTTGCAAAGGGCCTTGCTAAGTTGCTGAGGTTGTCTAGGAATCATGATCCTCTGGTCTCTACCTCCCAAATGCTGGGATTACAAGTTTACGCCACCATACCAGGCATTTTGTACTGCTTTAGTGACAAAATTATGCTATTTTTCTCTTGCTACTCGGGGGCAACAAAGTGGTAGACTATCTCCTATTCTCTTACTAAAGTATTTTTGGTGTACATAGTAAGAAAATGAGTCATGCCGCCTGTTAGAAAGACCATCATGATCTGTTGTCTGTCCCTGGCATCCCTATATCATCATTCTTATTCCAAACTCGTGGTTTCTACTAAGACTCTGGGATAGGGGCCTCCAAGTGATGTGGAAGACAGTCTCATGCCATCTTTGCTAACCTCCTCCTTCACTGATTTTCTCTAATCTTGGAAATGATGCAGCCATTTCATTGAAGAGTGGGTAGATCTCAAGAATAGAATAATGTAGGATAAACAGAAGTTGTGATTTTATGTACTTGACTATTCCATAATACCATAAAGGAAAAAAATACCTTAGCCATTTAGTTTTTTCAGAAAGAGAAACTTAAACAGGAAGGCCTTCAAAGATGCATCTATTTCCAGATTTATTTTTAATATCATTCCCTCTTCATTTACTCAATGAGCCCTGAGTGTTCCTACTCTTGTATACATCACTTATTCCTCCCAATTAGAAAACTCCAAAAGATTTGTTTTCAGATGATAGATAAATAGATACATAGATGATAAAGATATATAAATTTGGCCAAGCAGTTTTAGCTGTTTGGGCTTTGCTTAGGTGTTAATGAAAGCACTCTTCCACCTGGACACTTGACAGTTCCTAGCGACAAGGGTGAGTTCTTGTCTCATGAGAAAGGAAGATGGTTACTTAATCATGGAGGCAGTAATTGACTTCCTTCTGGTTACCAAGAAGTATAATGCACACTTTGTCAAGGTGATCATTGCTTATTTATTTTGGAAATCAGCATTCTACATCCATTTGAAGAATGGATAATTTAACATATCCATTATATGTTATATATACTGTGTGTGTTTGTGTGTGTGTGTGTGTGTGTGTGTGTGTGTGTGTGTTTGTGTGTGTTCCCTATGAACTACATCCCCAGCTCTTTTTGAAACAGAGACTTGCTGAGCTACTAAGATTCTCACTAAGCTGCTGAGGCTGGTCTTAAATCTGTGATACTTCCATCTCAGCCTAACATTTACATGGATTACAGGCATGCACCACCATGACTAGCTTTAATGTAATCTTGGCCTCATACTTTACAAAAGAATAATCTTGACACTATTGTCTAATAACATTTTGTGCCAAATGGTTATTGTTATGAGAGATGTCCTATGCATTTTTAGTTTAGTGAAATTCTTGGCCTCTACCCCACTAGATGCCAGCAGTAGCCACAAGTTGTGACAAACCAAAACATCTCCAGACATTACCAAACATCGATTATATGACAAGATCACTTCATTTGGGAGCCACCATCCTAGACATACTGTTAATTACAGAAACTTTTACATAGCTATAAATGGCCTCATCTCATTATCCCAAGTGACAAGTCGGGTCCCTCCCCCTTCCCGCAGGAGGTGGAACCCTGGAGAAGGAGGAGGAGACTCTGCTAGGCAGGCAGGCAGGCAATATCGCGAGGCAGGCGATATCACGAGAGAAGCGGTGTTCCCATGCATAGTCCCACCCCCAAGACGTATACCTTAAAAAGAGAGGCATTTTCCCTCTACCATTGGATGGGCCCACAGGTCTTCAGGACTGTACAGCCCCCATCCCCTAGAGGACCGCAATAAAATTGGCACTGTGCTCCCTGGTCTCTCTTGTCTCTTTATCATGCAAACCTAACACCAAGCATCAGCATTAGATTTTTTCTTTTTACAAATTCTTCCAAAACTTAAACAAATGGAGTCCTTTTGTATAACTAACAAAACTGAAGAAAATATATCATATTCATAATTAAATAAAATATATACTTACAATTAAATATTAAGAATAGATATTGACTTGGTTAGTAAAGATAACAGGAGTGCCCCACAGTTGCAATCAGTTTTTCCTGAAGATTTACAAAGCTCTGGTTCATTTTAGTTTCACAGTCATTTAACTGCTTAGCTACTGGAAGTTCTCTCATACAATCAGGGCTTCTCTAGAGAACTAAATTATTCACAAAGAAGACCAAGGGGGAAGCTGTAGTATTTTCTTTTCTGCCTTTGCCTTGCCTAAATTATCTGCCTCCATCAGATTCATTATAGAAGCTGACAGCCAAAAAAAGTCAGTTTTTTCTAGTGATATAAAAAAGTTACTAAATCATGTGTGTTGTAGCCTATTAAAATTTATATAAATTTTCTTTCAAAACATATAAAGTCATATATATGTACATATATACATATATATGGAGAAAGGCAAACTAAAATGGAGAAGTCACATATATACATATATAAATATAAATATATATATGTGTGTGTGTGTGTGTGTGTGTGTGTGTGGAAAAAGGCAAACTAGAATTTATTTTGTCTTTCCATCCAAACTTGTAATTTATAATAGTAGTTTAAATGATTTATTTTCATGTTTTCTTATAAAATATAAATTTTTTTAAAAATTCAGCTTTTAAATTTTCCTTATAATGTATGCCATGCAATTAAATGCCTTTCATGCATCTCAGAGCAGAAACTATTCATTACATTTTGTTTGTGACAATCAGGGTGGGAAAAATAATGTTTTGGCTCTTCTGAGGGAGAAAGGCTTTTGGAAAAAAGCAGCAAGTGTTTAAATAATTATGATCACACACACATAAAATCAAGTGTTCTTAGAAATGCATTATGGTTCTTTTTTCCCACTGAGTAGAGTAAATAAGAAACAGATTTTATATTTTTTATTTTATTTTTTAGTTTTACTGGGGACATTTTATAAATCACAAGGCAGTGAACTTTGCCACATGAGTTGAGCTGGACAGTTGCCATTGCTCAGTTCCGTAAAAGCACCAGCTCTCCTTTGAATCCAGAGAACAGCTCGGCCCATGAGAACATCTGGGGCTCAAAATTTTGGAAGGAAACAGTTCAGGTCCCTTTAGAAAGGCTCTTCTTATGGTGGGAATGGGAATACACACATACTTAAAAAGGATTTTGCAGTACCCTTGGCCAGAGGTATTGGCTTAGAGCTCCAGCACCGGGGAAGATCAATGTCAACCTCAAAGAAACCCACAGTCTTGATGAAATCATTCGGTGGGACCCAGGGGACCAGAATATGCTTTCTGACTCTTCTCTGTTCTCTTTCTATGGGGTTGCTTAGGGAAAATGAGTGTCTTGTGGCCAATGGTTCCTCGTGGCAACTGGATCTTCATGTTCTCTGAAAGTAGAGAGGAAGGAAGTGGATCCATCAAAAAGGCAGAGGATTGAAGACATGAACAGAGGAGCCCAGGCATATCTGCTTTCATATAGAAAGTTCTGCCTGGTGAGTTTTGACAGTGATTTTTTAAGGCATAAAATGTTGAGGTTAACAGGTGAATAGCCTTATCTACCAGCCACAGTAGAAAAAGTTATCTAATAAATTTAGACCTGGATGCTGGCCAACCTACTAGACAGTGGCTGCCTTAACTGCACCTCTGCTTTTGAACTCAGAGGACTCTGCCTCATAGGCTCCTGATGTTTTAACTCCTTTTCCTTGAAAAGGAAGGAGAGAAAGGAAAAGGCTGGTGGAAAGGTGTACACATACCAAGCCACCTGTATATTTATTAGCGCCAAGAATAGTCCTTTGTAATACTGAGATGAGAGTGATATTATCCATTAAACTTAATTACCTGAATAACTTAAATTACAAATCATGAAGGAAAAATTGTCTTGCATTTTCTTTAAAAAGGGAGCACTTAAGAAAACATGTTTCTCATTTCTCTGATCTTTTAGCTTTTTAGATTCACATTATGAGTATAATGTGGATGAGGGGGCTCCAAGACATATGATGTTAAATTACATCGCCAACAAAATAATTTTTATTTGCTCATCCTGGATCTCTATTCTGGACCTGAAAGGCTCTGTCTTAAGCCTATTATTTCTGAGAGTCCTCAGATGGCACAGGTCATTAGTCTTTCCTCCAAATATAAACCTGTCACTTGATATGTCACACCTGGGCCTTTTGCCTCCAACACTGCCCACTAATTTTGGTGCTACATTTCCTCCAGGTACCAAAGCCACCACCTTGGGGCAATGCCTCAATTCAACCAACATCTCAATGGCATTGTGACTGGCATCTTAGTTGGTATCAATACTATTCTTGTCTATAGAATTTGGGAAATGTCAAATCTGAGCTGTTGCCAAGCGTGGTGGTGCACGCTTGTAATTCCCGCTCTTGGGAATTAGACAGGAGGATCGCACAGGTTCAAAGCCAGCCTCAGCTACTTTTGAGGCTCTCAGCAACTTAGTGAGACCCTGTTTCCAAATAAAGTATAAAATAGGTCTGGGAGTATAGCCCGGAGGTAGAAAAGCCCCTGGGTTCCACCCCCAGTAACACACACACACACACACACACACACACACACACACACAATCTGAGCTGTTATAGGCTCTGAGATGTGTTTGATCCCTTTTTATATTACAAAAAAGAAGGCTTTTTTACATTTCCAGTGATTCAAAGCTTCACCTCTTTTCATTTTCCTCAACCTTCATTTTTCCTTAAGACTCCATGAAGCTTCATTGGATGATGAAAACAAACAAACAAAAAGAGACACTGTACTTAGTGCTCTTTGTGGTCTCAGTCTCTGTTTGAGGTAAGTTTAAGGCATCTTTCCTCTTGATAAATTCTCCTCAAAAAATGTGCGCCTTTCACAGAGACTCATGGTAGGCTTCTATCTGCTAGCCTATGTAGAGGTGAAGGAGCTTGGGTTCCAACTCAGACTCCAACTCCACGATAATAGTTGTAGTTGAGGATGCATTAATTCATTCTATTTGCAAAACAAAATAAACATAAAGCAAAAAACTGTAGTTTACATGTGAAAAAGCTGTCTAACCTATAATAAAAGGAGTCCAGAACTTGCAATCACCAAATATTTCAGTTTTGTTTTGCTTCTGTTTATTTTTAGTCAGTCTTCATTAGGGTACAGTCTCCATTAACTCAAATTTACTGTTAATACAATGTTTTGTTTTCAGGAAATTAACAGGCCAATTCTTAATTGTTAGCTAGATGTGTTTGAAATTTCTGGTTGACAAAATTTATCTGTATTTCTTTCTTTCAAATTGGCTTATATGAGTCATCAAAGACTGACTGAGTCTAGAAGTTCATTAGTAGTGTGGAATATTGTTGCCTTCATTATGAGACTTATATACATATTTTAAATCTATAGCAAATATTGGTTTATCTGGCATTATATCCTATAGGAAACCCTACCTGTAGAATATAAGGTTTGTGATATTTTAAATGGAGACATATCATCCTTCAGTAATTTCTGATCATGCAGCCACTTCTGAAATATCAATGAGTAATTTAGGTTTTCCTAAATTTTAGTGTATTTTATTGTACTCTGCTTCCTCAAAAATTGGCAACCACATAAATCATACACAATAACTGAGTGTTAAGTGTCTTATTTGGAAAAATAAGACTCATAAAATGCAATAGAGGGCTTTATCTCAAATGTGCTTATAAGGGAGGGAATGGGTATGTGAACCCTGTTGGTCATTATAACACACGGTGAGACCTATTTGCCTGGCTCTGTCTAGCTGCCTAGGACCACACTAATGTCATTGAGGCTGTCCAAGGACAGAAACCAGAAGTCCCTGGTCAAGAAGATAACTAAAATGCTTGATTATTAAGGTTCTTAAAATACAATTTAAGGTTGTATTTTAAGAACTGTTCATGACATTTCTACTGATCTTGCTTCCAGGAAAGAACAATAGAAGCATGTGTACACCATTACCTCCCACTCACCCTGAATGCCTACAAAACATCAAAAGGCTCCCAGCTCTTGAGGAAGTCTGAGAAGAAATTTATGAGTCATCTTCTGCATGTTCATTACATCTGAGCCTACTTTACAAGCCCAAACTGAAGCACAAGTTGGGTGGTCTCCAACACCTTGAGGTGGCTTAACCAAATCCCTCTAGGCTAATTTGTGTTGGCCCCAGATAGAGGACAATGGGAGAAACCCAAGACCTTCCCCTTTGATTCTACTAAGTGAAGTAAAAATGCTGACAAACCCTTCTGGAACTGAATGCCTTGAAAGACAAACAGCAAAAATAGAAAATGTTGACATATTCATAGTATCACTTAAAAGGAAATTAGTGTGAATGAAGATAACTAACATACAGAATGGTAATGGGATAACCTCATATACAGGGTAATTACCTTTTCACATTATTGCCTTCAGTACTCCTGATGGCTTTGGGAATGTGTGTTTTTCCTCTCAGTGCTCAAAAACCAGCTCTCTTCAGGATTGTCCTATATGGTCAAATCTAAGGACTTCCTGATCTAAAAAAAATAAGACCCTCAAAGGCAAGAACTTTTGTTTCTTTTATTTACTGATGTATGTCCAGCAATATTAAAGTAGCACTATACAAAAGATATTTATAGATGACAAATAAAGCAACTAATTCTGTGGCATATTTTATTTCTTTGCAGCATTTGAACTTGTTGGAGAAGACATAAATCTCTCTTAGCATCTGTGTCAATTTCCTTTTCTGATTTTAATCCTATGTCTCAAATTGTAAGAGATTTTCCTTTGAATTTTTTCTTTCCTAGCTTATTCCTCCCATTTCTTTCTTCGACTTACTCTTAAAAAGTCATTTATATTTTTTAACTTTTAGTTAACATCAAAATGGTAATAATTGGCAATTCTGGTTTCATGTTTTGCTCTCAATCAAAACCATTTTAAGGCATAAATAGGCAAAGAAATGGGAAGCATTTATTGGTCCATTGGACTGAAAACTACAGAAGTAGAGTTAGGTTCAAGCACAGGTAGATTCAGGGATCTTTGGGGTTGGCTATCTCCTGAACTCCCGGGAGTTTCAGAATGGAATCCTCGTTGTTCTCATTCCAACCATAGAGAAGCAGCTGCCTTTCTCTTACTGAACAATGCCACACTCTGAAATGACAACTGATTTATTTGATGTATCCTGTAGCATTTAACCATGGTCCCTGGGTATGGAGTCATTCTTAATTGAAATACATAGGCTGAGATTTGAAAAGTATTATATCCTTGAAGCTGAATTCTGTAATACCTGGATTCTCTGCTAGCTTCTTAAAAAAAAATAGATGAGGTAAGTAGACCATGTAGCTAAAGACATAATCATGGTTAACTTTGTTGGAGGTAAGTAATATCTAGAAAAGAGTCTGAGGGTTTCCTGGGATGCTAGTAACATTATATTAATTTAGGTGCTGATTACAAGATAAAAATTCTTCCAAATAATACTTATAAATGGAGCTTACTTCTATATGAATTGTATACTTCAATTAAAAAGTTTATTTAAAAATTTAAAAAAGAAAACATGTTAACTTGCATTATAGAATAATGCATTTTACGTTATCCTTACACCTGGTAGTTTCCAGTCTATGGAGATTTACCAGTTGGCATAGCATTCTTGGCGTCTGTCTTCTTAACTCAAGTCTAATGAATAATTTCACCTGATGTGTGAGTTTGAGAGAGGGACGATTGTACTGGAAGTCCCTTGAGCCTAGAAAGTATAATTAGGTAGATGATAATGATGATGATGATCATAGATGGATAGAGAGATAGATAGATATTATCCAAATTCATAGGACAGTAATTTACTCAATAAACATTAAATTTTTTTGTGTAAAACATATTATATATGAAGATAAAAAGAATGAACAAGGTTAAGGATAGAATTTCTTACCATAAAGTCCCAGGACATAGTATTCTATCAATTAAGGCTTCGTAAACTATAGTTAAAAAACCAAATACAACTGAATGTATGTTATTTAAATAAAATTAATGGAACACAGCTATGTATATACTGTCTGTGTCTGCTTTCCCTAAAATGGCACAGTGGCATAGTTGTTTCAAAGACTAGAAGGCCTGAAAGGCTGAAATATTTATTATCTTGACCTTAACAGAAAACACTCACTAACCCTTGCTTTAAACCACCTTTTTTGACCTACCTACTTATTTATTGATTCATTGTCAACTGATTAATTCTTTAGATTTTTGTCACGTGTATAATTTAGTATAAGACATTATGCTGAATATTAAAGATTAGAAACTGAATGATAAAAATGAGTTTACTAACTTTGTGAAGTTTATAGGCTAGTGTGTTACTCTAACCAGAGCAATATTTGAAAATGTTTAGTGCCTTAACTCTCAATTTATATGGCTTTAACTAAATAATCCAACCCACAAAATGAAGATTAGCCATTATACTTTTTGACCAATTTTGTTCTTGAGGAAAATGCTTCAGATAAAGTACCAGCAAAATGGGATTTTGTCTTTTACTTTTCAACATTAAAAGAGAAAGTGGATTATTAGGTGTGGTTATTTTTAACCAGAAAAGGTTTTGGAAAATAAAAAAAGCAAACACTTGGCTAGGAGAGCATGCTGGAAATTAAGCAGTTAACCATACTTTATTCCCTTGATTGTTATTGGAAACAGTTAGACCTTCATCAATTTGCTTTTCAGATGTAACTTTTTTAAAATTAAATATGGGTTTACAAAGTTCTCATTCTTCAAATCAAATCAAGCTGAAAATAAGTTTTCGGGTCAGTGAACACATGCTTCCTATCTGCTTCATGGCATTCTGCAGCAGGAAAGGAAATCTTATTCAAATAAAGGATTTGGTCATTAATATTACTGCTCAAATGTTCTAATACCTGCAATATAGAAAGCTAAAGGACTATTTTGCTTTTATACCCTTTTCCCTGTTGTAGGTGTGAAATAATTTTGGAAACACCTGCATGCTTTTTCCTGTATTACAAATATTAAATGTGTAGGAAAGGGTACTGCAGGTTTCTTAGAAGTTACTTCAAAATCTCTCAACAAAGCTGTGTGTGGTTATGCACACTTGTAATCCTAGTACTTGGAGGCTAAGACAGGAGGATTGCAGGCTCAAAGCTAGTCTCAGCAAGTTCGATTCTCAGCAACCTAGTGAGAACAAGTTTCAAAATTAAATAATAATAATAATAACAATAAAACAAAAGGGGTGGGGTGTAACTAGGAGGTAGAATGTCCCTAGGTTCAATCCTTAGTACAAGTGCTGATGACTATAATTATTGGTCAATCTTGAAGAATCCTGGACTCTAATTTAGGAAGACTCAATTCTCCTAGATATATGGGCGAAGAGGTAGAAATATCAAAAGTATGAATAATTTACAATACAAAGGAAGCTCTTTCCTGTATAGCAGGACTACTACAAACATTAATACTTAAACCTATGCAATTTTGAATAAAATCACACCAAACAAGTGTTGTCTGCCTCCTCACTGTTGAATTAAATTTTCATTTTCATAAGTGAAGTCTGCCAAGACTGTTGATGGTAGACGACCCCAGAGATATCATCCTAAGATCTGAAACACTCTTCACTCTAATCAGAAATTATCTAGAATATCAAACAATGCACTGGGGTACCTGAGTAATTTTACAGTTTTATAAATTGGTGAGAAAAGAGAATGGTTTCACAAAGTTTCTTAACACTTTTGACTTTTGAAGGTAATAACAGATGCTGGGTATATGTTATGTGCACATTACTGGAGAAACTTTTACTCCACATGAACAAATCAGGACCGGGGACACCCCAGCACCTGGGGACACCCCAGCACCTAGGTCCTCTTCTTGGGAGCTGGCAGCTCTGAAGCAGAAGCTCTTTTTTCTTTGAAGGGATCCTGATCAAGGCTGAAACAAATTGACAGTTTGAAAAGAAACACCAGTTTTAATTCCATTTATGTCCAGGTTTAGATAATAATTTATCTTGTAATAGAATTGTCTTTTTGAAGAATATTTGAAATTTTAACCATCAGTGTTTCTTCTATACATAACAGATATCCAAGTTACAGCAAGTTCAAGTATTTTCTTCTGCAACAAAGAGTGAAAGCTACCAAGACACAGGCAGAAACCACCAGAGAGGCTGAAGAGTTCCAGCAGAGACCACTGGTGAGAGTCTCTGTTCTCTTTTTCTTTTCTATATTTTAACACAGAAGCCATGAGACTTTAGGGATCTATCTCCAATTCCTTTCCAAGAAAATTCCTCCAGAACGGAAGAATATCCCCCTAATCCCTGTGAGACATGTTTCAAAGGGTCCAGAATGGAACAAATACTTCATATTTAGAGCACATCTCAAAATTTCAAGCACATCTCCACCACCTGAACATCTTGTTCAATAAAGATTTTGATTCAGTGTATTTCTAAAAGGGTCTGAGAATCTACATATTTTTAAGTTGTTTTTTTTTTTTTTTTTTTTTTTTTGGTGGTACTAGGGGTGGAACCCAGGGGCTCTTCTACCTCTGAGCTGAGCTATACTCCCAGACCTATTTTATACTTTATTTGGAAACAGGGTCTCACTAAATTGCTGAGAGCCTCTCTAAGTAGCTGAGGCTGGCTTTGAACCTGTGTGATCCTCCTGTCTCAGCCTCTCAAGCACTGGGATTACAAGCGTGCACCACCACATCTGACTATTTTTAAGTTTTTAACTGATGCAAAATAATTGCACGTATTTATAAGGTACAGGGAAATATTTTAATGTATACATTAAATGTATTCAATTATTTGATCAAGGTAATTGGCATATTAATCATCTCAAACATTAATCATTTATTTGTGTTCATTTATTTGTGTTAGGAGCATTCAAAATCCTCTCTACTAGCTGGTTTTTTGGGTTTTTTTTTTTTTTTTTGGTGGTGGTACTGGGGTTGGAACCCAGAGGCTTTCTACCTCTGGGCTACGCTCCCAGACCTATTTTATATATTTTATTTGGAAACAGGGTCTAAGTTGCTGAGAGCCTCACTAAGTAGCTGAGGCTGGCTTCAAACCTGTGCCATCCTCCTGTCTCAGCCTCGAAGCGCATCTGAGCCTCGAAGCGCGGGGATTACAAGTGTGCGCCACCTCGCCTGGCTCTACTAGCTGTTTTAAAATGTACAATTAATTATTATTAACCATAGTTAGCCAACTGAAATATTGTGTTTCTGATAAGCCCCTGGATAATAGTGCTAGTCCTCAGGTCTTACTCTGAGATCAAAGCATCGAGAATACAAACTTTGGTGTAGCTGCCTGGAAGGCCGTGTTTGAAAAAGAAGATTCTACACTAAACCTTAGCTTTTCAAGCAAAAGTGATGTCATCTCTGTGAACTTTGCCTTAGTGATGGGTTCGCAGCTGCAGTAATGTCATTTCTTCACTAGCCTGACACATGGAGGACAGAATCTCATTGTCCTTCCTTGGGGCATAGATGATTGGATAAGCTCAAGTTTATATCACACAAACAAACCAGGGCGTGGAACATCCCAACACCTAGGTCCTGCTTTAGGGCATCTTGAGTCCTAGAGGTTTTGGTATTCTCTTACTTCCAGAAGATCTTAGAATTCCTGCATACTGATGAGATAATAAGGTGGTATAATTATGATGAATCTTTTGCAGATGGAGGAAGTTCCAACAGAAAGTTTAAGTATGGTAGGTAAGGTCACAGAGAAAATCAATACACTTAAGTTTTCCTGACTCCTAAAATATTTCTATGATTATATTAGCCTGCAACTCATTTTTATATTAAATATATGTGAATCTAAGCAGAAAATAAATAAGAATTGACCCCACTCTTACAAGGTCTGTGGTTGGAAAACCTTTTGGAGGGGCTTAAAAAGATAAATTAGAGGGAAATATTTACATTTAAAAAGAAATCTCCATAGTAAACTCAGCAAATATATTTAAAATAATATTTGTTTTGTAAGATTATCTACATGTTTTCATGAATCATATTATACTTGCATATACATTGAGATATACTTGCAATAGCAATGTTGCTGAAAACTGAATGGACTTTATTAGACTGGAAAGAGCATTAGAATAGGAATTAGAGGATAAATGGATTTGAGTCTGTCCACTGTCATCTAATTGCATGATCTCGAGCAAGACATTTTGTATATTTGTGTGCATTTATGTATGCATGTACACATACTCATGCATATAGGGAATAATACTATGTACCCTCTGTATAATGGAGGGTAATAGTGAAAATCAAATAAGATGATACAAAAGGCTCCATCAACTGAAAATGGCTACATAAATACAACAGAGGCAGTCTAAACTGTCAAGTTCAAATACTTCTTCTGCAGCAAAGAGAGTGAGAGCTATTAGTTGTTCCATACAGGCAGCAAAGATCAGGAAGGTTGAAAAGTTTCAAGAAGGATCACTAGTAAAGGTTCTTTTCATATTTTCTGCATGTTAACCTCCTTGCAATAGCATAAAAAATCTAACAAGTGTACTGTGCATGTTGGTATGGAAAGTATAGAATGTCATCAGTGTACTATTATGAGGCTCTGTTGAATTAGAATTTTTGTCATTAATTTCATAACTTTGATGTGTATGTATGTATGAAAGGAGAGAGAGAGAGAGAGAGAGAGAGAGAGAGAGAGAGAGAGAGAGAGAGAGAGAAGAGAGAGAGAGAGAGAGAGAGAATTGTTGATAGTATCTTTTTTTTTTTTTTTTTTTTTTTTACGATACTGCGGGTGGAACCCAAGGGCTTTTCTACCTCTGGGCTATACTCCCAGACCTATTTTATACTTCATTTGGAAACAGGGTCTCACTAAGTTGCTGAGAGCCTCACTAAGTAGCTAAGGCTGGCTTCAAACCTGTGCAATCCTCCTGTCTCAGCCTCCTAAATGCGGGGATTACAACGTGTGCCACCATGCCCGGCTGATAGTATCTTTTTGACAAAAATGGAGTAAAGAACACTAACCAATGCTTGTAAATGAGTAGAAATTTGAGAAGTAACAAGAAAAAATAAACTGGTACCAGTTTGGGGCCAGTTAGGGAACAGATTGGGGCCAGTTTTTTTTTTTTTAACCAGAAAAGCTAAGTAAATAAATGTGCAATTAACATCAATGAAAATAATCAACAAATAGGACATGCCATAAGAAAGCAAAGTGATTAGAAAATAATCCTACTATTTTAAATATTAAGCATCACAAGTAGTCAATCAAAATAAAAATTCTAAATGTTACAATTTAAAATTAACTTCAGCATTTACATTTGGCTGAAGTTTATACCATCAAATTTAAAGTTTTGGTTTTAATTTTTTTTTTTTTTTTGGTGGTACTGGGGTTCCTGGAAGCCGTTCTACCTCCAGGCTACACTCCACGGGCTACACTCCCAGACCTATTTTATACTTTCTTATGTGGAAACAGGGTCTCTTAAGCCAGCACATGTGGCTGGCTTCGAACCTGCGCGATCCTCCTGTCTCTGCCTCCCAAGCGTGGGGATGCGCCACCACGCCCGGCTTGTTTTAATGATTTTTATATTGGTAAGAACATTTAATGTGAGACTTTCCTTCTTAACAAAAGTTTAATTTCACAAAACACTTGTCAGTTATAAGTACAATTGTGAAAGAAAGGACAATAAAATTAAATAAAGGGATATTTTAAAATGGAAAAATTATTTTAGAAAGTATGTGGAGGGATATTTGATCTATAGATTCTTAAAAACTTGTTGCTATTTTCTATTGCTATACAAAGGACAAGAAGTACTATTTTTATAATACTCATGAGCCTCAAGATGTCTTCTTGCCTCAATTATAGATTCATGTATATTTGGAATAAAAGTTTTTTTACCTATTTCCAGATAATTTATTACTGCAGCCCAAACCAGCTCTCTATAAAGTTGCAACAATGCTGGCTGTTTCTGTTTCTTGATTCTAAAACCCTTTTTGGATCTACACCTATTCTGAGTATTAAATTGACTTATCTTCCCTTGATTACCAGAAAAAAAAAACTGGTAACTCAATCTAAAAGTGTCAAATAGCTGATGTAACAAGAGTTGTTTTTTAAGAAATAAGAATTAAAACCTGAACATCTTTCAAGAACGACTTACATAGGGTCCCATGCTTGTTTTCTGACACAAAGCATGAGATTAATAGTGCTTATGGCCCGAGGGTTGAAATAAACATAAGGATAAAGCATAGAGGTTTAAGAAAGACAGTCTCCTGCCTCCATATTCATTCCATACCAAGATACAATTTTTTTCATTCTACTGAGATTGTATCAAGTACAGACATATTTATCCTAATAAGCCTATTCTTCTAAAAGGTGAATATTACAATAAAATTATATCTAATTTATTTGGTATGTGTTGTTATCATTGGATGTTGTCTTCCTGGCACTGACTATTCCAAAATTTATGAGTTAGGACAATTTATTAAGGGGCCAAGAAATGGGCTGTTTAGGGAACTGACTGTAAAGATGTACACAGTCACAACACATCTCAGAAGCAAGCCTGATGCAGGTACATGGACTCCAGTGTGATGGTACATCCATATATCTGAAGTCAAAGCATCAGAGTCAGGTGAAACAGATGTAGATGAGATACAGAGAAATAAAAAGGATGTGTGGTTAAATTCTGTGTATATTTGCATATTGTGAAGGACAAATTCAAATCTAAAGAATATGGTAGGCAATAACTATATCATTCTGAAAATTAGAAAATTATTATATTGGAGATCAGAGAAAATAAAATTGAAACTGAGGCAGAGTTTAGACCCTATGCAATATAGAAACCAATATATAACAAAATGTATAATGCATAATATTATATATAATGCTATTATAGTATATGTTGATGCATAATGAAATATATTACTGTATTACATTATTATTAAACATTTTATTCATAATACAACATATTATACATATGTATATATATCAAAGAAGATTCTTTATCTCAGTTAATATTCTCCTTAATCAGTAATGTTCTTTTGGCTTTTGTATGCTTATAAGAACAGGAATTATATCCCAACAATGGCTGGCTTAGAGTCTGCAGGAAAAATAAGCTAATATGATGTAGAGACAGAGGATATTGTATCCTTTTGATCTAAGTTCATAGCTGAGCTCCACAAACAGGTAGATGGAATAAATATATGGAATAAATACAATGTATAAATTGACAGGATGCCACATGATGGAAAGCAAACAGCCCTCACAACCAATAGAAAATATACCACCTACGAGTAGAGTAGCACTTAATCATTGAATAAATAGGAAGAGAGCTATGTTGGGGCTCTTTTGGCCTAGACCCTGAAATCATGCCACTAATTTTCAGTGATTGAAGTCATATGTAAAACTGTCTGCATTGAAGTTAATAGTATATTGGGATTTTGTCCTGGTAGGTTACAGACAGAAAATATGGCTGTTGAAACATCTGGCAGGATTATGAATGTATCATCCTTAAGCAACACAAGATAAAAGAATGAATTCTGCAATGCTATTTTCTAGACTTGTGATCTATTGGGATAATAAAAAGTAAAAATGTTAAATGAGTTCATTAATGATTGCATTAGTACAATAAGGCTGAGGGTTAGGTAACGTTCTTTTTTGTTTTAATGACGCTTGGTTTGAGACCCTTTCTGAGAAAGAGTTCAACAGTTACCAGGTGAGAACTGGCAAGTGAGCCAAGTTATTAAAACAAAATGACACATAAATGCTGACTGCTTGTCCATTTATATAATTATCCACTATTTTAAAGTTTTAATTTTAAAAGATTTATTATCTAAAATGAAGGCATCCCTTTGATATTATATAGTAAAACGTTTCAAAGAAGAAGAAAGACACTTTTTAAAAATTATAGCGGTTTAGGCAAAATTTTTTCATGAGTGTATATCTGCATAAAAAAACTATTACATTTTATATGTAGGAAAAAACAAAGAAAAAGAAATTTCTAGTGACTAAAATTCTAAAAATAGAAGTAGCTAAGAAGTCAGACAAGAATAATTATTCACCCTAGCATGTAGATAGTTCTTTAGTACCTTCAATAAATTAAGTGCAAATACAACTTGCATCTACACAGAAGCCCTTCAGAGATGTCTTTGAACTGGATTCCAGGGCTTAAGCCAACCTGTTCACTCAGTTAAAAGGCAAGGAGAAAAATGTCACAAATTCTGTTGTTCATAGATCTGTTCCTTGGGGGAAAACATTTGAATTTATAGAATAGCTAATACTGATGTAGGATAGAAGACATAAATAGGTAAAAAGGAGACAGAGAGGAAGGAAAATAAAATATGTTTAATAGAACCTGAAGCTGAAGTGCTTCAGTTTTTACTCCCCGAACCAGTTTTCTTTCCGAGGCCTGGGAAATCTCTCCCATATTCCTGGGAAATCCATAGACCCTAGAGTTAATTAAAAGAAATTATAATTGTTTTGTGTTTAAATAACAAAACAGGCATGGTATTTTGAGAAACCTGTAATTCAGAACACTTCAGTTTATCAATCATCTAATGAGGACCTCAGTCAGCCTGGGGACCCTAAAGTTGACCAGATCACCAAGAACCACCTCAGGACTACCAGACTAAGGGCATCCTCCCCAAAACTAATCAGACTACCAGACCACCATGGACTGCCTCAGGATCATCCTACACACTTCCTCTAGCCCACCCCTCATGAAAGTCCCTTGTAAGAAAAGAGTCCTCATTTTCTTACTTGTAAGAAAATGCCTTCCTCATCTTGAGGTGGCCTGCATTCTCTCTTGGAAGTGTATTTTTCCCTTTTACCCAAATAAAGCTCTGTCCATGTCTCTCAACTGGTGCATGCTGAAATTCTTTTCTGTAACATTATCTAAGAACCCTGCAGATCCTGAGCTCCTGACTTGAGGAATCACCCCACCAATACCGGGGGACAAAACTAGGAGAAGATAGCTGCTCATGCCCTGAGCAGATCTTAAAGGAAATATATCATCATCTATTTGACTGCATTTGAGTAAGATTCCCTGCAGCTTCCATAAAAACCTTTGCATGAAGTAAATGGCAAGTCTCTTTTTGACAGCTTTACTGCTGCTACCTATCAATGTCAAGAACTTAGAATATGTTAAAAGTTAATGAGCGTATATTAATTAAATTGTTTTTTTGAACCAGCCTCTTCCTTCTCATACAAAACCCAGTTTTTCTCATAGAAAACTGTGTTTGAAGCATCCCAGCTCTGACACTTTGCATGATATCACTTAAACCACTGAACTTTTGAGGTTGTAACCTTCTTCTTACAGAAGTGATCATTCACTCTCTTGTATATCGTAGTGGTTTGTGGAAAGCCATCTTAGTTGTTTCAGTTTTAAAACATGGTACTAATGAGTGAAAGGCCACATATTTAATCTCTGGGTGGGCTATTTAATTTTGTTATGTTACATGACCACACACTCTATCTTAACCAGGGACTTGGATCAAATAAAATATCAATTTGGTTCAAGTTTATTTCAGCAAATATTCTTATACTCTAGTTTTATTCTGGTTCAGTGGTTTTCAAAAATATAGGTTTAGTTTCTACTCAGAAGTTCTCACTAGGCTTTAAAACAACAAGGAAAAATGTTGGCACTACTTCTTCGTAAATGATGCTCCGTTCGGCTCAAGGTTCATTTAATCAGAAGTCCATTCCAAATGTGAGCATAAGTTGAGTTTATAGTTGGAAATGATTCAAGTCTCAGCTTCAAAACTTATCAGATAACTCAAAAACAGATAATGTTAGCCACACGATAGACAAGGTAGGAAAGAATGCAAAGATTTGGTGTATTTCTTTAACCTATGCTGTAAAAACAAATGCTACTGCAAGTAGGTAAAGCGTATATTATATAAGCAGGACTTGTGAAGTGTCCATCATAAAAGCCATCTTTTTTTTTCCTGTTTGTCACAATGTATTTAAGCCTAGAGATGGTTTTTCTCTTTCAATAGGTTGGAGACTTTGTTTACTTACCATTCTTGGGAAATAAGGAAAACATTAAAAAAAAATCAGCACTCAATTCAGTAATTAGTTATGCCTAGTAATAGCCTTTTATAAATAAATAAATATATATATATATATATATATATATATATATATTCAAAACTTCAGAATTTAAGTCTAGAATTTTTCCCTCTCTGATTGTGCTGTAGGTGCAATTCACAGTACAGAGGGGGATGTCCTTCCAATCTCTCCCTGCTTTTCCTGCCCCACTGTGCTCTGATTGCCTGGTAAAGTGTGAAACACATGGGATTACAGCATGCACCACCACTACCTACTCTAGAGATCTTTAAGATAACTTTTCCTCTCAGGAAAACTTTTGTGAGTTTCAGAGACCAGCAACCTATTTTTCTTTGGTGCATCTTCCCAGTGTTTCATCTACAATATTAAAGTGGGAAAGAAGAAAGTAAAATGAAAGTCAATAAAGGTTTTGTTGTAAAAACAATTACCATCTGCTATAGGAATAATCATTAGAAGCAGAAAAATAAACCCCACATATAAGACATATATATATATATATATATATATATATATATATATATATATTATGGCTGAGTGCATAAACAGAAATGATATGGCAAAGATTTGGAAGATGAGACTTGAACAGAATTGTAGTTGATAGAGAAGGGAGAGTGCATTGTAGGGAAAGAGACCAGCATCTAAAATGTCTGAGAGGTGAAAAGTGATACAACAGGTAAGAGGACATTTGAGTGACTTTCCAAAGGTGCAAGCCATCTCTAGCAGAAAATCAGAAGTATTCAAAGGTAATAGCACTCCTTTTATAAATAATCAGAAGTTGAAACTTGATTTAAGAGAAATTGGAAATTTTCCCTCATATATAAAGAAGAAAATCAGATGATTCACATATTGAGGGTGATGCATTTGAGTGTGTGTGTGTGTGTGTGTGTGTGTGTGTGTGTGTTGTGTGTGTTGGTGGGGACTAAAGTAAAGGGTTTTGCTTGGAAGATATCTAAAGAACTAGTTCTGGTAAGAACTGAATAGTCATGTGAAATTCAGATAGTCTCAAGTTTTCAGTCCAAAGAGATAAACATTTCTGTGCCAAAATTGGGAAATAGCTTTGGTACTAATTTCAAAATACATTGGAAAATTTGGCCTGGTTGTTGCAAGGCACTCAGGAAGCTTGTTATAATGCACAATTCCCTCACCAAAAGTAATTAGCAAGAACAAAGAAGAGTTGGGACCCAGGGCCTTCATACTTTAAAGACAGGTTTATATAATAAATAATTTCTAACAGATAGGCTAAACTCCCCAAGAATGCTGGAGGAGGGTACAGGCCTCCATCAAGGGGAGGGCAGATACCACTTGACCCCTGACTTTGTTAATCATTTAAATCTTAACAAAGATCTGAGCCTACACCTGCATCAAGGCAGGAAGAGGCTTTTGGCCGAGCAAGGAGCAAGAATTCCCCATAATCATAATCCCCATAATCATAATCCCCATAATCATAAAAAGGGACCTGTACAAAGTTATTAGGTGGGCTCGCACCAGGTCAGAAGATTATTGGTTGGGCAAGATGAAGGACAATGTATCTTTATAAAAACTGTTCCATATTTAAAACCTCATTGACTTATTTTCAAGTCACTCCACTGCACCTCTAATGCAGTCTCTTTTTTCTGCCTTTGTAATAATAAAAAATTGCTTAAGCTTACAGCAGTAGAGTTCTGGCTATTCTTTTCTACAAATAGCTAAGAACGAGAACCCACAGCTATATCTCACACTGTTACAGTCTGGGTGTGGCACCATTACAGTTTCTCTATGTAGTTTTCTCATCATTTGAAAAAAAATTATTCCTATTCTTCCATATTCTGATGAATAGACTCTTTTCTAGGAATTGGTGAAGAAAAGGGTCATGTATATAAAATTTTATTTTGTTGTCAGGCAGCATAAAAAGAAAATGCGGCTTTACAGTGTTTACATTATGTCATTTTTCAAGCTCCAATAGAAAGTGTTCATCAGTGTGCCACAGAAATGAAGACAGTTTTTTTTTTTTCCCCTCTCATCTTAGATAATGAAAGCTCTTCCCCTTTTGAGGAGGTAGAAAAGAAAGTAAGCCATGGGGTAAAAACAACATCAATACCTGAGAGGCAACAAATGCTAACTAACTTCCAAAGCTCTTGAAAAGGGATCAGATCTCCCAGATGTTAAGAGATAATGAGATCAAAATTTTCCTAAGAGTGACCAGAGCTCCACAAAGCGATCTGTTTTGCTGATCAACAATCCCAGAAAACTTCCCTGGGGAATCCAGGAAACTGCATCTGGAACTCCAGAGAAGGACCCTATGCAAATATACTATGCAAATCTCAGAAACTGCCTCTGAGACCACAACTTAAAAGAAGACTCAGAGAAATATATAAACCCCTAGACCAGCCAATGAGAATGGTTACCCACTCTGGGAACCCCTCCCTTTGGGAGCTTTTCTCTCTCTCGTAGGGTATAGTGGCTTTGAGAGAAAGTGGACTGGAACTGAAGGCCGTGGCCTGGGGTACACTGAAGGCCTCCACTGGACATCAAGGCCCACCGGGGTCCCGAGGGGTGACCTGCACCTCTCTTTTGGCAGTTCTTATGGACTTTGGGAGAAAGCAGTTTAAAATTGATGGCACATGGCTAGGGCTACTCTCAAGTCATGTCCATAAGGCAGCTGCCAGACACCAGGGTCCTTACAGCTGGCATAAGGTAAAGGAAACGTCCATTTTACT
The DNA here is from genome assembly GCF_963383645.1 of Muscardinus avellanarius. Lineage (NCBI taxonomy): Eukaryota > Metazoa > Chordata > Mammalia > Rodentia > Gliridae > Muscardinus > Muscardinus avellanarius. The sequence continues at coordinate 71,611,332 of NC_137793.1, read as the reverse complement.
TTGATGGACAGGCAGTATAAGCAGAGCATTTGGATCTTTAAGGAGGCATTTAAAGGACCAGGGCCTTTGTCTCCCCATGGTTGAGGCTATCCCATTGTTTCAAGAAGTGATGATTTTCCATTAATCCAGTTGAATAAACCAAAGAATAAGTGACTTACCCATTTCACACAAATACAAAAAATGAAAGAACTCAAGTTCAGATCATCTGACTCTAAATTTCAGGCTTTCTGGACAACAAATGATTGGCAGAACAGCTTTTCATGTGTTAGTCATTGATCTTTTTCTGCCTGGTTCATTTTATGAAATCAGTACCCCATATCTTAAAAACAATGCGTGACTATGCCATTAGCAAATTTGTTAATATAGACATGCCATGTTAAGTCACAAGGAAGCTAACTCAATTACCCTTTTGTTTTTTGCTTGATTTTTGGTAGGAATACAGAAGACTTTTGTTTGTGGTTAGCCTTACGACATGTTATAAACATCAACATGATACATTAACTATCTAAAAGGAGCTGCAGTGTGTTAAATGTTTGTTAGAAAATGAAACTTTTAAATCCTATTAATATAATAGTTTAACTCTGAAAACACAATTGTATTAACCACTAAACAGCTCCGCCAGAACTTGGATGCTTACAAAAGGAAGAGAGCCAAACAGGGAAACGTCAAATAGGTGAGACCTAGGAGTAGTCACTAAACTTCTGTGTATAGCCTCAGATATTCAGTGCTTGGGGTGTAGCTCAATGGCAGAGCACTTTCCTAGTATGCCCAAAGGCCTGGACTTAATTCTCAGCCCTGAGGGGCAGGGAAAAGCTTGGTGCTACTTGCCTAATCTTTCTCTTTATATGCATCAAGAATCATAAGACCTTATAAATATATAAAGTCAGTGATTAATAGTGAGAAATATATGCAGCTTATGGTGCATACTTGTAAACATTTATATTAAGGCAAATTTTTCACTTCTGTTATTCTTAGATACACACAGAAAACTTGAGATCTGTATTTTCCTCCATCTTTCATTAATAAATGGAAACATTATCTGATCTCACAAGGGTGCTTTATCCAATAATTTATTTTCAACATGCCAGGTATATTCCAAATATGTACTCTTTCTCCAAGATGACTCTTGCTACATACATATAGGACCTTAGTGATACTCTCCCTCAGTTGTGGAAAGACAAAGCCCTTAGATTTTGGATCCTCATAGGTGCTTATCTAAGTCATGGTTCTGGCTAGTTGCCAGAAATAGAGATGGATAACACAAAACTGATCCTGCCTGACATGTTAGTACCCTGCTTAGAAGTATGTGGCCTGAGCCAGAGTCCTCATCCACGGCAGGCTTTCTATTCCCAACCCCATGGCCCACCTGGTCTGTTAGGCCTCCAGAGCTGCACTCTGCTCCCCTTCACATGGGGAGCACTTAACAACTTCTAGATTTCTCATATACTACATATTTCATGAGGAGCCATGTGTTGAAAACTAACAAGAACATAAGTGAAAACAAATAGGTCATGGAGCAGCTTCTCTAATCCCCTCCTGGTGAAGGAGCCCAGTGTCCTCCTCAGCAGATACAGGTGTCTCTAAAGAGGCAACGATGAGGTTGGTTTGTCAAAGGATGAACATTGCAGAAACTAAAATCAGTTACCAAAACTTGAAAAAACTGACATTTCTAGGGTGAATACTTGTTACTAGGATATCACTGACCAGGAATAAAAAGCAAAAACAGAAACAGGAAGTAAATAGGAAAATGTCTCCTTTTTCCTTTACAATGTTGTATTCTTTGTTAGCACTCTCCACTAGAAGAATCTAAAGAAAGCAGCTGAAGCCGGGAGTGGTGGCGCACACTTGTAATCCCAGCATTTGGGAGGCTGAGACCGAAGGATTGTGGTTCGCGGACAGCCTCAGCTACTTAGTGAGGCTCTCAGCAACTCAGTGAGACCCTGTTTCAAAATAAAATAGAAAATAGGTCTGGGAATATAGCCTGGAGGTAGAAAGTCTCTGAGTTCCACCCAGTACCACCAAAAATAAATTAATTAATTAAATAAAAATATAATAAAATCAGACAGGGGGTGTAGCTCGGAGGTCGAATGACTCTGGGTTCCATCCCCAGACCCGCAAAAATAAATAAATAAATAAATAAATTAATAAACAAATAAAAAATGAATAAATAAAATAAAGAAAGCAGCTGAAAAAGAGCAGTCATACAGTCTACAATGTCCCAGTTCTAGCATATGAAATATAAGAAGATGGGGATGGGCGTGGTGGCACACGATTATAATCCCTGCATTTGGGAGGTGGAGACAGGAGGATCGTGCAGGTTTGAAGCCAGCCTTGCTGGCTTAAGAGACCCTGTTTCCAAATAAAAATATAAAAATAGGGCTAAGAGTGTAGCCCGGAGGTAGAAGAGCTTCCAGGAACCTCAGTACCAAAAAAAAAAAAAAAAAAAAAAAATGCCTGGTGTGGTGGCACACGCTTGTAATCCCAGCATTCGGGAGGCTGAGACCTGAGGATCACAGTTCGTGGACAGCTTCAGCTACTTAGTGAGGCCCTCCGCAACTGAGTGAGACCCTATTTCAAAATGAAGAATAAAAAATAGGGCAGGGGGTGTATCTTAGAGGAAAAATGCCTCTGGGTTCCATCCCTAGACCCGCAAAAAAAAAAAAAAAAAAAGAAGATGGGTATTAGCTGAGAGGCAAGAAATGCCATAATAAATGGTTGGGTCATTTCATCTATAGTATAAATTTTTATAAAGCAAGGACAATAACTTATAATATATATAGATATACACATATATGTGTATATCTATATATACATGTATATTTCTATGGATGATATTAATGGAGACAGTGGGTATTTAATTTTTAAAAATTTAATAACTATCAAATACTCATTTTTTTCTACTGTTGTATATAGCATATTTATTCTAAGAGATGCTAAGAAACTAATTCTACAAATTTAGCAATTATTTCCCCTCCATTATCTGGAGTCCCTTTGGTATCCCCAGTGCTCCCTAGTTTGGGTATATTAGAGAAAACATATATCCCTTCTCTTTCTGTGCCTGGCTGATCTCACTTAACATAATGCTCTCCAGATGTTTCCATCTTCTTGCAAATGGCATGATTTTGTTCTTCTTTATAGCTGAATAGAATTCTATTGTGTGTATTTCCCATAATTTTACAATCCATTCATCTGTTGATGGAAACCTAGATTGGTTCCATATTTTGGCTATTACAATTGTGTTGCTATGAACATAGGGATGCATATGTTACTGTAGTCCTCTGATTTCAATCCCTTTGAAATAATATGCAGGATTGGTAGAGCTGGATCACATGGTGGATCTATTCCCAGTTTTTTAAGAAATCTCCACACTGATCTCCATAGTGGTTGAACTAGTTTGCACTCCCACCAACAGTGTAAAAGAGTTCCTCTTTCCCCACATCCTTGCCAGCACTTGTTATTTGACTTCTTTATGTTTGCCACTCTGTTTGGGGTTAGATGGAATCTCACTGTAGTTTTGATTTGCATCTCCCTGATGGCTAATGATGAACATCTTTTAATATATCTATTGGCCATTTCAGCAAACTTGAATAAAAGGATAGGAGAGAAAGAAGGCTGAGGTTGATTAATGGAAGAGCTACATCCAAATATGTGTAAAACTATGAATATAGCATGGTTAACTTGGACACTCACTGTTGCAAAGAGGATCCTCCTGCCTCAGCCTCTCAAGTACTGGAATTATGGGTGTACCACCACACCAGGATTCATTGTAATTTTGTCATTTTCTTAATCACAAATTAAGCCATGTATACTTTCATTAAAAAAAAAAAAACTTAGTAATGATATATGTTAACCCCAAGGAACAGCAAGCTAAAGGATATTCTAAGGAAAGTAGAATTACTAAAAAGATTTGTTTCTGCCCAAAGACACAGATTGAACTAAAAGTCTAACATAAGTAGCATTCAGGGTTTGTTGTCATTTTTTATGAAATATCAGTTAATATTTCTTTTATTCAATCTATGCATCCCACAAAGAAGTAGATAGGTAGAACTTACTGAATTATATAATGAAATATTATGGCAATGGTAAGACTCAGAAATGTTCCTACTCTAAGTCCTAGACTTTAGTATAATTAACAAATTGTATAACTTTGGAAAGTAATTCAAAGGGGCTTAATGATCTTACATATTCATTTTCCTTCTGAAGTGTTTTTTTTTTTTTTTTTTTTTTTTTTTTTTTTTTCGTGGTACTGAAGTTCCTGGAAACCCTTCTACCTCTGGAATACACTCCCTGACCTATTTTTTATATATTTTTTTAATTTGGAAACAGGGTCTCCTAAGCCAGCGAGGCTGACTTTGAACCTGTGTGATCCTCCTGTCTCCGCCTCCCAAGCATGGGGATTACAAGCGTGCGCCACAATGCCTGGCCCTTCTGAAGTTTAATAGAAGAAAAAGTAGACATACAATACATTGTTAAAGGGCTATTTAACGCTTTCTTTTTGGCTTCATCACCATGAGTATGCATATGTGTTGAAAATTGAGAAACCCAATAATCATCTTTTGATGAATCCTTAGTAGCTCTTTTGTGCTCCTGTGTCTTCTCCTCACTTCACAGTTCACAGTGGAATATGCCTACTTTGATTTTGCACACAGGTGAATGAGTTTGATAAATTATTGGACCAGAGTCTCGACATCTTGTACCTTAAAGTACCAAACACTTTCCCCTCTCAGAATTTTTGAGCTTGCCGTTCCTTCTACCTACAGTACTCTTTCACCACAGTTGAATCCCCCACTTCAGCCAAGTCTTTTCAGTTGTCACCTCCTTGAAAAATACTTTTGGATTCACCCTATCTAATTTACACCACTCCCACTCTTTTCTTATTATCCTGGTTTATTCTTGCTCATAACATTAAACAATACCTGAAGATATATTTATTTGCTTGTTTTCCTATTTGTTGTATGTCTACTCATTAGAAGTGCACATGCATGAGAGAGTCATTGTTGAGTCAGGCATGGTGGCAAATGCCTGTTATCCCAGTAATTGGGAGGCTGAGATAGGAAGATGGCAGGTTTGAGGACAGTTTAGTGAGAATCTCAGCAACTTAGCAAGACCCTGTTTCAAAATAAAAAAACAAAAGGGGGACCTAGCTCAGAGGTATAATGCCTCTGGGCTCAATCCCCAGTACAAAAAAAAAAGAAAAAAAAGAAAAAAAAAAAGAATACTATCAGTATCATTTAACATTTATTCTTAGTACTTAAAATTTATTAGCATGTACTATTCTAAATACTGTTATATATTAAATCCTTTAATCCTCACAATGTCAGAAGTAGGTAATTTTACTGCCTCTACTTTATCCATGAGGAAGCTGATGTACTGATGCCAGGGAGTTTAAGCAACTTGTCCTATACACTAAGAGCCAGATCAGAATTTAAACTCACACCACTTTTGCCAAGAAAGGCTTAAATTCTGTGTCACAGTGAAGATATCTGGCTTTTAAGCCCATTTTTTATTGCTTCTTTCTATATCTTCTTCTATACTAAATACTATGCAATATAATTAGCATTTCATATATTTCCTTAAATTATTATTTTGCTTTGTGTGTCGATTTTTTCTTTGCTGATAGTTTAATATTTGCTCATTTTGTCTGTTTAACTCCAGTGGTAAATAAAGAAGCAATAACTTGGGGTTTGAATTATTCTAGCAGCTAACTAGTGTCTTACTAAGTATGAAATAACAAACCAATATGTACAAAATTAATTAGCTTTGCTTATTGAAAAATCTTTTGCTCTTAATCATAAAGACAGACTTTCGTACTTTTCAAAAGTGTAATAAATTCTTATTTCTCTTAAAGTATCATCTTAATGATCATACTCCATAATTTCTTCAGCTATGCAAAAATGAAAGACTAATATCATCTAAGGCATGGCTTATGTGACCCAGGTCTGCCCAGAATCTTAAGATATATTTTAAAGATGGACATTAATATGAAAGCAGGTATACTATTTGCATATATATGCCCAAATTGGGCTAGGACCATCTCTACTGATGCCTCATATAGTATCCATATGATATCTTTGTTTGTTTGTTTGTTTGCTTTGTTAAATGAATTAAAAAGCTATTACTTCCCAATATTAGTGAGGTGGTAGTGGGGGTGATAGAAGTTTTTTAGGTACCAGGATGTACCTAATGTGCAACTGAGAAATTCCAGTAATGGCTACTGCTGCCATTTTTTGGACCAAGAACTTAGCAGACACAAAGCAAGGGATGGTCCTTAGGACTTTTGTCACTACTGCCTACAAAATAAATTCCAGGGAGCATCTTCCTAATATCACTGTCTTTCAAATTGAGATGATTTATGAGTGGATTCTTGAACCTCAGTTGTAAGAGGGACTGAAAGAGTGAGGGTCTGATTTTGACCTTGTTGAAGAGGGATAAAATACAGGACATTTTCAACATAAGAGGAAGCCTTTCAAAAAGTTACTGGGCTCTAGACATTATGAGTTTTAACTCTTTATAGAAAAAAGATTAAAGAGGAAAATAATCACACATGTTTTTAAAGTGATAATGACCTTAAATGAATATTTACTAGCTCTCAAAACAGAAATGGCTGAATATGGTGACACATACCTGTAATCCCAGTATTTGAGATCCTGAGACAGGGTCCCAAGTTCCAGACCAGTCTCAGTAACTTAGCAAGACTGTCAGCAAGTCAGTGAAACTCTATTTCAAAATGAAAAATGAAAAATGAAAAAGGGTTGGGGTTATAACTCAAAGGTAGAATGACTCTGAGTTTAGTCTCTAGCAGCCAAAACAAAGCAAAACAGCAACATCAATAATACACACACACACACAAAAAAAAGAGAAGAATTTTAATAGTATACTTGAAACAAACACAGTTCCATCTGTGAAAGTGACTTCATCCAAGGGGTTGAACTCTGATTCTGAGGAGATATTTACAAAATAAAGCCAAATCATATCAGATACAAAAGAAAATCTGACATTCCCTCAAAGCAAATATAATGGTGATGATGGTAATGATGATGATGATAATTATTATTATATGTTCTCTAGTAAACACATGGTAAAAAAAAATCTAACTTCTTTCTCTTGCAAAATTATGGGAACAAAGGAAAGTGTCTTAATTGTCTAGCATGTTTGAAGCTGCAGTCAGAGATTTGCATCTCAATTTAGTTAGTTTACATGCCAGAATCTACCATTTAAATTTAACAAAGAAATAAGTTTGACCACCAATTAGAGGTACAGGTCAGCACACTAAAACCTTGGAAGAAAGAATTCATCTATAATTGGCTATGTTTGGTGCTCTAAGTCTAGCAAATAAAAAGTGTGGTGGAATACTTGACATAATCTAATCAGTCTAATTCCAAAACAGTTCTGTGGTTCAATGCACAACTTTGTGCACAAATTTATATTTAGTACAAAAACTCCTCTTTGTAGAATAAGTTGTTAATGTTACTTATTATTTATTCAAGGTTTCTAAAGCCATTGGCTATCAGATAATAAAAGTAAAGCTACAGAAAAGTAACCATTACTCATACTTTATATATTAAATTTTTTAAAAAGCTCAAATTATCTGAATCTCAGTATATGAAATATAATAGTGATTTCAATCCTTATCAGAAACATTTTATTTAGAAGTTTTTCTTTTCTTTTCTTTTCTTTTCTTTTCTTTTCTTTTTTTGTGGCTCTGGGGATTGAACCCAGAGGTATTCTATGTCTGAGCTAAGTCCCCAGCCTGATTTTATTTCTTATTGGGAAACAGAGTCACAATAAGTTGCAGAGGGCCTTGCTAAGTTGTTGATGCTGGCTTTTATCCTGCGATCCTCCTGTCTCAGCCTCCAAAGTATTGAGATTATAAGCATGTGCCACCATGCCTGGCATTAGAAGTTTATTTTTCATATAGTAAACAGTCTACCATACAAATATAGGTATTGATTTCCTCAACAAAAATCCCAATGCTTAGAAAATGAACCCAAGAATTAATAAATAAGATATCTAATTAAAATGCTTCTACACATCAAAGGAAAAATTAATCAAGAATATAAAGAAACTATTAGCAAAAGCAATAAGGCAAGAAAAGAAAATCAAAGAAACAAAGATACGAAAAGAAGAACCAAAATTATCTCTTTTTGAAGATGATATAATCCTATATTAGAAGATCAAAAATATTCAACTAAAAGACTTCTAGAGTTTCAGCAAAGTAGCAAAATGAAAAAAATCAGTCTAAAAATAATTAGCTTTTCTATACATCAATCATGAATCTACTGAAAGAAATCCACAAAACAATTCCATTTACAATATCCTCAAAAATACAAAAACAAAACAAAACAACAAACAGAAATAAATTTAACCAACTAAGTAAAAGACTTATACAATGATAATTACAAAACACTAAATAAAGAAACTGAAGATCTTGGAAGATAGAAAGACTTTCATGCTGTTGGATAGAAAAAATAAATATAAAAATGGCCAATCTACCAATAGTGAGCTACAGATCCAATGCAATTAAAATATAAATTTCATTCTTCAAAGAGGTAGAAAAATCAGTCCTAAATTTCATATGGAGAAACAAAAGACTCAGACCCAAAGCAGTTATCAGTAATAAGAATCATGCAGGAGGCAACACAATTTCTGATTTCAAATTATATTATGGAGTTATCCTAATAAAAATAACATGGTATTGGGACAAAAACAGACACAGAGACCAGCAGAATAGAACAGAAGATACAGAAAGAAATTCACACACAAGAGCTAATTAATTTTGTGACATATACTAAGAAAAAGATAACCTTTTCAACAAATATTGTTGGGAAATCTGGTTATCCATTTGTAGAAAATGAAATTAATCCCCAGCCTCATACACTGCACAAGAATCAACTCAAGATAGACCAAAAACTTAGATCAGAGACTTTTTTCAATTACCAAAGAAAAGCATAGGATTAACATTCCGACATACAGGCCACTTTAAAGCTTTCTCAACAGATCCCCAAATCTCAGGAAATTAAAACAAAAAAAGGGGAAGGTATAAGTTTAAAAGCCTCTATGCAACAAAGAAAGTCATCTACACCTCTGATAGAGAACTAATATCCAGAATATACAAGAATTTATGAAACTTAACACTAATATTAAAACCAAATCAAGAAATGAGCAATTGAACTAAATAGATACTTCACAAAATAACTACAAATGGCCAATAAATATATAAAAAGGTTCAACATTATTAGCAATCAAGGAGATGCAAATCAAAACTTCACTGAAGAGCCGGGTGTGGTGGTGCATGTTTGTAATTCCAGCATTTGAGAGGCTGAGACAGGAGGATCGTGGTTCGTGGTTTGAGGACAGCCCGTAGCTACTTCGTGAAGCCCTTTGCAACTCAACGAGACCCTTTTTCAAAATACAGAATAAAAAATAGGGCTGGAGATGTAGCTCAGAGGTAGAAAGCCCCTGGGTTTCATCCTCAGTACTGCAAAACAAAACAAAACAAAAAAACTTCACTGAGATTTTTATCTAAACCTTGTTTGAGTGACAATCATCAAGAATATAAACAAGAATAAATGCTGGCAAAGATGTGGGGAAATAGGAACTCTTACACACAGTTGGTGGAATTGCAAATTAGTGAGATCACTGCTACTATGAAGATCAGTGTGGAGGTTCCTCAGAAAACATGTAATGGAACAACCACACAATCCAGCTATCTCATTCCTTGGATCTTTCCAAAAGAATTGAAGTCAGAATACTATAGTGAGACATGCATAATATCTATGTTTGCAGCAGCACAATTCACAATAGTCAAGTCATAGACTCAACCTAGGTATTCATAAACAGATGGATTGATTACAAAATTGTGAGATATATACACAATGGATTTCTATTTAGCAATAAAGAAGAACAAACATATCATTTGCAGAAAAATGAATGGATCTAGAGAATAGTATGCTAAGTAGAATTAGACAGTCACAGAAAATGAAAGGTCATATGTTTTCTCTCACACATGGAAGCTAGGGAGAAATTTGGATACAAGAGAGACTCCAAATAAAGAAAAACAAACCCCACTGAAGTGAAAGAGGAGGTTTACTGGAGGCTGGTGGTGAGGAGGCAGAATTAATAATGAAGACAACACTTTCATTGGCACTATTTACATATACAAAATTATCACTGCCAATCTTAATATGATGTATGGGGAAGAGGAAGAGTGGGATGGGAGCTGGGAGGAAGCTCAACAAGTACTGGTGCATATTGGTGTCTACCACTCTGAACTTCATTATGGTGTGAGATGACAGTGGACCAATACAAGTATATTAAAAATGGTGAGACGATATTTACAATATATTTGAAATATTTAAAAACATGTAGAGTTATAACATTTTAAACCTTGTCAGATCTTCAGATCTATTTTTATCTTGTGTTTGGCAATCTCTTGTTCTATTATTTGTATCATACTCAAAATAAATAAATAAATAAATAAATAAAGTACTTGATTCAGGCAAAATAAATATATAAATATATAAATACCTGATACAAGCAATAAAAAAGTATGTGTGTGTGTGGGGGGGGAAGCAGCTTCATTTTGTAGTTTCACCTCTCTCCAGATGAAAAACAGTGAAAATTGTTTGCGACCTTCTGGTCTAAACATGAGATGCCAAGAAAAATGATATCTGTTTGGCAAAATTTAGGGATAAAAGTAAAATGGTAGCATGGTCCTTCCTAATATTATATTTAACAACAATTTCTTGGACATGACACTGACAACACAGGCAACAACAACAACAACAAAAAACGGAATAAATGGACCACATTAAAATGAAAACATTTGCACATCATACAACATGGTGTAAAAACACGTAGATAGAAAATACTTGTAAATCATATACAAAAAATCAGTTAATAACCCAAATATATAATGATTTTTTAAAACTTCAGAAAACCACAAATGACCTGATATAAACATGTTTCTTCAATCAAAATATATAAATTAAAAGAAGCTCATTAGGGAACTGTCTAGGCATATTTGCCATGTATTGCAATGAGTTACAAATGGGAAACTCTTCCTTAATGGATACAGAATTTTTATTGGGTGTGATGGAAAGTTTTGGAAATGAATAGTGTTGATAGTGGTTCAACAATGTGGATGTTATTGATGTCATTCAATTGTATACCTAAAATGGTTAAAATGGCAATATTTAATGTAATATGTTTTACCAATATAAAATATTTTAATTACTAAAAAATACAAATGGCCAATAGATACTTGAAAAATGTTCAACATTTTTAGCAATTAGGGAAATGTAAATAAAAAGTATATTGAGATTTTCTCACTCCAGTTTAGAATGACAATCATCAGGAATACAAATAATAATAAATGTTGGCAAGGATGTGGCAAAAAGGAACATTTATTCACTACTGGTGATACATTAATTATCAAGTTTCATGACCCATGTATGCCACTACTCACTAATTAGCCAAAAGAATTATCCCAAATAATTAGTCATCATACTGTGTCAGAAATATCACACATGTTTATAACCATATAATTCACAATAGCCAAGTTATGGAACCAGCATAGGTGTCCATTAACAGATGAACTGATAAAGAAAATGTGGCATATATACAAAATGGAATTTTATTCACCCAGCTTCAAGAATAGGGTTTTGTTATGACTTGAAGCAAAGGGGATAGAACCGGAGAACATCAAGCTAAATGAGATAAGCCAGACTCAGAAAGTCAAGGATCATAAGTTTTCTCTGTGTGGAAGCTAGAAAAAAATAAGGAAAAGGAAGAATCTCATGAAAAGAGAAGGGATACCAGTAAAGTAGAAAAGCAGACAATAAAGTTGGGGGGGGAAGGAAGAGGATATGGGATGTACAGGGGAATAAAATAGACCAAACTATGCTATGCGCAGATGCAAATATATCACAGTGAAGAATACTATTATATATAATTATAATTCCCAAATAAAACATTTTTAAAATTAAGTTGTATTTATCATTAAACAAAGTTGATTATAAACATCCAAAATATCTTTTCTGAACAACATCAAAGCATTTTCTAACTTCAGGTATATTATTTTGGCTCCTACATTATTTAGAAGTTTATAGCTGGGCGTGGTGGCACACACTTGTAATCCCTGCACTTGGGAGGCAGAGACAGGAGGATCGTGCAGGTTCGAAGCCAGCTGTACTGGTTTAGGAGACCCTGTTTCCAAATAAAGTATAAAAATAGGTCTGGGAGTGTAACCCGAGGCAGAAGGGTTTCCAGGTACCCCAGTACCACCAAAAAAAAAAAAAAAAAAGAAGTTTATAAAAAAGTTTTGGAAAATTGTGATGAAAACATCCCATATCATCTCATAGTTTTAAAAAGACCATATAGATTTTATTATGACTTGGATGATCAGAGAAGTTATTTAAATTCCCAAGTTAAAGAATCAAAAACATTTTTTACTTTATCGTCTTAATTAAAATTATGTTTTTGGTCTTGTGAATGTTACCAGCCATCACTCCCAGACTATTACTTCTTAGGTATATTCTTTATTCAGTTACCAGAATTATCTTTCTTAAACCAAATCCTCACATGCTTTCATCAAAGTACCAGTGATTCCTTCTTGTCTGTAGGGCAAATTTTAGCACCTTAAGAGGCTTTTAACATGTTTCAGTCTCATGTTTACAGATCAATTTCTGGACACTGCAAAATATACACACAACATATCAACAGATCCAACAATTTTCTGGTCTCTAGAGGTATCGTGTTCTTTGGTAATAATCTTTTTCATACTCTATTTTCTCTGGCAAACAAATGATGATGATGATGATGATGATGATGATGATGATGGTGGTGGTGGTGATGATGATGGTGAGTATAGTAGTGATAAGTATTATCCAAGACTTTTCTATTAGCACAAATTTAAGCATTCCACATGCATTGTCTTTTAATTTAAAATTCCTTATTAATTTCCCTTCTTCGCAGATATGAAAACTGAAGTCTGCAGAGAATACATTCAATGAGCTATTAGAAGATTTTTCTTACACAAAAAAGAATTTAAAAACTCACTTTGGAAAGTATGCTTAAGATCAAAATACAAGGAACATTATTTGAATGTAAAATTCATGTATGCTTTCTGGTTTTAAGAAAATTACTTTCCTTCTGTAGGGCTTAGATTCTGTCATTTTCCTGAAGTGCATCTTTTACTTGGACTTCTTGCTACCCACTTTCTATGTGAAACTGGCAGACTCATGAGTTGAGTTTAAACATATTTCCAATATCAAGTCTATTATGAATGCATTCAAAATAATACCTCTATTACATTTTATATATCTGAACTTAGTGCTTCTAAGTGAGGGAAAGACCAGGAATGCTGCATTAGCAAAGATTCTAACACATGGAAGCAGTGGATAAACTATTCCTTCTCTCTGTTTCTTTGATGCAAATAGTTACTTTTCCAACACATGTGAATAATAGTTAACCATGAGCAGAAGATGCTACAGAGAAAAGGAGAAATAAGCTTTTATCAATCACATGGAGCTAGCAAGAATTTTCTCAGTATTGTCATTAGAAATTTTATAAGAATCCATTAGAATTTTTCTCCTGTGGCAATCCATATGTCAACTGAAGCCCTGATATGGCCAGACTCAGTACAATGTTTTGTGGCAGAGTTTCCACTGTTTGTTCCCTGAGTAAAGAGGCTGTCTTAGAATCAGTAAATGATAATTACAATAATGTTATTGTTGAGTGAATGATAGCTAAATTTTGCTAAGGGCTTACTGTGTGCCAGGCTGTAGTCTAAGTACTTTGCATTGATTGGCTGACTTAATCCTCATCATAGCATAATTGAGGAAGATACTGTTATTGACATTTTTCTATTGAGAAAAGCAAGGACATGAATAATTGAACAACTGAAGGTCACTCCCTCTGAGTGGCAGAGCTAGAAGAGTTTTAATTCCGGCAGTCTGGTTTCAAGTCGCCCTCTTCAAAATTGAAGAAGACTCGATGACATGAAATGAGCAAAAGTGACCTCCTCAGACCTCTGTAAGTGCACAGAAAAGCTATCTCCTAAATTCTTTTGAAAGACCAGAAATAAAGCAACTGTAAACAGAATTGCTTTACTGTCTTTCTATAAATCTATTGAAGCATACAACACTGGCTGTTTTGTTGGAATTTCCTGTTTACTTGTTTCCCAGTGAATGGGATCCTCTTAGTGTGTCTTGGTTCTGCAGTGTCCAATTATGTGAGCTGAAATTCCTCAAAGAGAACAAAATCTCATCATCACCACAACATGCAATAATACAATTTTTGATCATTTGAAATGAATATTAAGCTGAACAAATCAGTTTTTTCCTTCTAAACAGAAAAATTTCTTAATTCTACAAAGAATTTGACAGATAATAGACTATAGTGGAAAAGAGTGGAAAAACAATGAAAAAGCTTAGGCATACAATCTAAAATCTGCTAGTTTTTCTGCCTAAATCTCATAGAATACAACATAAGTTTTTTTTATTTATGACTAAGCAATTTTCAAGTATTCATGCAGCAAACATATTTTATGTGAACTATAATTTGTTTTAAATGTTTAATCAAAATGACAATGCTATCCAGGACAGTGAAATAGTTACAAAAATAAATGCAAAAAGCAAGTAAGTTAATTTAACAAGAAGTAGGAAAAAATGCCATGTATCCTTTGGATACAATAAAGTAGTGCCCTCATTGTTTTAACTTTTATAGCTTTTATCTTTCATGTACATAATAGGATTCTATTTGGATGCTATTCACTTTGAACAAATGTATAAATTTTTTCATTATTTTACATTTTTAAAAAAATTTGAAAATATTTGATGTATAGAAAGCTGGATACTTAGATATGCTTTGGCTAAGACATTTAATTTCATGTAGCCTCACTAAACCTCCACTGAGAACCACTGATACTAGCCAACGGGGTCATTAAAAGATTTAGGAATCATGCATTATGATTAGGATTGCTTCTGTGATTACAGTATGGCAGAATGTGTCTGGATGCACAAAGGCTATATCAGAGGTGAGAAATGATGAAGGTCTGACATAAGAGTATAGTCATAGGTACAAATATGTTTCCATGGATCTGAAGTGTATTTTTGAGGTAAAATGAACAGGATTTGGTAAATGAATATGGGGTATGAGAATCCAGAAAATACAATATTATCTTAGGTTTTTTTTTTTGTTTTTTGGTGGTGGTACCGGGGTTCCTGGAAACCCTTCTACCCCTGGGCTATACAAACCCTTCTACTCCTGGGCTATACTCCCAGACCTATTTTTTAGATTTTTTTTTTTTAATTTGGAAACAGGGTCTCCTAAGCCAGTGAGGCTGGCTTTGAACCTGCGTGATCCTCCTGTCTCCACCTCCTAAGCATGGGGATTACAAGCGTGCGTCACCATGCCTGGCTTGTTTTGTATTTAATATTGAATATCAAACCTAGGGATTCAGACATGTTAGGCAAACACTCCACCACTGAGCTATACCTCAATCCTAAAATGACTCATATTTCCCAATTGAATATTTGGGTATATAAAGATGTTTCATTATGTGAGAATAAGGAAACCAAAAGTTATGGTTCCTTTGCACTTCAGGATTGAATTCAACAATTGCCATGGGTTCAGTTTTCAGGAAGCATAAGCTAAGACAGATATTCCATTGGTGTGATTGACCAAGAGAGTGATCTCAGAAAAAAAGGGGTAAGAAGAGCGAGGTAGGGAAGAGGGTCAAGGTAAGCAGGTATGTGATCTCAGGTGGAGTCTTGCTTCAAACTCATGGAGAGATCTGGAACACAGTTGCACCACAGAACTTCTTTCACTTTGAGTTCAGGGAGCAGAGTCCTGAACCTGCCTGTCAGCCATCATCAGCTGAGGTTTAGGGATTATAGCCTTTGGGACTATATTAATCAAGGATTTCTAAAAAAAAAAAAAAATAGAACCTGCAGAATATGTATATTATGAAAGGGGATTTACCAAATTGTCTTACACACTTGAGAAGCTGTATAGTCCCAAAGTGGCTCTCTATATGCCAGAGAGTCAGAAGAACTAGTAGCTTCTCAGTCCAAGAAGCTGGGGCCTCAGAACAGGAGGGATCAATAATACCCATGACTCCAGTCCAAGATGGAAAAGGCTGGAAACTCCCTAGAGAATCACGTAGGAAAAGTGAATCACGTAGGAAAAGTAAATGAGCTGGAGTCCAATACCCTCAAAGAGCATCAGCAGCAGATGCCTGCTCAGTGAGGATCCGGTTTGCCTTCACATCACTTCCTGCTTCTTCTACCCTTTATTCCATCTGCTCTTTAGCCTATTGGACGGTGCTGCCACATTCAGGACAGGACTTACCCCTCAATTTGCTATCCCCATGCCAGTCATCTCATCAGTACAAGCAGAAGTCTCTTAAATCTACTTGTCTCTCAGTCCAATCAAGTTGACAATCCATATCACTGGGACCAAACATATTTCCTTTGGCTAAGGGAAATTATACGGTGAAGAGGGTTCCTATTAGCTATTATCAGCTGTAGGGAAGAAAAGTATTATCTTCTCATAACTCATCATTAGGTTCAAGCCTAAGATACTTATCATGATACAGATTAATAAAAGGAAATCCAGCCAGATGAATTGCTACATGCATGTGATCCCAGTACTTGGGAGGCTGGGACAGGGAAGTGTATGTTCACAGCCAACCTCAGCAACCTAGTGAGACCTTGTTTTAAAATTAAAAAAAAGTAAAATAAAATTGGGCTGGAGGTATAGCTAAGAGGTACAATGCCACTGGGTTCTATTCCAAATGTCACAAAAAAATTTTAAAAAGAATTATAACAAATTGACTTGCTATAAATAAGCTTTATGTGGCATGGAATCCTTCAGAAATGATCACCTTAAGGCTGAGGAAAAGCTTTATACTTTTATTCTTAAATAAGATAAAGAACGGGCAGTTATGAGAAGTGTATTTCGATTTAAAAAAAGGAGCATGACCTAATATTAATAAATTGAGGGAACTTAGGCTAATTTGTTCACATTCTTCTTGGCCTTTCTTTGTAACATTTATTTCCTCTAGTTATAGGACAGGACATCTATCACATTAGAGTCTTCAGCTTAGACTTTTCAGCTTCTGAAGTTTTTATCAATTTCTTCCAGATAATAATAGTATGGCAAGGCACCACATTTATGGGTAGTATTCCCTTGTACCCTGCCACAACCACCTGGGAAGCTGGAGAATAGGTAGACTGGCAGGTAAACTGTAACAGAATACAAAGACATAAACTACAGATGCGTAACATTAATTTGGAGCTATTCCTTAAAAGAGAGGGCGGAAGCACCTAAATTTTTTTTTTTTTTTTTTTGGTGGTACTTGGGGTGGAACCCAGGGGCTTTCTACCTCTGGGCTATATTCCCAAACCTATTTAATTTTTATTTGGAAACAGGGTCTCACTAAGTCACTGAGAGCCTTACTAAGTAAGAAGCTGAGGCTGACTTCAACCTGTGTGACCCTCCTGTCTCAGCCTCCCAAGCACAGGGATTAAAAAAGCATGCACCACCATGCCTGGCCACCTAAATGTTTTAAAATGTCAAATGACAAAGAGGTCATACTCAGCCCAGAGAAATTTGAGACAGACCGGTCACTAACTAAGCCACGTGCTGACTTTCTCAATACCACCAATGCACATGATATTGGTTCCACCAACGAATGCAGATGGGGGATTCATTTCTACTTAAAGAATCAAAGAAGTTCATAGTAGTGTAACAACACAAGAGGTAAGAACTGTCTGCAGAAGAAAATGCACCAAGTGTTACATGCATGTGTGTTTGACTCACTTTGAACTTCACTATGACTTATAATTAGTTATGCACTAATAAAAGTATTTAAGAAAAAGTTCAAAACCAGACTCCCTTGCTCTCTGAAGGAACCACCACATTTTTCTCAGAATACTCATCCTTGGCTAGTCTTCTATTTAGGACCTTTGGCCAGGCTCCAAGTTTGTAACCCCACACCTATGTTATGTGGATGCTATAGATCTGGGACCATATATCCTATGCTTGCCTTGAATTTTATTTTATTTTATTTTATTTTATTTTATTTTATTTTATTTTGGTGGTATTGGGGTTCCTGGAAGCCGTTTTGCCTCTGGGCTACACTCCCAGACCTATTTTTACATTTTTATTTGGAAACAGGGTCTCCTAAGCCAGCATGCACAGCTGGCTTCGAACGTGTGCGATCCTCCTGTCTCCCAAGCGCGGGGATTACAAGCGTGTGCCACCACGCCCGGCTTGCATTTTAAAACTGAGATCACAAAAATAAATCTAACTTTATAATAATAAATTAAGTGTTAATAAGTTTCATAGGGAAGAGATGGAAAAAAAATAACACAGAGAAAATATAACTAGTACCTACCAACCATCTCCACAGTTCCTCTTCTATCCATTAACATTCTGCTCCCAGCCTCAGTTACCCACTTCTGTCCTCACCCGTGGGGCTTTCAGAATTCTCCCATTGAGTCACTTCTAGAAATCAATCTACCACAGTTCTAGAACTTTTTGCTTAGGAGAATTATTTGGAAATTGAGCAAACAACATTATCTACCCATATTCAGACTTTAAAGGAAACTAATGACCCACAAAAATACTCAACACTGTCTGTGATATAAACTCAGATATCCAGAGAAACATTTGAAATGTGATTACACGTGTACCACTGTTCCTAAAAGAACAATGACCACTAAAAAATAATAGAAATTAGTTTCTCAGGACTTTTACTTTAAAAAAATAAACAAGAGGTGAATACGTAAGTGAAGCTGAATTGTTTCCCCTATTTTGATGTATACCTCTAAAATTGCTATGCTATATTTTTTCTTTCCAGAATATTGGTAAGTATGTGAGTTTCTAAAAACATTCAATTTCTTTAAGCCAGACTGGCTTTCATTTACTGTGGTTAACATCTCCTTTCCCGCTTTGATGTTCCCAGAATGCTGAATTACAGGTATGCATATGCCCACAGGAGGAGCCCATTGATAGGAGGCTTTAAGGCCACTTTGTGCCCAGGTATTTGGCCCCATGATTGAAGTCAGACATTTTCAAAGTTCTTTCCAACCCGAAGCCATGTGCTTGCCTTTTGCCTCTTCTCGTCAATGCTAAGCTGCAGTTTGCAAAAGATCCTATTTCTTTGATTTTATTTTGTGGTTTCAAAGGTAGGAAAGAATTCTACCTAGTTTGAAATTACAGCCAGCTACAGGTAAAGAATGTGACTGTGTGTGAGTTGGTTCACTAGAGCCAAGGATAATATAAAGAACCAGCTTAAGACATTAAAATGTCTGCACCAATTGTGGCCATTGTGTCTGGGCTCAAGTCTCATTAGTGAGCAATGCTTGTTGATGGTTTTTTGTGTGTGGGCTCATGTCTTGAGTGAGGGACCATCAAGCCAGTGAATGGATTGGCACTGGCAGATGTTTTGGGGATAGGCTCTGAATCTAAGATCAGATTCTGAAACTGAGTTCTTAATTTATTGAAATAATTGGTTCCCCTCATTTTTAGTTCACAAAACCCCAGAGAGGGGAAAATCTCACCGAAGACAAAGGGGTAGGCAACAGAAATTGATTAAAACATCCCCCTTAGGTCTGTAAATTCATGAATCTCAGATCCTAGTGATAATTCTTTGGTTCTGAGACATCTAGTGTTTCTAAAGAGTAGATCATTTTCCATCAGTTAATCATAAAATCAACTCTGTGAGTTAGGAGCATCCTTGGAATGTTGGATGTGGATGGAGGGTGGGAAAACTGGGTGTGTTACAACTAGTAAGCATAGCATGTTCTACAAAACTTCTATTTCAGTTTTTTATATTTATATTTGTAGGGTTTTTTTTTGTGTGTGTGTTTGATGTAAACTTCTTTATGGGCTATTGGTCAAAAAAGTTAAAAAAATATCACTCAGGTGACCTTGATGCTCAATTAAAAGAGCAGTACTTCTCTTTCTCTGCATTTTGTAGCCTGTCTGGTATAAATTAAAAACTCACTCATTCCTGAGTTCTGTTGGTTCTTTTTAAGGAGATCACTCCTAAAATCAAATAAGTTCAAATGAGTATCCATATCTACTTTCTTCCATCTTTCCCTGGGAATACTTCCCTTGATTAAAATTGGGTCTTCACATCAGAGACCTGCTTCGATAATTTCTTTCTCCCTCTCTTTTTAACTTCCTTCCCTCTTTCCCTCCTCTTTCTTTGCTTCCATTCTCTGTTGGAAGACTAAAGTGAATATTTCAGAGTCAGGAATGTTTAGTAACCAAGAAAAACTTTGGTTGGAAGCTGGAATGATAGCAAATAAGCAATTAAGGTGTATACAATGTCCACACACCTTCCACAAATACTGCCACCCTGAAACAGGTCCCCATCACCCCACACCTTGACTCTTGCCATAGCTACCAGTATACTCCCTAACTCCAGCCCTGTCCTCCACCACCAATTCTGCTGCAAGGCTCTGTTCTGCCAACATAAGCTAAATAGATGCTTTGAATCTATTGTTGCCGTGTAATATCCCTGCGTAAAATAGTCTAAGGTTCTTATCGCCTATAGCTCAAAACTGAATGCCTCAACATTCCACTCCAGACTTTCCACAATCTTGCTTCAATTGTCTGGCCAAACTTATCTCTAGATGCTTCTCAACTTGAGGCCAGCTGATGCAACCCAAAGCCTCCTAATATGGTACCCAATCCACTTTACCCAGTCTCCATGTCTCATCTTACACCGATTTCTCTTCAATTTGAACACATGTAAAATTATATCTGCTTCATTTCTTGGAAATGTTTTCAATATTATCTCATGGTTGTTATTTTTCTCAGTCAGTTTTTGGAAGACAAGTAAATCAAGGACAAACTCTTTTGCCATTACTCCTCTTGGTAAGATCTAATATTTACCCACTGAAACATTGTTAAACAGGTATTATTTAACTTAATTACCAAATATGAATTTTTAAGACTTTGTTTACAGATGATGAAAGAGAATAATGAGAAGTGAGGAAGAAAATCCATGAGAAAAATCAAATGCTATTTAGAGAGACAGGAGCTATTTATTTCTTTGAAGGGACAACCTGCATGCTCATCTTCTATTATAGTACCAGAGTTTGCAAAATGGTGGTTCTTAAAATTTTCAAAGCTTATGGACTTCTTCAAGGTAAAATCTATAGAACATCTTTCTAAGCAAATGTATGTATTTTACACTAATGTTTGCATACAATTCTGAGGGCATGAACCATTGAGGTCCATATATTACTGCAATTTCCATGAACCCACAGTTAAAATTCTTTTTTTTTTATTTATTTTTTTTTTTATTGGTGCACTGTATTCATACATCATAGTGGGATACAAACTTTTGTAGACATACATGCACACATCGCCCAGTTAGCCCCCACCCGATCCCCACCCCATTCTCTCCCCATCCCTCCCTCCCATGCTTGGCTTAGTGATTGACATCTAGTATTATAGCAATTTATCCAAAATTAAAAATGATAATCTCACATAACAGTTTCATTTGTCTGATACCAAGCTTTTGATGACTTAAAGATAACATTTCAATATTTCTTTTTGCTTTCTTTCTTACCAGAGAATCTATTTTATCTATTTTTTAGGTGAAACTATCATATATTTATATATTTATTTTTCAGAAAAAAAATCTATCCTAATATGGAATATGGACTCTAGGTACCCACAACGATCTTGAAAAAGAACAAAGCTAGAAGATGTATATTTTCTGATTTCAGACCATATAAAGCTACAATAATTGAAACAGTATAGTACTATTCTAAAGGCAGATATATAAACCATTGGAGTTAAATAAAAGCCTAGAGCTAAAATCTTCCCTATATTGTCAAGTTATTTTTGACAAGGTTTCCACGAACATTTGGTGGTGGATAAAATAATCTTTTAACTAAATATTGTTGAAAAATAATAATTACATGAAAAAGAATAAAATCGGACCAATACCTAACACCATATAAAATATTAACTCAAAATAGATAAAAGACCTAAATATAAATCTTAAGACTATAAACTTTAGAAGAAAATCTGGGTCATAAAACCTCACAACATTGAAATTGGCAGTGATTTCTTGGATATGATTTCAATGGCACAGGCAACAGAAGAGTATACAAACTCCCTAAAAAATAGAAAAAAATATTGTATATCCAAAGACAATGTAAACAGAGTTAAAAGTTACTGATAGAATGGGATAAAATATTTCCAAATGCTATATCTGAAGGTATATTAATATTCCAACTAGAAATCCTAAAAATTAACAACAATAAAGGCAAACAATACCATTTAGAGATAGATAAAAGACTAACATAAATAATGAATCTCCACAGATAACCAATCTTAGTTGACTGTTTGATGGAAAATCTTGTTTCTCTGGTTCTGGTGTGTGTTACCTATTTCTTCTTTGTAGTTAATCTCTTTGAGTATTTTCTCTAGTGCTGGTTTTGAAGACATAAATTCCTTCAGTTTCTGTTTGTCATGGAAGCTTCTTATTTCTCCATCTAATTTGATAGAAAGTTTTGCTGGGTAGGAAATTTTTGGCTGGAAGTTGTTTTCTTTCAGAGTTTGGAATATGTTACTCCAAGCCCTCTGGCTCTCATGACTTGGTTTGGGAAGTCTGGAGTGATTCTAATTGGTTTGCCTCTGAATGTCACTTGGCCCTTTGTTGTTGTTGCCTTTAAGATTCTCTGCTTGGCTTCCACATTGGTCATTTTGACAATTATGTGGCGTGGGGATCCTCTTCTCCGATCCTGTCTAAAGGGAGTTCTATAAGTTTCCTGGACCTGTGTATCAACCTCTTGCTCTGTGTTTGGAAAATTTTCTGCTATTACTTCCTTGAAGAGATTGTTGATCCCTTTGGTTTCACTTTCTTTTCCCTCCTCTATTCCAATTATTCTTAGGTTAGCTCTTTTAAAATGGGCCCATGTTTCTTCAATATCAGATTCCTGCTGTCAGATATTTTTGCCTAGATTAGAAACTATGCGTTCATTTTTGGAATGATCATCTTCTAAGAGCGAGATTCTGTTCTCCATGTGGTCTAATCGGTTGTTTGTGCTTTGAATTGAGGCCTTTACTTCATTAATTGCATCCTTTATCTCTTTTTGGCTCTCTCTGAGTTCTTTTCAAAGCACCTCTATTATTTCTACAGTTATTTTCCTGATTTGATCTTCTAGAAATCTCTGATTTTCTGTTTTATCGGGTTCTGATGTTGTGGGGTTGTGGGCATTCATTGCTCCAGTATTATTCCTCTTTCTCATGATTTCGGAAGTTTGTGCCTTCTCTGGGTTCTTCCCTTGGGTCACTATGACTTCACTTAAGGTGTTCTGGATCTCGAGTCAGTAGTATCTCAGACCCCACTACTCCTTTACTGGGTTGTATCACAGAGTCTCCGACCCAGAGAGTTGATAGAGGTTGCTTTAGACTGTGGGGGGTGCCAGGTTGCACGTTCTCCTATGGTGTGATATCTCTGCCACCGCCCCTCCCCCACTGGGTCAAGTCCCAGGGAGTACAGTACTGGGATTTCTCCTCTGTTGCCCGCAATTTGACTCACTGTTTTTGAGTACGCAGATGTAGCTGTACTGGATTCGGTGAATTCTCTGCTGCTGCCGCCGGTGGCAATATGGCGCCGCTGCTATGCCCTCGGCCGTGAGGCTGGCGTACTTTTCTTGATTTTGATTTCCACTCTGAATCCCTGCAGCTTGTGCTGAGCTCAGTCACTGGGAGCTTTAGATTTTACCTGCGGCGAGAAATCCTGCCTGGCTGTTCCGCAGTGGCTCACCTCGGCTTGCTGTAGCCGTCCGGTGAATTTGCCTCTGCCGCCGGCAGTATGGCGCTGTTGCGGCGTCCTCGGGCGTGAGGCTGGTATATCTCCTCTGTGGCTCTGAGCTCTGTTCTCAGTCTGCTTTCTCTCTGTAGCCTGGTGATTTTTTTGTTTCTCTGGTGATGGTGTTTTCTGGCTATGAAAGGCGCTGATTTTGTGGTAATGGAGATTGGTTGTTAGCGGGGCTCTTAAGCCCCGCTTTTTTCGGTCGCCATCTTCCCGGAAGTCCCCAGTTAAAATTCTTATAACAAACACTATGTGATAATACATTCAAATAAAAGTTAGTGCAGTGTCCTCTAAAATTAACTCTCATTAGAGAAACAAATTTATATAATATGGTATAATGATAATGAAGGGAGACACGTAGATGTGTGTGTGTGTGTGTGTGTGCGTGTGTGTGTGTGTGTGTGTGTGTGTGTGTATGCATGCTTGTGTGTACTCTCACATTTCATCTATAAACAGATGTTAACAAGTCCTCTATAATTCTGGTTTTATTCCTATTGTAGAAATGAGGTGGATAAACTCAGGGGAGTTATTATAAATCTCATTTTGATCAATGACAAAACTAAACTCAGAGGGATTATTTGATTTACCAAAGATTGCACAGCTTACTCAGTTCTCTGGCCCTCTACTACACTTTGCTAAAATCAGAATACTCAGTAGGAGAATAAGAAGTACTATAAGTTGGTCATTGAACGAAGGTAAAATTGAAAGCAAAGAAATTGGAATTTGATATTAAAACACATTAAGGATATATATTAACAGAAGTGCCTTAACAATGATTCCAGATGCCTGGTCTCACCTGCAGGTGATGCCTTGCAATATCTGCCACCCTAGGAGATGGCAAAAATGCTTTGTGAGAATATGTAATGGCTGTTAGGATATCTCTCTGTGGTAAGTCCATAAATGTCAACACTCTTGTCAACTAAAGCTAGGCTTTCAGGTCAAAAATCATCTGGTTTGCTCCAAGTTTGCATTCTGGTGTAATAAGTGTATTTAACCACCAGAAGAAAAAAAAAAGAATATCTGCAGCACTTTATTTATAGCTAACTTCTGGCCTTTCAAAGTCTCTGTTTCCAGAACCCTTTACATTTTCTGCCCCATGAATTCTTAATGAGTTCCAGTTGAAAGTGCTATGGTTCCACATTCTGGCTATTAAAGGGAAAATAGAGAGAGGGAGAAATAGAGGAAAAGAAAGAGTGAGAGGAGAGAGGAGGGGGAGAGAGAGAGAAGGAACATGAAAAGCATGGTTCCTCCAATTATCAGAACTTCAAGCTGATATATAACCTACACCTTTTTCTCTCTTGGCAAATGTTGGCAAATATGTTAGCAGTTGGACAGGTCTGCTATGTTTTTAAATCCATTTAATCCTCTTTATAGTAACAGAAACATTTGAGGCTGATCTTTGAAGACTGTGGAGTGCAGAACACCTGCAGCTTGGTGTTTTGTGTTAACAAACACCCAGTGTGAGCTTAACAGAGTCAGGCAGGCAGACAGCCTTGCCCGGAATCCTCCAGTGGTAATGAGGGTCTCTCTTCCCCTCTAACCTTGCTTTCCCCAGCTTAAAACTGTTTTGGTAAATGATAACTTGCCCTCCCACCCTCCTCAAATGTCTCAATGAATCATATAAGGGCTCATAAAAATTATTTGCTGATATGTCAGGAAGTAGAAAACACAGTTGATTCTAGTTTGGGAATCCTACAAATCAGTAAGAAACTCCCTGTTTGGATTCATTTGGGAGAAAAATGGATTACCCTGTACTAAAGTCAGTGGGGAGAAAAAGGACACTATTCTCTTCTTTTTCTTTTCCTCAACTAATAAAATTGTTCATATTTATCAGAATCAATAGAAACGTGTTCATGCATTATTAGATATTCTCTCTCTTAAAGTAGGAATTATTTTTGTTCTCTATCATTTACACCAAAGTTTGTATTATATTAGCTACTCTATTAACAATCTCTGAATGGGTAAAAATTCTTTTTCACTTCCTCTACATTGAATAATTCTTATTTGTGTAAATCATATATGTATGTCAAATATATATAAGCAAAATGATTAACTGTAATATTCTTCCCTGGGAAAACATTCTATGTGTTAAATATATCTGACAAAGAAATATGTGCAGCAATTTAGAAAATTATCCAGTAGATACATGAAAAACTGCTTAGCTTTGGGTAGTGTTAGGTAATTGCAGTCATTGGTTGAAAGCAAAAAGATATACAGGGGTCCTGAGATCAGTGGGAAAATCTGAGCATACAGTGTCTCTGGTCCCTTGGGTAGGGGTTTCACCCTGCGGTTTTTTCTTAGCTTGATTATGATGGTTGTATTGCCACTTGTCCGGTCAGGTAGCTAAAGGTCAATCCAAATGTGAACATCAATACTGAATATCCTGTCTTTCAACCTTGAAATTTGCCCTCCATTACTCTAAATAAATAAATAAATAAATAAATAAATAAATAAATATCCCTCTTAGAATGTCCTCAGTGTCTTCTGCAGACCTTGATCAGTCACTGCCATCACTGGTTCTGGGTTTAGGTTGTAGAGCATTTTCCAAAGTTGTTGAGCATCTTAAAATAGACATGTTGAGAGGCTTGAACAAGTGGGTTCCACCATGCACTCATATTTGCTGCTTCTCTGATTGGTTCACTTGATCACTCAAGAAAATCAAAGAAAAACAAAATAAAATAAAGACGTTTATGCTCATAGCAAGCACTTTTGGACCCTTAAGATACTGCCTTGCTTGTTACTTGCATGTATGAAAAGCAAGGGCTTTGGTTCTAAGATATGTGGCCACTTCAAATCATTCTTTCACATAACAAAGAACATGTCTTGCTACTATAGAACATGGATACTAAAACTCATTGTGTAGTTCACAAATTAATTAAAATATTTCTTTTTTTTGCAGGGTATGGTGGCACAAGCCTATAATCTCAGTATGGCAGAGGCTGAGACAGGATTGCAGGTTTAAGGACAGCCTCAGCAAATAGTGAGACTCTCAGGAAACTAGCGTATTATTTAAAAAAACAAATATAGGACCCTGGGAGGGTGGGCGGGAGCGAGCTCAAGCAGGGCTCCCTTAGGCGAATGCCCCACACCTGGAAGGCCCCAGAGGTCCGGCCCTCATGGCACCGACACAGGTGGGTGGGTGGGCACGGGCAGGGCACCCTTATGTGACCCCCTTCCACCCGAAAGGGCCTAGAAGTATGGGCCACAAGGCCCCAACCCAGGACAGGTAGGTGGGCATGGGCAGGTCACCCTTAGGCGACCCCTCCCACCTGGAAGCGCCCAGAGGTCTGGCTGCAAGGCTCCGCCAACTCTGGGCAGGTGGACTGGTGTGGGCAGGGCACCCTTAGGAGACCCCCCTCCCACCTGGAAAGAAAAAAAATTTTCATCACTACCTAGTGCCTGATCCCACATCCTCCCCAAACCACACATACTCTCTTCTATTATTTATTTTTTTTAAAAAAAAGGAAACGAAAAAAGAAAAATATTCAAGAGGGGTTAAGATGGTTCTGGCGAAATCTAGAATATTGGAGATGCAGACAAAACATATCCATCAGAACTGGAACCTTTTGGAAAAATTCCCCACGAAGGAGGACTGCTGCTTCTCTACATCGTTAAGAATCCTGGACATCACCTGGAAGGAGAGAGTCTAGCGGAGACCTAGGAGGAAGGCGGTGGTAGCAGCAGTGGCTGAGATGGTGGTGGAGACTTGGATTTGGGAGAGGCAGACATCTGATCTAACCCACCCTGATCCTCTGAAGAAATTACCCCAAAGGTTGAATGCTACTGTCGCGCATGCTTAGGAACACTGGACATTATGCGGTATGGGAAAAGAGCTTGGGAAAGATTTGAAATGGTGGAAGCAGTTGCATTGGCAGTGGCAAGTACTCAGGGGAGGCAGAGATCTGATGAAATATACCTGGAACTTTTGAAGAAATTACCTCAGAGACAGAATACTACCACCATGCACCCTTGGGAATATGGGACAACCTGCTGGGTGAAGATGGTGCTTGGATCGAAGCTTGCCGAGGGGTGAGGCCAGTGCTGGGGTCAGCGAGGCCGGGATCAAAGCCTGCTGTGAGACAAGGCAGGTGATAGGGCCTCTGAGGCCGGGATTGGAGCCTGCTGAGGGGTTAGGTCGGTGCTAGGGCCAGAGAGGCCGGGATCAGAGCCTGCTGTGAGGCAAGACCACTACTGAGGTCTCTGAGGCCGGGATCGGAGCCTGCCAATGGGTTAGGCCGGTCCCAGGGCCAGTGAGGCCGGGATCGGAGCCTGCTGTGAGACAAGGCCAGTGCTGGAGCCTCTGAGGCTGGGATTGGAGCCTGCTAAGGGATTAGGCTAGGGCCAGGGCCAATGAGGCTGGGATTGGAGCCTTCTGTGAGGCAAGACCTGTGCTGGGGCCTCCGATGCCAGAATCGGAGCCTGCTGAGGGGTTAGGCCGGTGTTGGGATCAGTGAGACCGGGATCAGAGCCTGCCATGAGGCAAGGCCAGTGCTGGGCCTCTGAGGTTGGGATCAGAGCCAGCTGATGCATTAGGCCAGTGCCGGAGCCAGTGAGGTTGGGATCGGAGCCTGCCGTGAGGCAAGGCCGGTGCTGAGGCCTCTGAGGCCTGGATCAGATACTGCCAAGGGGTTAGGCCGGTTCTGGGGCCATCGAGGCCAGAATCGGAGCCTGCTGTGAGGCCAGACTGGTGCTGGGGTCTCCGAGGCCTGGATAGGAGCCTAGCAAAGGGTGAGGTCAGTGCCAGGGCCAACGAGGCTGGGACCAGAGCCTACCATGAGACAAGGCCACTACTGAGGCCTCCAAGGCAGGTATTGGTACCAGCTGAAGGGTTAGGCTGGTGCCAGGGCCAGCAAGGTCGGGATTGGACTCTGCCGAGGGGTAAGGCTGGTGCCAGGGCCAGTGAGGCTGGGATCAGAAACAGCTGTGAGGCAAGGATGGATCTGGGACTTGTGAGACCAGGATAGGAGCCTCCCAAGGGGTTAGGCCGGTGCCAGGGTCAGTGAGGCTGGGATTGGAGCCTGTTGTGAGGCTAGGCTGGTGCTGGGGCCTCTGAGGCCAGAAGAAGAACCAGCTGAGGGGTTAGTTCAGTGCGGGGGTCAACGAGGCCAGGATAGGGGCCTCCCATGAGGCAAGGCCAGTGCTGGAGCCAGCGAGGTCAGGATCAGAGTCCTCCGGGTGGCCAGGCTACTACTGGGGCCCTCAAGAGTGTGATCAGAACTTGCAATACGGCATGCACAGAGAAATAGCGCAGAAAATAAAATGCAGATGCTTCCCCTAATTAGCAAGAACTAGGAGGAAAGGGGGTACAGGAGGAGGTTGAGTTGTAGAAAGGGCCCTATTGAAAAGCAATTAAGGTGACCACTCAGAGGGGAGGGGATGGGGGAGGATAGAATATCTTTAAAACTCATGAAGTACATAAATAATTATATCAAAGATAATCACCAATTAAGCATGGGATTGAGGGAGGGGGAGGGAATGGGATTGGGACTGGATGAGGACTTATTGGATGATATGTGCTTGTATATCTTCTCAAGTCTTGTATTCCAAAGTGATGTATTAATAATAATAATAATAATAATAATAATAATAATAATAAGAAGAAGAAGAAGAAGAAGAACAATAAAAAAACAAAATATAAAAATTGGGCTAGACTGTCGGGCATTGTGGCGCATGCTTGTAATCCCCGCGCTTGGGAGGCAGAGATAGGAGGATCATGCAGGTTCGAAGCCAGCCATGCACGCTGGCTTAGGAGACCCTGTTTCCAAATAAAAATGTAAAAATGGGTCTGGGAGTGTAGCCCGGAGGTAGAAGGGCTTCCAGGAACTCCAGTACCACCAAAAAAAAAAAAAAAAAAAAAAAATTGGGCTGGACTCGGGGGTAGCTCAGAAGAATGTTCCTGGTTTCAATTCCCAATACACACACAAATATTTTTTCTTAAAATAATTCTATGAATCTTAATATTTTTATTCAATAACCAGAATGAAAAAAATGACCAATTTTATTTCCATTTCTTTTCCATTTTCATGATGACCTACTTCCTCAGGTTATGGATAGGATGAGCAATATGCAACCTTAGAAAAATATTTGTTTGACAAGAAATTAGAATTCAAAGTTTAAATCACTTAATATAGCTAACTCAGCTGGGTGTGGTGGTGCATGCTTGTAATCCCAATACTTCAGGGACTGAGACAGAAAAATCACAGGTTTGTAGCCAGCCTCAACTGCTTAGTGAGGCCCTCTGCAGCTTAGTGAAACGCTGTTTCAAAATAAAGAATACAAAATAGGGCTGGGGGTATAGGTCAGAGGCAGAACCCCTGGGTTCAATCACCAGTTACACACACACACACACATACACACACACACACACACACACACAATAATAATATAACTAACTCTAAATTTTAAAAAGTTACATAAATTCATATCCTCAATTTGTACACCTACAAAAGTATGGGATTGAGATTTTATCTGAAGTATTTTTAAGGTCTAGTATTTTATTATTCAATAAAATTTAAATTTAATCAAAAAGATAAAAATAACCAATTACCACTATAATCTGGATACAGCAGAGATTATATATAAAACAATTATTTACTTTTTCTCATATGTGTATGTGTATATATGCCTCTAATGGATTGGAAAAAATGATTTAATTTGATTTATATGATCCCATAACATAAAAAAAATTTAAAAATGAAATTTAAGTGATGTATCCTAAAAGTAAGAATAGCAAGGGGAAGCATATTTAGATTCACTGAATAAAAATGTCTGAAGACCAAATGGGATGTTTCAGATTTTATCTGTTAATAGCAAAAATAAAATGATAAGTAATGGACTTAGAGCTAACAATAATGGAAAATTCTACCTAATTCAATTCAGAAGGTGGAAATAGGAATCACTCTTTCACTGCTTGGAAATTTTTGAACCCAAGTATATAAGCATTGTGAAGAAAGAAAGCAGTTGATATGACAATAGAAGGCAGTTGCTGTAGGAGTACAGAGGTCATTTATCAAAGTAGTGTATAAACTGCTGTCAGAAGGAGGATACAAAGGACATTTTCTTAATACAGACATGTGCAAATAGAGATGGAGTGCTATTTTTAATTCCTACTGTCTCATCCTGACAAATACTTGAATTCCTTTGATACATGCTTTGATGGACATTTCGCCTCTTAGACAATAAAGATAGCCAGGAATGATATATCCAAAAGGATATGTTTGTA
The DNA here is from genome assembly GCF_963383645.1 of Muscardinus avellanarius. Classification (NCBI taxonomy): domain Eukaryota; kingdom Metazoa; phylum Chordata; class Mammalia; order Rodentia; family Gliridae; genus Muscardinus; species Muscardinus avellanarius. The sequence goes on along the minus strand of NC_137793.1, from coordinate 71,580,256 downwards.
ACAAATGCTGGTAATATTTAAAATGCCCTTTAAAGCTATATTCAAAGCAAAAAAAAAAAAAAAGAGCCTTCATACTAGGTTATATATGCCATAACATTAGGAAGTAATGGTGGTATGTGCTTGGAATCCCAGCATTCGGGAGGCGGAGACCAGAGGATAGCGGTTTGCGGACAGTCTCAGTTATTTAGCAAGGTTCTTTGCAACTCAATGAGACCCTGTTTCAAAAAAAAAAAAAAAAAAAAAGAAAAGACTAAAAAAATAGGGCTGGGGATGTAGCTCAGAAGTACAATGCCCCTGGGTTTCATCTTCAGTACTGCAAAAAAAAAAAAAAAAGTCAATTCATTTATTTCACTTTTGCTCTATTTTATGTTTATGTTAAGCATACTATCTTCAAGCTGAATAAACATCCATATCACTGAGGTTAAAAATATTATATAAGGTCGGGCATGGTGGTGCACTCTTATAATCTCTGCGCTTGGGATGGGGAAACAGGAGGATCTCGCAGGTTCGAAGCCAGCTGCTCTGGCTTAAGAGACCCTGTTTCCAAATGAAAATATTTAAAAAAAAATAGGTCTGGGAGTGTAGCCCAGAGGTAGAAGGGCTTCCAGGAACTCCAGTACCACACACACAAAAAAAAAAATTAGATAAGGATATAAGTTTATTTTTCAGACATTCTATCAGTATAGTACTGATGTAGTAAACTGATCAATCATGAGAAGAAATTACTACAAAAGCAAAAATATAGATATGTGCATACATAAGTATATGAGCTGCAGCACACAAACAGGTTAAGTCTTGTGCATGCATGCGGGGAGACAAGGCAACCCTGGGTTATCTGGAAAAGGGCCTGGAGGCTCTTGCAACTTAATCCGTAATCCCATAGGAGTCTCTGATAGCTGTAAGGGGTCACAGCTCAGAGCTGTTCACATTAGGCCTATAGGCTAGAGTGCTTACACGCCAATGTGTCCAATAATCATGGGTTAAGGTTGCTCAAGGAAATCGTAGATTCCAGGAAAGCCCTCTGGGGGAAATGGCAGCCTTGTCTAGTGAGTGCTCCAACATGCCGCAAAATGAAAAAGGACTTGAGAGGATATGGACTGAGCTCTAACAGCTGCTACTGTCCTCTCTCAGAGAAGATTTGCACTGATACATGCCTGGGTCCTGTTTTTTCAGTATTCTCACCAGCCAATTAGAAGATCATTTAGAAAGCAGACATCAGATCTGTGGATGGCTCAAAGGTCAGAGGAATAATTAAGGTAGATCTGATAAAATTTGAAGGAGATCGAGATAAAGCCCCAGCCTACTCAACCTCAAAAAATCATCCAGCCAGGTATAACATGAAGGAGTAGAGGATTAACAGCAATTGAGGCGGAAAAGTCAAAGGCCTTCTGGTTGACAAGTTCAATATGAGTTAAACATGTTAAAACCCGATCAACATTGGACCTCACACAGAGAGACAGCTGAGGAACTGAGGCTGCTTAACACACATGAGGAGGAATGAGGAGGAATAGTGTGGAAGTGGATTATATTTATTTCCTATTACTCTGGAGGGGAAAACTAACAATGAAGAGCAGACATTGTAAGAAAACAGATCCTGGCTCAAAGTAAGAACTTTCTAATCATCAATGCTAGATACATTATGTCTTATGTGGGCACGAGTCTCCAAGATGAAGAGTTGAGGCTGGAGAAAATTCTGCAGAGATGCTGGTGAGAAGATTTTTATTTGGGGTAAGGGACAGAGGGAGTTTGGACTACAGGCTCTACATCCCCTTTCAACTCAATTATTCCATGATTCTGTGAATGTAGTTGGCAACCTTCAGTGAAATGGCTAACAGACAGGAAGCAACCGGATGCAGAAAGAGAAATATCTAGGAGCCTGGATAGTCCACTAATGGGTATATAAGTCTCTGAATTATTGAAATTGGCAAGATATATTGCGCATCATTCAAAATCCCTGCTCCATTGTGACTACTTGGAAGGTAATGGGAAAGATTTGCTAACCCTGGACACACCTTTGCTTATGTCCGTGCAAAGAAAGCCAGAAGGGAAAAAGATTTGGAAACTTTCCTTACAGAGAAAAAGGGGAAACTTGGACGGGTAGGAGGAAAGGAAACACAATGATGGGAAAGGAGAGACACTGTATATCCACTCACCTTTGTTCACCCCATTTCCTACTCACTCATGTTTTGGATGCGTTGAATTTCTTCTCCTCTGGGTCCAAATGACGGCTGACCACATCTGTTCGATTGAAGGTATACGTCATCCTGGTTTTGGAATATAGGCAAATATGCACTTAGTTTTTCTCCAAGCAGGAAGGTTGCTCAACGTTTAAGGCTTCTGCCTGTGGAGAGCCAGGAAACAGGGAACAATGGTAACAGAACAGGGAGCTGTGCAACGGGGGAGATTAGATTGCTGTCAGTCTACAAGCCTGTGGTCCATTTCTGTGACCTTTCAGAAAGGCAGTCATCCCACCCATAAAGTAGAACCTCACACAGATTGCAACAGTATCATTATACTTTATCTCTGAAAATTTCCTTTAGGATCTCAAAGTACTTTGCCTAATTAACAAATTTATCTTTATAAACTCCCTAGGGACAGTGTAACAAGTATGGCCTCCACTTTACATATTTAAAAAAGGTTAATGGGGAAACATAAAATATAAATAGAAAGATCCAGGGAGGTAAATAGAGGTTTACTGGAACCCAGATAAAGAGCCAGGCTATAGGTCATTCAGACCCCCTAACATATTTTTTATTGCAATTACACAAGTATGTTACTGGACTTGCATAACTTATAATTACCAAGAGAAAACTATAAATGATAAAATGATTATATTTTATCTATTTTATTTGGAAAGGAATCTTTTAAAACTTGCCACAATATGAGCTTCAAATACTTTAGCCTCTTAAAAATAGGACATTAAGAACCATATTGTTTATTCTTCTCTTTGGGGATAAATTTCCTAACCTAGCTAGATATGCTTTTAGGTTTAGGATATTTACAAACATTACCTTTCGAGGTGCTAAAAAGTCATTTAACTGTTTATCTTTATAATTTTTCCAAATATACTCTGGAGAATTTTAACATAAAATGTTTTATTATTAAGATATGACATATAGAGCTGGACCTGTAATTTTATTTTTTGGGAGACTGAGACAGGAGGTTTTCAGTTTTGAAGCCAGCCTGGCCAATTTAGTGAGACTGTCAGTAATTTAACAAGAACCTAGGGGTGTAGGGAGGTAGAATGCCCCAGTGCTCAGCCTCTGAGTGAGTTTCTTCTTTCACGTCAGATTCAATGGCAAGATATACAAGCATATAATTTACAATAAATTCATTTAGAATCTTGCTGCAGCAGAAGAGTATTGAGGAACAAAAAGATCTAAGGCTGGAGGAAAGACACAAGTCCAATGGTTGGTTGTCTGGCTCTGGGGCTCTTAGTAGATATGGTGGTTTGGGAGCAAAATATACAACATGACATGCTATTAACTGTTGCAAGTCCAGTGAAGTTAGGTGACCATAATCTAAAGGTAGTGGGTCAATGGGTTGACTTAATCTCTACAAGGTGAGAAAAAATAAGATCAGTTCTTAGGCAATTGAAAAGCTAATCTATCCAATGAAAGTGGGCAAACATGCCTGGAATTCAATTCTCATCTGTTCTTTTATTTCTTTTATTTTTTTATTAGTGCATCGTAGTCATACCTCTTAATGTTGTATAAGATGGTGGAGACATACATGCACACATCACTCATTTAGCTCTTCCCCAATTCCCATCCCATTCGCTTCCCCCTCCATCCTTCACAAGTCTGGCTTAGTGATTGATATGTTTGTGAATGTATATCAAGTGCATTACAGAATTTCCCTCTTCCACCTCTCCCTCAATTAGGTTACCTTATTTGCTCACATATGGCTTCTCCTTCTTTGTCTAGGGTTCCTCCTATTTTTACAAATGTGTTTAGTAGGTCTAGAGAGGTAGAAATTTAATCATGTACACAAAAAGAGAATGTAGTCATTCTTGTTCCCAAATTCTAAGATTCACTGGTAAATCAAAAGCATAATTCTTGAGCATTTTCAGTTATGAGATTGATCTACCTCATACTAATCATGGTACACTCAAGCTTGGGAACCAAGCTCATCTTTGGAATGGCTCTACCTTCTAGAATTATTATGAGATCACTCACCCAAGTACCAAATATGTAGTAGATACTCAGTACATATTTATTCACTTCCTCGCTTGTTAGTTCTATTGATCTACCTTGAAGTAAATGAAGTAACATGTGCATTGTGCATTTTCTGTCCAATATGGTACTGTAGATATATTTAGAGGAATATATTGTTTATCTCAAAAATGTGGGGATGCTTTTTCACTTATTTCAATGAGATTGCATGAATCTCATAAAAAACAATGCATTTATATTAAGAATAAAGTACTTTAAGATGCTTCCAATAAATTGCATCTCTGGAACCTCCACATATTAAAAATATTAAGAAACTTTGGTCTTTTGGCCTAAAGAAGTAGACAAAGAATAGCAGAAGGCTGAATATATTATAAACATGTATCCTCTCCCTTCCTAGAAAAACTCAGAAATTAACTCAGGCAGTATTGTTGGGGTAATTCAATTTTATTTATTTATTTATTCATTCATTCATTCATTCATTCATTCATTCATTCTGTGGTACTAGAGATTAAACCCTAGGGCATTATACCTCTGAGATACACCTCTAGCCCTATTTTTATTTTTATTTTTATTTTTTGAAACAAGGTCCCAGTAGGTTGATGAGAGTCTCATTACTTGCTGAGACTCTCCTCAAACCTGTGATCCTCCTGTCTCAGCCTGTCAAGTACTGGGATGACAGGCATGCACTACCATCCTCATCTTCAATATTATTAAAATTAGCTTTATTGAAATATTATTGTTTATTTTTATATATTATTGTTTATACTAAAGAATGCTGATATAATTGATTTTCACACATTGGACTTGTATTCAATTAATTTTAGTAGAGTGTTGTGTGTATCTATATTCCTAATAACATACTATGTTCATGATAGTACCATAAACAACTAATTTAATTTAATAGTAAAGAATAAATTACATTGTCCTGAGGTGTCTGACAAATCACTTGAAGTCTTATTTATTGAAGACCAAAATAGCTCAGGAATTTGGGGGGGGGTTACTTATTATTTGAAAAACACATTTTGTGAATTAAAATTGTAATTTGCCTTTACTTTTTTAAGTTTAGAAACAATCTTTATCCAAAAAGCAGTGACCTTGAAGAAGATTTATTTAAAACAGAAAACTCTGGAGTATCTCAGTACCCTGGGGCTGATTCTGCACAAGTGACTTCACTTACATCCCACATTGGCTTTATTTACTAATAGTGAGCCAAGGAGACCAACCAGCGGCCCCCTTTTTTTCGTTGTTGTTCTCTTCATGTTTTGTTCATCTCTCTGGTAAGGGGATTCCGGATTATTATTCAGCACTGGGCAGGATGCCAGAGTTCAGGGGTTGCCAGGAAGATGGAAACCCTCCTTAGATCAAGGGCTCCCAGTAAGGAACAAATGGAAACAAAGGAAGATTAAGTAGGGTGGAGGCCGGGTGTGGGCTGTGGACTTTCTGAGTTTCTATTTTAAATCGCTTGCTTGGAATTGTGAGGGTGGATGCCATTTCTACACCATCATGAAAGTCATCAGAAATGGGACTGGGCAACCCACTTCACATTCTATCTAGGTGATTCCTATATTAAAACTTACCCTAAATTAGTGCTTTTTTTGCCTTTATTGTGAAAATATTATCTAAAGGTGTAGCTGCACACCTCACCTCATCTTCAAGTACAGAAAATATGAATTTAATGAAACTTTATATAGATCACATTCATTCAGAAGTGGAAGAAGAAAATACTGAACATATTAGAGCTATTGCTATAGGTCCAAATCTCATCTCTCTTGCTTTACTGAAAGTATGCTTTTCACTCTTACTATGTCTACTTTCTCACATGTTCTCTTTTTCTATTTCAAACCTGAAACAAAGGTATCCATCAAAAATCATCTTCTTTTCGCCTTTTTATCAGCCCTCCCCTAGACGTTGTGCTGAAACTCAACTCTCACACCTACATAAGTACTTTCCGAATTCACATTCTGACCCTGATCTTTCTTCTGAAATCCAGACATATATTTTCAATTATCCAATATTTTAACTTATATACCCTGTCGATCTAGATGAAGTTTGTTCAAAACACCTTAAAGGATTTGAGTAATGTTCCTCATGTAAAAAGCATGAGTATACTATAACAGATGTCCCAAATTGCCTTTTATACTCATAACCCAGTGTCTGCTACCTTAGTGCCTCCAAACGTTCAGACATCTGGAACTCTTTAATAATTAAAGGGGGAAAAGCTTGGAAACCTCACCCCACATAATGTTCCTCTTGATATCTCCAAGGATCTTTGGAAGAGAGGGAACAGGTGGGATGGAATGAGAGATTGTATTTCTACTAGTCACCTCTTCTAGGCATCTTGTGCTCCAATTTCCTGCTTTGGTTAAGTTCTGAGCCTTATGACTCCCAGATTTGATCTCTCCTTTGAGCTCTGGAATAAATTTCCTAAATGCCTTTTCAACACTCAACTTGGATATCTAATAAGCATCTTGCACTTACAGTACACAAAACTGGACTCAGCCCCCACCCCAGCTGTTTCTGTCATTTTCTCCACCTGAGAAAACAGCACTACCATTCATCTAGTTCCTGGAGCTGGAAGTTCAGGAGTCATCTTCGATTTTTCTCTTTCCCAAAAGCCCAGCAATCTGTCTGCTTTATTTTCAAAATATACACTGAGTGGATACTTTTATACCCATTGCGATACTATCAGTGTCAGACACCCGAACAATAGCAATAGCCTCTTATTGTCTATTGTTGTATTGTTTCCATGCTTGCCTTTCTACATTCCAATCATGCCACAAAAGTCATTGTGATCCTCTAAAAAAGCATAAATGAAATCATATCACTCTTGAATTCTAAACTGCGCAAGGACACCTTCACACGTAGGATAAAATACAAACACTTAGTTTACAATACAAACACTTAGTTTACAAAGACCTCCAAGACCTGTGTTCACCTACCTCCATGTCTTCATCTTCAGTCTTGCTCTTATTGTTTCCTAAAACTCCATCTATTATTATTCTTTCTTCCTCCTTTTCTTTCTTTCCCTTTCTCTCTTTCTTCCCTTCTTTCTTTCCTTTTTTTTTGGCAAGGACATTTTATGTCTAAGTTACACTTCAGGCATTTTTATTTTTTATTTGAGACAGGGTCTCACTAAATTGCTAAAGATCTAGCTAAATTGATTAGGATAGCCTCAGTCTTGTGATTCTCCTGTCTCAGCCTTACAGGTACCGGTGTGTGCTACCATGGCCGGCTCATAGGTTTTTTTTTTTTTTTTTTTTAATTCTACCTTTAATACAAGTCTGTTTGTTTTTCCATCTCAGTAACTTTTTATTTGACATTAGTCTTTACCTGGAACTCTTATTCACTAGGAATTGTGTCTCAGTCAACATTCTCACTGCTGTCATCCAAAAATGACAGAGCACACAACTTAGAGGAAAAAAGATTTATTTGCTCAGTTTTTGGAGAATTTTAGAGGTTCAGTCCATGTGAGGACAGGTTTGCAGAGCTTATAGTATGGTGGGGAGAAGCTCCCTTATGGAGAACTCTAGGCTCTGTTCTCACATCTTAAATGCTGGAAACCGAGATATCAGTGGGAGGAGAGATTTTGTATAATCCCCAAGGCCATGCATCAAAGAAGTCCTCCGAAGCAACCAAGCCTTGTTTCTACCATTGTTACCTTGTTTCTGTGAAGACTAGGGGACCATTCTAAATTTAAACCACTACAGGTTTTATTGCCTCTAATTAATTTAGAATATCTCAACATACTGTGACTATCTATGATTAATTTTAGCCCCTACTGTAGAAACTGATTAGAACTAAATTGTTCTAAACCAGATTGCATGCCTCCACACATGTTCCAATTCCTCAATTTTATTTCTTTACAGCATTTATAATTTTAACTTATAAAATCTGTGTATTTATTTTTTTATTGTCTGGCTACCCCACTCTGTAGAGTTGAAGTTCTGTGAGGTTGGAATCCTTAGTGCTTATCCCTGAATTAAATAATCATATAGAATGTGTCCTTTTTTTTAGCTTCATTTTCTCACTTGAAAAATACAATGACTAATAAATTGAGGAAAGTACACCTGTGAATACATCCCTTTTTTATTTGTCTGTAGAATAATTGCACTGTTTTATCTGGCCCATGCTGACTATACCCATGAGAGTATTTCATTCATAGGATGCCTCAGTAAATCAGTAGCAGATTTATATTTTTATAAAATTTTAATTTTTCATAAAAATCTTGGTATCTATGTATTATATATTTATATATTATATATACACATATATGGGATTTTGTATGTATATATTTATTAAATATTTATACAGTGCATGTTATATATGATCTAGATATATTCATCTGCTATTACCATATCCACAGATTATTTGTTTTTGATAAACTGAAGTGGATATTTTTAACTTGTATATAATTTATTAGAATTTCGTGCAGCATGATGAGGAATGTCAGTGGCAGCACGCATTGAAGTCTTCTGTTTTACTTTATGAATAAGGACAGTTCTGGGCTTATACAGTGCTCATTGCTTTATGTGATGCCTCAGATTCATGTCAAAAATATCCAGTTATGTAATTCAACATTAGCAAATTTATTAGTGCCTCTTTAGCATAAGATTGCTACTTTTCTCCCTCCTATCTTATAACTATCAAAGTTATATCTATATAACTTTCAAGAATAAACTGCATGGTATAAGCTAGAGAAAGCTGGGTAGGTGCAGTAGGACTTTATCTAGTGTCTCTGGCTTGCAATGTGCTAACTCCAGTACCACCTTGGGGGCCAGTGTCCACAGCTCATACCTTATAAGCTAACAGCCATGGGCTGGGGCCTTGTGGGCCATGTCTGGATCAGTGATCCATGTAAAACAGAGAGGATAGGCAACCTTGTCATTTTTTCTAGGTCCCATAAGCTTATATCACCAGTGATTTCTCTTCCATCGCTGGCTTGGGCTTTAAAGGCTGATTTCACCTTGGGATATTGGGTACCAGAAAGGAAACGATAAGGCTCCATAAGATTACAAAGCCATGAGAAAGAAGGGCTCCTGTAGAGAGAAGCATTAGAAATAAGTTATAATTCAGCCTGAAATAGTACTATCAAGATAGCAGATTTGGTATATACATAATTAAATTGTTTGAGGGCCATATACAAATAAAAGGTGTCTTATATTATTTGGCACTTTTCTTGTGATGCTGGGGATGGAACCCAGGGTCAGTCTTCCTCTGAGCTACACCCAAAGCTCTATTTTTTTTAATTTTTTATTTTGAAACAGGGTCTCACTTAGGTGCAAAAGGTCTCACTAAATAGCTGATGCTGTCTGCAGACCACGACACTCCATTTTCTATACAGCTTTGAGTGTCTGTAATATCAAGATAGCCCTTCTGAGGTACTCTTTACACAGAGGTCATCGCAAGCCTGCACAGCTGGTTTGTAGTTGACTGGATGCAAAATAAAGTCAACTAGAAAGGTTGGCCAGTAGCCTGAGTTGGGCTCATATGAAGACTTAGAGAAATCACTCATTTTTCCTGGACTATTAATCTATTGAATCTCTTGGGAATATGAACCCATATAGCAAATAGTGAGACTATGAACATATAGAGAGTAAATCTGGAAAAAAACGGCTAAATGATTAAATTACACAACAAAGGTAAATTTCAAAAACTTTGAGGGAGTAATCACGGGAGTTTCTGTTGGTCATTAAGGCTAATATCAAGTCAGACCTCCTACTGTGTCATGTTTTCTGGGAAAACTGGACATTTTTTTTCTGCCAAGATGACCTTACAATGAACTCTTATTTACTATAATAAGCAGAGAACAGTGTTCTTATTTGAGCCATAAATTAATCCATAAATGATTGTCTACTTAATGACTAACACACAGGGTCTTTAACTATTGTTCTTTATCTTCTTCCAAAGTCCTTGACTGCCCAAGGGCACTGAATAGTCACATCTTACTTTCAAATATATAAGCATTGTGACCTCTCATGCCTGTTTATTACTCAGGGTTATTCGGAGAAACAGAACCAATAGAATATTTAGAAAAGGGGACTTATTAGATTAGCTCATTTGATCAAAGGCTAAAAAGTTCCATTATAGCCATCTGCATGCTAGAGAGCCAGAGAAATAGAAAGCAGCTCAGTCCAAGGAGCTAGAAGCTTTGGAATGAGAAAGAGACCAATGATGCAGTTCCAGTTCAAGAGCAAACGCCCCAAAGCCCCATGGGGAGCTGCTGGAGTAGGTCCAAATTCAAAGGCTAAAAGACCTGGATGATGTTCATGGGCCACAGCAGTAGACAAAGGGCACCTACCTGCTCAGGAAGGGAAAGAACGAGTGAGTGAAAACTGGCTTCCCCTTCCACTTTTCATCCCATTTGACCACAGGGATGATGGTGCTCACATTCATGATGGGTCTTCCCCACTCAGTTTGCATACTCACATGCCAACTTCTCTAAAATCACCCTCACAGACATGGCCAGAAGTATGCTTTACCAAGCTCTAGGCATCTCTCTATTCAGCCAAGATGGTAGTCAAAAATAACCATCATGCCAAGAGAACCAAACTACTATAAGGATTCCAAAATACTGCAAAGACATCCTAGAGCAGGTGTATTGACATAACAAACAAACAAAAATTTTACCACACATATAAGAGGAAATTGATTATCCTGGTGTATGGAATAAATTGCAATCTTTGTCTTCCTTTTATATGTAATAAAAACCTTCTCCCAGATTAAAAAAAAAGTAGAGGCTAATGCTTTTGATTATGTTCCAGAAGACATTCAGGTTAAAAACCAAACTCCTCATTGCTTTCCAGAAATAAAAGGCTTTTTATCTATGGCAAGTAGACCAGAACTTGGGTTAGAATGACCATGTCTTCAGCCAGATCTCTGAATCCTGGTGAATATTATTAGCTAGAGACAAAATGGTAGAAGTTTTACTTTCCATCATAAAAACAGAACCATTAGAATATATACAAACATACATGTACACATATACATAGGTTGAATATCCTTTATCCAAAGCTTAGGACCAAAGGTAGTTTAGACTTTAATCTTTTATAAATTTTAGAATAGTTGCTTGCATATAATAAGATATCTTGGGAATGGAACCTGAAGTCTAAAACAAAATTCATTTATATTTCAATATGTCATATACATATAGTATGAAGGCAATTTTTATTTGTTTGCTTTTGTTGTGTGATAGTGGAATTGAGCCAAGGGACATTCTACCTCTGAGATAGACTCCCAGTCCTATTTAATTTTTAGTTTGAAATAGAGTCTCACAAAGTTGCTGAGGCTGGTCTAGAACCTGTGATCTTCCTGTGATCAACCTTCCAAGTACCGAAGTACTAGGATTATAGGTGTGTGCCACTACACCCACCCCTAAACACATTTTTGTGTGTGTGTGTGGTACTGGGGATGGAATCCAAGAGCATTCTACTTCAGAGCTACACCCCTAGCCTTATTTTTTAGTCTTTATTTTGAAACAGGGTCTCACTGAGTTGCAAGAAACCCTAGCTGAGTAGCTGAGGCTGTGTTTGAACCACGATCCTCCCGTCTCAGCTTTTCTAATGCTGGGATTACAAGTGTGCACCACCATGTGCAGCTTTGAAGACAATTTTATACACTATTTTTAGTGCATCTGGAACTTGACAATGACCTGCAATATGAAGTCACGTATAAAACTTCCTACTTGTGGCATCATGTCAGTGCTAAAAAAAACTTTTGGATAAACTGGGCTTGCTGGCGCATGCTTGTAATCCCAATATTGAGGAAGCTGAGACAGGAGGATCTCAGGTTTGTTCACAGCTGGACTCAGTTATTTAGTGAAGCCCTCTGCAACTTAGTTATTCCCTGTTTCAAAATAAAGAATAAAAAAGAGGGTTCCTGGTGTAGCTCTGAGGTAGAATGCCTCTGAGTTCAATCTCCAGTACAGAAAAAAAAGAAAAAAAAAAGCTTTTGGCTCTGGGAGTATTTGGGATTTCAGATTTTCAGAATATGGATAGTGTGTGTGTGTGTGTGTGTGTGTGTGTGTGTGTGTGTGTGTGTGTTTAGAAAGAGATTTTAAAGAATTATTGTGTTTATTGTGCAGGTTAGGAAGTTTGAAATTAGCAGGTTGGGCTGTGGGCTGGAAACTAAGACAGGATTCCTGCTGTAAGCTTGAGAATTTCTTTTTTGGAAAACATTAGTATTTGCTCTTTAGGCCTGCAAATGATTGCACAAGGCCCACCCAGATTATGGAGGGTGAACTGCTTTACTAGAGTTAAATGTTCATCATATCTAAAAAATAAAAATAAGCCGGGTGTGGAGGCAGATGCTTGTAATTCCAGCATTCGAGAGGCTGAAACTGGAGGATCATGGTTCGTGGCCAGCCTCAGCTACTTAGTGGGATCCTTTGCAACTCAGTGAGACCCAGTTTCAAAATAAATAATGAAAAATAGGGCTGAAGGTGTAGCTCAGAGGTAGAATGCCCCTGAGTTCTACCCCCAGTAGCACAAAATATAAAAATTTAAATTTAAAATATAATAAAAATAAACCTTCACAGCAACCTCTAGACTGGCATTTGATCAAATAATGGGGTAGTATAGCCTAACAAAATGATACAAAATTAACCACCATACCACACACCATTCATTTAAATTACCAATTAGAGCTGGGTGTGGTGGCCCACCCTTGTAATCCCCATGCTTGGGAGGCAGAGACAGGAGGATTGCGCAGGTTCGAAGCCAGCTGCTCTGGCTTAAGAGACACTGTTTCCAAATAAAAATATAAAATAGGTCTGGGTGGGAGAGTATCCCGGAGGTAGAAGGGCTTTCAGGAACCCCAGTACCACCAAAAAAAAAAAAATGACCAATTAGAATTATTTGACTTAGATTGAAGCTTACCTTTTCACTCTTCCTGAAGGAATAGAAAGAGCTAGAACAGTTGCCAAGTTAAAAGAATAGGCAAAATAGAGTCACAAATCCAGTTTCTGTAACAAACGTAGTCAAAGGGCTTTGGCTTGTTTGTTATGGTATACAGATGGTACTCCTAATAAAGTGGTTTGACTCAGTAAAGGAGCGACTTCCCTTTCTCTGCTGCCTGATTTGACTGCCCTGTAGTGTCCAACTGAGAGACACGTGGGGGCCACAGTGTGACCTGTACTCCACCTTTCAAGTCTCTTTCTTGCCATGGTGCTGTGGTTCTCTTAAGGCATAAGCACCCTTCTCTATTTTTTTGCACGAGGGCTCCAGGAATTAGTGACACCATGCCTGGGCCCCGAGGCTGTGGCCCCTAAGAAGAGGCTCCTCATTTGGATTTGCACAGTTATCCTAGAGCACTCTGTTAGCCACATATATTTCTGTTTCTTTAAATTCATTCTTTAAGACACAATATCCCAGCAATTCAAAAAGGCTTTCCTCTCTCTAATTGAAAGATGAAAACAGAGATTATTTTGGGTTAAATGCATAATTAGCTTTCCATTCTTCAAGCTGCCAGACCCACCTCCTTTTCCTGCTGAAACAGGCCCTGTGGACCTCTGGAAAATGTTTCCTCCCAAATTTACTTTCCTCTACAGCAGAGTTGAGTATAGAGATCATGTCCCTTTTATGCCCCACTCCACTGTTGGATAATAAAAATGACTGTCCTCTTTTCCTCTCTCCTTTCCTTCACTCTCCTAGTCTCCTCTGAACCATGCCACAGTTCTGAGCTGGTTACCCCTCCTTAGCAAATAAAAAGAAAGAAAAAATAAAGTTCTGTTAATTGTCTGCCTTCACCCTTCAAAATATTCTTTGGCGGTTTATCCTAAACCACCATGTTTTTGCATATTCATCAACTATGTAATATCTGCACTTTTTATCTTACTTCCCCATCGCTATTTTCACTTTTTTTTTTTTTCAACCTCGACCAAGATCGGGTAACTGCCCTCGGAAATCCCCTGATAATTAATTTTGTTTGCATAAAAGTGGAGATCTCCACCTTAAAGATACCCATGGAATGCTTTTCTCTGCCTCTTGGAGATAGGTACCACACCTCCCAGAACGTGAAATTAATCATCTTATTCACTGGTCCAGGAACACTCCTAATCTATGGGAAGATCGCCTCCCTCCACTGAACAGCGATTCTCCTTTGCAATCGATGTTTCAGGAAAATGTTTCTCATGACTGAGGTTCTTCATTATTTCCTACATGCACATCACATATTCTGTGATAATTTGCAAAATTAAGAAATAGAGAATAACTTTCATAAAAGAAAAACCCTCCAAAATCAACAGCATTTAGTTTCAGATGGAGTTAGCAGTTATGAAAATCATCCAAGCAATTGTGGGTTTGGAAGCACCATTGTAACTGGTCACCTACGCGTGGCTGCAATGACAGTGACAACAGCAACAGTTTTACAGCCATACAGACATGTCTGTTGTATGCCATCTACCCTCTCAACTCAAAACTGGATGCTAAAGAAGCCAAGACAGTATCTGCCCAGGTCAATGTGAAAGCAAATGGTAGTAGACGCCACAGAAGAAAGAACAAGCAGTTTCTTGTCCCAGTGTATTTTACCTCACTGTGAGATCATCTCATTATTTTGTGTATGTGCAACTCCTGTAATTTTTTAAAAATTATTAATATTATCATCAAATTATCCAGCTTTATGGATATTAGTTCAGTAATCATGACAAACATCCTAAGGTAGTAGGAAAAGTCTTATTTTGCAGCTGAAAAAACAGAAGCTGGGATAATTTTAAACACTTGCTCAGAGTTAGACAGGTAGTTAAGGACTAAGATATTTTGAAAACTATGTGTGTCTGATTCCAAGAACCAGTCTCTACACTAGAGATTATAGAGCTCACCTCCCATACTGCAATTTGCTGCCCACATGTGGAGTTTTCGGTGAATAGTGCTAAAAGCCCTAGACCTCAAGTCACAGACCTGAGTCCAAGCCTGACTGTTATTTACCAGCTGTGGTGAGTCACCTACCTCATATAGTGAATAAATTGCAGTAATATTGTCTTTATCTTCAGTATCAAGTTCAATAACACATGAAAAATGTTCACCAAACGGTAAAGTAGTATTTATTTATTTTAATTTGTTGGTGCATTTTAAGTATACATCTTAATGTGGTACAGGATGGTAGAGGCATATAAGCACACATCACTCAGCCCTTCCCAGATTCCTACCCAATTCCCTCCCCATCTCTCCTCATGTTCAGCTTGATGACTGAAGTTTTTAAATATATAGCATTACATTACTTTGCAAAGATTCTTGTTGTATTTTTTTGTAATATACATTTATTTTTTAATTTTTTATTGGTGCATTGTAGTCTTATATCTTAATGGGATAAAAGATGGTGGAGCCATACATGTAATATATTTTTATTGATACAGGTAATTATACATCATAGTGAAGGATAGAGAGATGGAAACATATATGCATCCAAACCTTGGTATGTTCCCTCTGGGTCCCCCTCCACATCTTCCCATTCCCCACACTTGTCATTGAGATTGATACTGATAATTTTGTATAGGTGCAGTAGTTTACCTGCTGCCTTCATTACCTCTTCCTAACACACACACATGTACTCCAAAGCCCCTCCACTACTCCACTGGAGTCTCTCCTCTGTTACCTGAAGTCCCTTTTGTTACCCGGTTTCTCACCAGCTTCCACACACAAGAGAAAACATACAACTGTTCACCTTCTGAGACTGGCTAATCTCACCTAGCATAATATTCTCTAGTTTTATCGATTTTTCTATAAATGGCATAATTTTGATCTTTATGGCTAAGTAAAATTCCATTGTGCATTAAGTTGCTTTTTAATGCAAATATAATCCTGAAAATGAATCCTAAGCTTGTTTTCAAGGGTGGAAATTAGGCCCACCATCTAATTTCTGCTTGTTTCTAGACTCATTTTTGTACCTGATATACAAGGTCCTCCCAACTCTACTCCATTTAGGCCCATATATATTTTTTCTTGATTTAGAATATTTTCCAGATCCTTAGAGAAAAAGTGCATTGGGGGATTACAGAGTACTATCCATGACCACTGGATATTACTGATAGGAGTTCTAGGATGTAAAATGAGGTATATATGCATTGGAAAGAGGCATGGACTAAAGAAAGTGGGAAGGCCAACTGATGTCTCTTAAAATAATGCATCTCCTAAAGAGGAAGCCTACAGAATGGGAAAGGATCTTTACCAGCCACCATTCTGATAGGGGGCTAATATCCAGAATATACAAAGAGCTCAAAAGACTACACTAGCAAAACAAACAACCCAATCAAGAAATGGGCAAATGAACTAAATAGACACTTCACAAAAGAAGAGATACAAAGGGCCAATAGATACATGAAAAGATGTTCTTCATCACTGGCCATCAGGGAGATGCAAATCAAAACTACACTGAGATTCCATCTAACCCCAGTCAGAGTGGCAAGCATAAAGAAATCAAACAACAACAAATGCTGGTGAGGATGTGGGGAAAGAGGAACTCTTTTACACTGTTGGTGGGAATGCAAACTAGTTCAGCCACTATGGAGATCTGTGTGGAGATTCCTAAGAAAGGTGGGAATAGATCCACCATATGATCCAGCTATACCACTCCTAGGTATCTTTCCAAAGGGGTTGAATTCAGAGAAATATAGCAACATATACATACCTATGTTCATAGCAGCACAATTTGTAATAGCCAAAATATGGAACCAACCCAGATCACCATCAACAGATGAACGGATAGCAAAACTGTGGGAAATACACACAATGGAATTCTATAAAGCCATAAAGAAGAACAAAATTATATCATTTGCAAGAAGATGGAAAGCCCTGGAGAACATTATGTTAAGTGAGATCAGCCAAGCACAGAAGGAGAAGATACATATGTTTCCTCTAATATGCCCAAACTAGGAAACACAAAGGATACCAGTGGGACTCCAGATATTAGAGGGAAAATACCAGCAAAGTTTGAATGGAAAGATAGGAGAGGAGGAAGGCAGATCTTGATTAATGAGGGTCTACACCTGAACATGTGTAAAATTATGAATAAGACATGGTTAACCTGGACAACCATTGGTGGGAGGGGGGAAGGGAAAATGGGGGCGGGGAGGAGAGGGCACCAAATATAGTTTAAATGTATACTATTTATGTTCAATACAAAAATTGTTAAAAGAAAAAAAATAAAATAAAATAAAAAGTGGAAAATGCCAGGAAAAAAAATGCATCTCCAGATTTCCCTTTATTTCCATCATTTCCATCATCTCTTTCTACTAGTCACGTTACTTGTCCTACTGGCTGAGATATGAAATCATTAGTCCAGGGGGAAAATCACTTTATTTATCTATTTTTTTCTTATATATTCTATATTGGCAATTATCTATTCCTGGGATGTACTCATATTGAAAAGCTTAATAAATTTCTGTGGAATAAGTAAACTTCTTGGATTTTATAATTGTTTTTTCTTTATTAATCTTTCATTCTAATTGAAAACTAAGAGAGATATTACTTTAAAAATCCTTTATAAGTGTCCTGGCATATTTCAACACTCCTTTTTTCTCTATCAATTCTCTCTCTCTCTCTCTCTCTCTCTCTCTCTCTCTTTCTCTCTCTTCTCTCTCTACACACATACACACATACACTTGTGTTATGATCAATAAGATAATTATCATCATAAAGTTCACCAAAGAGTAATAATGAAGAAGAAGGATTTTTATCAAACAAACAGCAAACATATCTGTGTTTCCTTTCTTTCCTAGTACTACCATTAGGGATTTATATAAGTTTCCTAGGCTGCCATAACAAATCACTGTGAATTTGATGGCCCACTATAGAAATACATTCTCTCAAAGTTTGAAGAATAAAGGTCTAAGAGCTGAGAGAGCAGAGCCAGCCTCTTTCTGAAGACCACGAAAAAGAATCCCCCATGCCTTTCTCCTAGTTTTCAGAATTTCAAATAGTCCTTGTGTTTCCTTCTCTTTCAGATGTATAACTCCAACCAGTCATAATAACTACATAACTCCAATCTGTCACAAAATGGCAATTTTCTTGTGTATTTACATCATCTTCATCTCATGTTTATCGGTCTCTGTGTCTTTTCTCCTCTTCTTATTTTAACACCAATCAGACAAGGGTAAGTCAAACTACTGTCATTTGACTTCATCTTAGTATCGTCAACAAATCTATTTTGAAGGGTATGAAGAAGGGCATGAATTGAGGAGGGCACTCTTAAACCTAGTGCATGATCCAAATGAGGCAGTAACCAGAAATCAACACTTAAAGCATCTTTATTGCTAGGACAGCAAGTTTTTAAGTAACAAAAGTGCCACTGCAAAAGTATGAATGGCTTTGGGAGTAGAAAGAACTGTGTGATTACAGCTGAGTTTCCTGGTTATATAGAATTATTTATTCACACAACACTTGTACCAAAGTATACTCAATATACTTTAGCCAGCAATATAAAGTTGATGTATAGTACCTGGGCTCTAAAACATGAGTTTCTAATTACAGTCATAATCCCTTGTATTAAATTTTAAAAATCTATAAAGAACCGAAAACTGAAATATTTTCTTAAGCATAGTACGAGTTCTTATTTGACATGAAATTCTGAACTGAACTGACATAGGCTTTGTTATAATGTATACACTTACATGTTTCACTACAAAAGTACTGAGCTTGATTAAGTGCTGTCCAGACCTCACTTGTTATATTCTATCAATGCTCCATATTACTTTAAAAAAATCTTAAGACAAACATGAAATAAGAACTCGCAAATATATCTGTCTCCAAGGGTTCAGATGAGAAAATAGGCCTTATACTTTTCAATAGGATTACTTGAATCAAATAAAAAAGCTGCCACCACGAGCTTTGAGTTCTTCTAGTCCAGTGATTCTCAAACATGCCTGAACATTAGAATCACCTAGGGAAGTTTTAAAACCCCAAATGCCTAGGTTTCTCCCCAAACTAATTGAATTTGGATCACTCTCACTCACTCAGGGTGGGCCCTGGACATCATTTCTGAAAACCACCAGCCAATTGCAATGTATAAGCAAGTTTACAAATGACTGTTCTAGTCCTAAACCAATCGCTTTCAAATGGAGCCAATCAGAAGTCCACTCTGGTTACCTCCCACTATCATATCCATAGCAACCAACCTACCATGACAGATGAACAGATGCAAATATTAACTGGCTCTGTTAAAAAAAAAAAAAACTCTTTTGTTATGAGTTGAGTTATCACCCTCAGAAAAGATATGCTATATATGCTGTTTTCCTAACCCCTGATACATCAGAACATGATCTCAATAGAAATAGGGTCATTGCAGATGTAATTAGTTAAAGGTCAGGTCATATCATAGGTCACATCTGAGTAGGACTCTGCCTTAATTCAATG
This sequence comes from Muscardinus avellanarius, assembly GCF_963383645.1. Taxonomy (NCBI): domain Eukaryota; kingdom Metazoa; phylum Chordata; class Mammalia; order Rodentia; family Gliridae; genus Muscardinus; species Muscardinus avellanarius. Next base: position 71,560,740 of record NC_137793.1, on the reverse strand, counting down.
TTACCAGTATTCTTATAAGTAAAGGAGAGAAACACAAGAAAACACATCATGAAGACACAGAAACATACAGAGAGAAGATGGCCAATGCAGATATTGGGATGTGTAGCTACAAGCCCAACGATTTCCTGCAAACAAAAAGAACTAGGAAGAGGTAAGAAAGTAATCTTCTCAAAAAGCTGCAGAGACACCGTGGCCCTACTGATATCTTAATTTTGGATTTCTTGTCTCTAGACCTGCAAGAGTATATTTTGTTGCTTTAGGCCACCCAGTTTATGGTCCATGGTTACTGCAGCCGTAGGAAGCACTTTGCATATGGAAATGAACCACACCACTGTGCTCAGAATGTCTCCAGAGCCCGTGGATCCAGCATGAGCAGCTAAGCATGGATGTCTGAGCACTGCAACTAGGAGTTAATCAAAATGAGCAACTGTTTCTTCATGGGAAAGAGAAATAGTAATAAATAATATTTATTGAGGGGGTCAGTAGAGTCCAGGCACAAAATCTCTATACTAATTAGCTTAATTCCAAACAACCCTTTAAATACTATTTTTATTCTTATCTCAAGTAAAAAAAAGCTGAGGGTTCTCTAGATCAAGTAAAATGACCAATGATGCTTTAATAACAAAAAGATGAGCAATGATTTGAATTTAGTTACGTCCAATCCACTAGGCCCAGCCTTCAACATCGACTTGAGAATAAAGCTCTTGGTGAGCCCAGAGCCTTCACTAAGTGCCTGTCTCTAGGAGTCAGAGGCCTGGTTCAGTCAGCCATGCTGCAAGAGTGGGGGTCATGGCTCCAATGTGACAAGCACAGGAGTTTGGCATCCAACTCATGCAGCTGCCAAGAAGAATTAAACAAAGTCAATGAAAGCAGAAGAAAGGCAGTAACAAAAATGCCAGCAGCAGCAGCAGCAGCGGGAGGGAGGACGGGAGAGCAGGATGGCCCAATTACTACTGGTTGAAGTGTGAGGAAAATGAGAGTTGGTGATGGTTCAAGGTTATGTTGAAATTCCAGAGCAGCAGGCTTGCATAACCATGAAACATGGAAATTAAGGCATTACTGATGTTCACACTGTTTATTTCAGGACTTCACTCTGTCTTACTTTGTCCCAACAAGTCTCATTTCAGTCACGCATTCACCAACACAAAGAAAGAAAAAAGATGGAGGTGTGTGTGTGTGTGTGTGTGTGTGTGTGTGTGCGCGCGCGCATGCACATGTGTGTACACATACATTTAAAATAGTAATAAATTAGTAACAGAAAATTTTCAAAAAGCATAATATACCTTGATTGCTTCTGGCTATGCCCATGCATATCAAGTGAAATCAAAGATATTGGGATAATTAGGCCCCAACAACTCGAAAACATGTTCCATATGAAAGCCTCTGGATTCCCTGATCAACACATTGTAATCTTCTGAGTCTGCTGCAGTAACAATCACTGGAATTATTGAGCATTACTTGTGTCTCAGATACAGTCACAGTTAATCCTCATAATAGCTTTGTGAAGTAAACATGACCATTTTGGAGAGTAGGAAGCTGAACTGACAAAAGTAGAACAAAATTGCTAAGAGAAATAAACAAGATTTGAACCCAGGGCTGTCTAACTCAAAAGCTAGAGCTCTGATACCAGATTATTTTCCCCATACTTCCTTTCTTTATTTTATTTTTACCACTTTCTTTTGTACTGAAGGTTTAACCCAGAAGCATTCTATCTCCAAGCCACACACCTCTAGCCCTGTTTTTGTTTTTTTTTTTTTTTTTTCTTTTTCGTTAATCTTGAAATAGTTTTTCACAAAGTTGCTGAGGCTGGCCTCAAACCTTTGATCCTTTTACTTCAGCCTCTCAAGTACTAAGATTACAGGTGTGCATCACCACACCAGTCCCTTATCATCACTTTTTACAGCTTTATAAGTGTTAGACATGTATTAGGGACTAAATGCATCACTTTATTTTTCTCAGACTAACAATTTTTATTTTTTTTAATTACAAGAGGCAATCAGGTTTGCCTTCTAATACATTCTGTTGCAATGCCCATTTCATTGTGATTGTATACCTGAAGCAAACAATGGTTTTCCTCACAATCTTTTAGAGAAGAATGACCGTACAAACTCTCAACTGAAGCTTCCATGCATTTTTATGGCACAGTATTCATTTGCTAGCTACAGACTTAATAACTGTAATTTAAAGACACAGTTTTTATATCTGTGTAGCAAAATTTGATTTCATTCAGTTTCCTTAGACAAAGTAGCAGAAAAAAATAGTTACTTATTCTTCCTTTGTCCATCACAGTAGACATCAGTGGATCCCTGAGCAATGTAAATATGTAATAGATACTTTATGTTTCATTTTTTAGGATATAGAAAAATGAGTGGAAAACAAAATCCAGTAAAATTTCCCTGAAGTAACATAATATTTAAAAATCAAAATTTTTGTAGAAACAAAAACTATGGACAAAAATCAAGTTTTCTGAAAATTGGGCACAGTAGTGTATGCCTATAATCCTACTACCTGGTAAACTAGGACAGAAGGATCCCAGGTTCAAAGCCAGCCTAGGTAACTTAGGTAGACCATGTCTCAAAATAAAAAGGGCTGGGGTATAGCTCAGTAGTAGAGGACCCCTGGGTTCAATTTTCAGTTACACACACACACACACACACACACACACACACACACACACACACATACACACTTGTGGAAAACATAAAACCCAAATAAACAATCTTAGGCAGGTGTGGTGGCAGACACATGTTATCCCAATACTTGAGATGACATGTATTTCTGTCTCAGGAACAATATTTGCAAAAACATTGCTAAATGAGTTAGGTACTCTGATTAACCGAGAAAAGTGATAGAAAAAATTTGTCACAGTGCTAAATGTTTACCAAATCCTACTTCCTAGTTCTCACTCCTGAATATATTAAAAACTATATTTTCTAATCTCTTGAAGGTAAACCAAGTCATATTGAGTTCTAGGCAATAAACTGTGCATAGAAGTGATGAGGGTCACTTCCCAGTAAAGCAAAGCTGTGAAAAGAAAATCCAATTTCTCTCTTTCCTGACCCCCAAGATCAAGGAGGAATATTTACGAGATGGTGAGAAATGAAATAGGCCTCTCTGATGAGCTTTGGAAAAGGTCATCCTAGAGAGTCACCTGAACCCACAGCAAGTTTCATCTGAGTAATACAATTCAACAGGAAACCATTTGGTCCTGCTGTTTTCTTTGTGAAAGAGTTTTAAAAATGAAATCAGCTTCTTTAATAGCTATATCGATATTGTGAAATTAAAGGACTATTGATGAGTTTATTCTCCAGGTTACCCTGTCTCAGCAAGTCTGGATCCAGTTATATACCTAACTACTATGTTCATACAGGAGTTGTTTTGATATTTCTTTTTATAATCTTTTTAATATTTTGTTAGTTTTTCTCATTTTAATTATTTCCTTGATTTTCATCTACTTTGGATCTGGATTTTTTTTTTCCATTCAAGTGGGGAAAGGTCTTAAGAATTTCTTGGGTCAAAAGACCCTTTTGTAACATATGCAGTCAATATTACATATCCACTTTTAAAAGTATATTATGTAGTTATTCTATGAATACTGATTAAGTCAAGGTGGTTAATGGCATTGCCACTTGAAACTATCTAAGTCCTTAATATTTTATTTTTCAAGTTGTTCTACTGATTGTTTAGAGAGGTCTCTTAAAATCTTCTACTACCATTGTGGAGTTAAAAAAAATCTTCCTTTAATCTGACAACTTTTGTTTTATGTATATTTAAGTTTTGTTATCAAGTACATAAATAGTCATGATTATTATGTCTTTTAGATGAATTCACATTTTTATCATCATATTAAATCCCTCTCTCTGGGTATCTCTTTGACTTGAAGAATTGTCTTCTTCATTAATTTGGGTAATTTCAGTAATTATTTTTTAAAATATTTTTCCTAGTGTTATCTTTCTCCTCTTCTATGGGGCTATAATTACATATACATCAGATCTTTTGAAACAGTGACAAAGATATCTAAAGCATTGTTCCTTTGTTTCAAATATGTTGATCTTTGTGTTTTTTATTAATCTATTTTTCATATTTACTGTTTTGTTCTATTATTTCCAATGTGCTATTAAACCATTACATGATTGTTTTATATTCCAGATATTGTAATTTTCAGGTCTAGCTGTTCTGTTTAGCCCTTTTAATAGGTTAATATTGTCTACTCATCTGTTATGATTTTATACATTTTAATTGATTGTGCACAATTTGTGTTCTTGAACATAGTTGTAATAGAGGTTATAATATTCTTTCCTATTCATTTCAAATTTGGGCTGTGTTGTGTTTTTATATATCATATCTATCATTTGAGATTTGCCTAAATATTGTAAATATTTATGTGGAGATTCTGGATTATGATATTTCCTTAAAAGAGAGTTAATTTATTATGGCAGAGAAAATTTCCTAATGGTGTATGGTAATCATACATCTTAATGAGGCACAGGATGTAGAGGCATACATGCACACATCATTCATTTAACCCTTCCCCAGTTCTCACTCCATTCCTCCTTTCCTCCCTTCTTCTCATGTTTGGCTTAGTGACTGGCTTTGATATTTTTGTGAATGTACATCATGTGCATTAGGGTCCTTCCCTCTTCTCCTCTCCCTTCTCCATCTCCTTAAGTTGCCTTCATCTAAGCTTTCTCCTTCTTTCTTTAGAGTCCCTCCTTGTCCCATTTTCTTCCTAGCTTCACATATTAGGGAAAGCCTTCAACTTTTTACTTTTTGTGACTGACTATTCTCACTTAGCATAATATTCTCTAGTTCCATCTGTTTTCCTGCAAATGACATAATTTGCCTTTTCTTTATGGCTGAGTAAAATGCCATTGTGTATATATAGCATAGCTTTATAATCTGTTCATCTGTTGATGAACATTTTGGCTGGTTCCATAATTTGGCGATTGTGAATTGTGCGGCTACAAACATACATAGGCATGCATTAGAATGGTGGTTTGGTTTTCATTTTTTTAGATAGATAACCACAATTGGTATTGCTGGTTAATATGATAAGTTCATTCCCATTCTTGTAAAGATTCTCCAAACTATTTTTAAAGTGGCTGCACTAATTTGCAATCCCACCAACAATGTTCTAGAGTTTCCCCTTCTCCACACCCTCACCAGCATTTGTTGTTTGTGTTTTGAATGATTGCCATTCTAGCTGGGGTTAGGTGAAATTACAGGTAGTTTTGATTTGCATTTCTCTGATTGATAATGATGTTAAACATTTTTCATACATTTATAGGCTGTTTGTATTCCTTCTTTTTTGAATGCCTATTTAGTTCACTTGACCCCCCCCCCTTTTCTTTTGATTGAGTTGTTTTCTTAGGGGTGGGTGAGTTTCTTGAGTTCTTTGTATATTCTAAGTGTTATTCCTCCATCAGAGGAATAGCTGACAAAAATCTTCTCCCATTCTGTCAGTTCTCTATTGAAGTTCTTTTTTAAATTTTTTTTTTATTGGTACACTGTATTCATACATCATAATGGGATAAAAAAAACTTGTGAAGTTCTTGATAGTTTCCTTTGCTGCACAGAAGCTCTTCATTTTGATACAATCCCACATATTCATCATCCTTTTAATTTCTTGTGCCTTTGGGGTCTTGTTGAGTAAGTTTTTACCTGAGCCTATGTGTTGAAGTATTGGACCTATGCCCTCTTCAAGTAGCTGCAAGGTCTCTAGTCTAATTTGCAGGTCTTTAGAGAATTTAACTGGCTAAACTCAGACATCAAATTCTGCCTCATTTGTGTTTGATTGCAGCAGAATATTTTTGTTTTTTCTAGCCTTTGATTATGTTGCTTAGAGTTGATTCTTGAAGCCAAAAATGTTGATCTTCTGAGTTTTCTCAGGACTGAAGAGCTCTGATTCGGGCCTATAATCACCCTAAAGTTCTTTTAAACTTTGAAAACTTACCACATGCTGTTCCTTCATTCCTAATGTTGCTTTTTTTTTTTTTTTTTAGTATGTGTAGGGTTTTGTCAATTTCAAGTGCTTTTAGATATTTGTTCTTTATATTTTTTTGATGTTCCTAATTACCAATAGGAAGATTAGTTCAATTAAGAGTTTTGAAGCTATTACAAGAAGCAAAATACACCACAAAATCCCTTAAAATGTAAAATTATTTAATTTATTGCTAATTTTTCTACCCTCTTGCCTAGTAAGATCCTTTTAAGACAGTCTATAAAAAATTGTCTCACCATTTATTCTAGACATTTTGCATTTACTCATGCTTGCATCGAAATCTTAAAAAGTATGTCCAAATTAGTTAATCTCCTGTAGGTATAAGCATTTGCCCTATTACAGAATGTATTTTTTTCTATTAATTAAGAGACTGATGGCTGGGCATGGAGGCTGAGACCAGAGGTCTGTGGTTTATGAAGAGCCTCAGCTACTTAGTGAGGTCCTTTGCCACTCAGTGAAACCCTGTTTCAAAATAAAGAACAGAAAATAGGGCCAGGGGTGTAGCTCAGAGGTAGAATGCTCTCCTGGGTTCCATCCCCAGTGCTGGGGAGAAGGAGAGAGAGGGAGAGAGAGAGAGAGAGAGAGAGAGAGAGAGAGAGAGAGAGAGAGAGAGAGAGAGAGAGAAAGAGAAAGAGAGAAAGAATTATATTGTACTCAATGTAATAGTGTAATAGTATTGAAACACTAATAAAGTAGTTTTAACTTAACTTGCATTTATTTAACATTCACTGAAAAATTGAAACCCTTCTACTGGCAAACTCATCATTTTGCTATTTATTTTTGGTAGGTGAAGATAAGGCTATATGTGGCTCAAATATTAAAATTATTACTAGGTAAAGCACACAAATTAGAAAAGTTGGGGATTTGGGAAACTGGCCACATATTTTAGTGAATTTAGAGTCCTAATTCACAATTTTGGGGGGAGTACTGGGAGTTGAACCCAGAGATATTGTACCTCTGAGCTATATCCCCATTCCTTTTTATATTCAGTTGTGAAATAGCGTCTCACCAAGTTGCTGAGAATCTTGCTAAGTTGCTGAGGCTTAACCTACAATCCTCCTGTCTCAACCTCCCATGTAGTGGAATTACAGACATATGCCACCACACAACTTCAGTGAACCATTATTCAATATCTTCTTGCTATTAGAGGAATAGACAAGTTCGTCCCTATTTATCTCTCATCTCTAATCCAGTCTTTTACCTCCTCCCTGGGGTCTCGTGTTTTTGCTGGTTGTTTTTTCTGTTGCCCATGACTCCCTATTGTGATGGCACAGGTTATTATATGTCTTTTTTTCTTCATTTTTTCGTGGAGAAGATTAGAAATGAAAAGAAATGTATCTCATCCTCAGTGTATGGAGTCAGCGAGACTAAAATTTTCACTCTTCCTTGAATAATTATTCTATGGTCATTGCATAAGAGGGTTGTACTCCTCTCCTTGATATGTGTTAAACCTGATAGAAGAAGGGAGGAGAAAGAGCACCCCAAACATTTTGGCATATGTGCCCTAGGTACTTCAGTAGATACAATGGACCAATGGTGAATGAAAACAGCCTAGTGGGAAGTCAGCCATGAATAAAAATAATTTCAACATAATGTGGAATAGATCAGAACAGTATGATTCGCAACTTAACTAAGTGCCAGGAAAAGAGCACTAACTTTGCTACTTTGCCTGGAGGGTTTGGGGAAAGTTTTCCACACAAAAATATGACACTTGAGCTGAATCACACTTCCAGCCCTTAGCACTAGCTATTCATTCTTTCTGAAGCATCACTTCTCCAGCTCCTGCTTTGCATGACTAACACCAGTTCTTCAAGTATTAGCCTGAGTGATGACCATTTGGCAGCATTTTCTTGTCCACTTCTTCTATCGACTCCTTTTTAAAAAAAAAAATAAAATAAAATCCCATCTGCCTCTTCTTTTCTTCCCACAGCTAATCCCTTCATTATTGCATGCACCTTACTGCTTTATTTGTTCATTCATTTACAGCCTAATTTCGTAGCTTGGATGCATACTTCCTGAGGGCAGTAGTTGAGACTTGTTCTCTGTTACAACCCTAGTACTTAGTCTCAGGCCTAGCATATAGCAGGTGCTGAATGAATACTTATAATGTAGTTACCTGCTTGTATGTCTGTCACCTCCATCAGATGGTGAGCCTCTAGAAAGAAGAGTCCTGCTTTATTCATTTTATAATTTTGTTGTTTGTCTATTTGATTTAGTATGGCAATTCTTTCTGCTCTCTCATCCATACTGAGTGCTTTCCATATAAAAACACAAAATTATTATTTTAAAATGTATTTTATTGGTGAACTGTGTTCGTACATCATAATGAGGGTCAGAGTGACAGACACATACATGCACACACAGCAATGAGTGTGTTTCCTTCCAGGTCCCTCTCTGCTTCCTTCCTGCTTCCATACATGTTATTCAGTTTAGCATTGATCATTTTGTATATGTACAAAGCATGACTTGAGCTTTTTCCTTCATCATTTCCCCTCCCTCCACATCCCTGCCTTAATCCCTTTTTACTATTTAATTGAAATCTCTCCATATTTATCTAAAGTCTCTTTTGTTTCCCAATTTCTCACTAATATACACATATAAGAGAGAATATATAGCCCTTTATTTTCTGAGAGTAGCTAATTTCACTTCATATAATATCCTTTCGTTTCATCTCTTTGCCTGAAATGGCATAATTTTGATTATTTGAATGCACCAAGTTTTATTATCCATTTGTCTGTTCTTCATTTACTTATTTTTTTTTTACTAGAAGAAAGATAAAGACATTATAGAATACGATTTTTAACTTGTCAAAAATTTTTAAAAAATGCTATTCTATTTGAAAAAAGTAATTGTGCCATTTCTCAGGAAGAAAAACAATAAAAAAATAACCTTTAAGATCATTTCTGGATTGATTGAGTATACAAACATGACAGGATGAAATATTCAAGAATGTGGCCACTCACTAAAAGATTTTAGAAAACAAATGCTTTTTTTTTTCCTTTTATATATCTTGGGAGGTCAACACTTCACTTGGTGACCAGAGATGGCATTTTTCCCCACTAGTGGTTTATACATTCATTTTGTCCCAAATGTGGCAAATGGCTCAAATTTATTCTTTGATGTTTTAATTTTATTATGACTTTTTGAAGCCATTGCCAAGAGAAAGTTAAATTTAAGATTGTTGTCTAGCTAAAGGAGCAAACAAGCATATTCATATTAAAACTGCTTTTACTGTAATGCCCTAATAGAACTTTTCAACATTTAGTACTAATTCTTATCATAGTAATCTTGGAGTCCTATTCATCTCCTTCATCACTATTAAGGAGATTACTATATGGATCAATTGAACAATAATTAAACATTTGACTTGAATTTGTGCCATGAGTCAATTCCAAATATACAAACACTGAATACCACCTATGTGCCCAGCCAGAACCAGACAGATTATCACTAGACCCTCACTGTTTGTAGTCTCATGGGAGACACTCATGTGGAAGCAAGCAATTTCAGTGCTAATGGTGAGTGTATAGGGTACATATGTGGTACTCAAAACCTCTTAGAAGGGGCACCTGGTACAGACATAATCAAGAAGAGCTTACCATAGCTGCATATCACATGCTATTTCAGAGATCTTAATACTGGTGTATTTTTCCAGAAAAATATATATCATCAGAGTAACTTTCTATAGTCAGACATGAAGGTGCATGACTGTAGGCCCAGTACTTGGAAGGCAGAGACAAGAGAATTGCAGGTTGGAGGCCAGTCTCAGCAAATTAGGAAGACCCTATTTCCACGTAAAATATAAAAAACGACTGATATGTAGCTTAGAGATAGAATGAACCTGTGTTCAATCCCCACTATCAAAGGGAAAAAAAACCCTAACTTTTCTTTAAGCATTCCTATTATACCCTAACAATAGATTTTAGTTTGTTTGTTTAGAATACTTGTTATCGATTATATAAATCTATCCTATGTCTAAATTGTACGAGTGTTAATGTAACAGTGCCATCTCTGGTTTCCATTTTACAAAAGTTCCCTGTTGCTAAAAGCATTCTTATTAAGACTGTTTTTGTAAGTAAACTTTAGTGTATGAGAATCAAGATTGATCTGTCTTTTATCTCCAAAACAATTACTGTAGAAGTTCCGGCTTCTTCATAATGTTTGGATTGGCGAAGTCTATGAGAATAAATTAAATTTGACTTATGAAAACAGCTAATGGTCAGAGAGAAATTTTTGTGATATACAGAGGTAAACACATTTTAAAAAAGAGTGCATCCAATTATCATCAAGTTATGTAGCAGGACTAAAAAAAAGCATTGGCCACTGGAAACAAACAAACCAAAACCTTCCAACTAACCAAATGTCATGGCCCAATAGTATTGATCAGTCACTTTATCCCTGTCTACCAGTTCAATTGCCATAACTTATTGTATGTACTGCCATAGATAGTTCTCATTTAATAGACTGGGAGTTCCTAAAGAGTAAGGTCACTCGTGCCTAGAGTATAGACATGGTCTCTACAGACACAATTCTATTCACATAGCGAGACTCTCTGTAGCTGTCTTAAAGATGCTTAGGGCAGCCAGCACATACAGAGTTAGCCTCAGGTCTCAGTTAAAGAATGGAAGGTTCATTTATCTAGATATTCTCTTCCCTACCTAGTCAGGTAGTAAGAAGCAAATTTCCAAAACAAGCAGTGGAAAGTATATCTTGTGTGAGCAGAAGAATAAGAAATAGAGTTCCTCTGACTCCAACCAAGAAACATAGTTTACTTATTTACGATGGAATTTTATTTGCATGTCAAGATCAATCCTGCCAGGAATAGAACTATGTGAGAAAGAAGGAAAAAATTAGCCACCACAACACTGGCAACAAACCACATTTTCACAGGTTAGCAGTAAAGCAGAACATTTTTTCATTCTTGCCTCAAAGTTTTGGCCCAGCCAATGGGAAATTTTCTCAAGTAAAGAGGAAGAGCAAAGAAGAGAGTGACAATATGGAAGTGGAAGGATCATAACTACCAGAAAAGAATGGATGTGGCTAGATGCTGCTCACAGGCCTGTTTTTAAAAGAGTACTTCAGTGGGAATATTTTTTATTTTGCTTGCTTTCTTCCCATATTTTGCTTTGTTCTTTTTTTTATTGAAAGGCATATTTTCCTATCCATCATGATTTATAGTTTTTTGCCAACTACTTCACTGGAACAAATTTTCCCTTTAATTTAACAATGCACACATTAGACTGTAGTGTACCCATAAAACCTTTTTCTCAGATAGTGCCAAAAGAATGCATTTTTCAGGACTCTAGAAGAATAGAAATAATAAGAGACACAATTTGGAACCAAGTAGCTCTCACTTACTTATTAGCAAGTGTATTGGTGCTTCAGTTGTCTCAACCAGAAGGTCAAATTCAATGAATTAAACATCTCTCAGTTCTGACAACCACATAATTTAGGGTTTTTTTTTATAGAAAAATGGAACTGTCATTGATTTTTCTGGCTCAGTGGGTCTTATGTATGGCTTTACCCATTAGCAGAAGTCCAAGAAGTATCCATCTTCATTTTCCCATTAGTGCCAGGGACCCATGAACTTTGTGGCATTTGCCATAGCGCACTAAAAACCAAGGCTTAAAAAGGGATTTGAGAAAAGGGAACAATTCTTAATCATTCTTCCATAACTGTTGGTGAACAGTTGGTTTAAATTTCCAAGTAACCCCTTGCAAAAGGATAGTATCAAAACACATGCAAAAAATAAAAGTCTAAATAAAGTACAATAAATTATTTCACTGCTAAAGTATTAGATTTCAAAGAAAGAAGAGAGTACACAGAAGGATATTAGAGTGGACTATATTGGATCTTTGGGAATTGCTGTCAGATATTGATGAAAACAGAGAGACTGTAGGAGATCAGATAAAAGAAAGAAGTGATTACATTTGGAAGAACAATGTGAAGTACGTGGCCAACAGAGATTTCAAATGTAAGCTAATAGCAATTCACGAAAGAACAGAGTTGGAGCAGGGCCCACATCTTTAACCACATTTACAATCATTCAGCATCTGTAAAAATTTTTACATAGCATTTTTCCTCATTTCAAAATTTGCAAAATACATATTTAATAGGTTTAGCATGTCAGCCCATAATTTTGTCCACAGGCAGTGCAAAGGAGTTTCGTTTTAAAAAACCACTGGGTCTTAGTGGTGCTGCTTTTTCAACATGCCCTGGCCAGCTGTAATCATAGCTAGGTCATAGCCCAGGGATGCTATAATCAATGCTTTTTGGTATATTTCAGTACCCAAGATCATCTTCACTTTCACCTTCTTTCCCCTGCATTTCATACCCCTTTAACTTGAATGGGGAGAATCTACTTTCAGATTATAAACAAGACACAGTGATGCATGTCTGTAATCCCAGTACTTGGGAGGCTGGGACAGAAAGATCACAGGTTCAAGTCCAGCCTCACTCAGCAACGTAGCAAGACTGTTGCAAAATAAAATATAAAAAGGCTAAGACTGTAGCTAGGCAGTAGACTGTCTCTGGGTTCAATCCATATATATATATATATATATATATATATATATATATATATATATTAGAGAAAGAGATGTAGATATAGATATATAGATATTGTAATTTGTTTTCCTTATCTTACCAATCACAGAAGAGAAGGTGGTGGAAGATTTCCCCAAACATATTTTTCTGTCTATAAGAACATTTCAAGTGTTATATTCTAAATTATCAAAGATTACTCAAATTTAAATTTGAGAAAAGAAAATAGTTTAAAAGCCAGCTGAGACAATTAACTGAGAAGTTGAGCTGGGTCGACCAGTTCTCCACAGCCAAAGTTTGCCAAGCACACCTGGTCCTAAAAGGCTTCTTTGTGATCTCATTGTAGTAAGATAACCTGAAGTAGTCACAGCAGGAGCGGCAGAATTCTAGTTCATCTCTGTCATTCAAAAGTTTCTTTGCAGGAATGTTTCTCTACACAGGAACCTTTTCAGATTGCCCCAGTTATATTCTGTCCTTTATTCCAATCCCTCCTTGTTTATTCTTGGCCTAGAGGAGCAATTAACAAATAAATATAAAAAGATATTAGATGTCAAAGTAGATGCTAGAGAGATAGACCATAGATTCTATCCCCCTTCTATATCTTAGGATCTATTACAGCAGCGATTTGCTTCAGGTTGGGGCATGAGCACCTCAATTAGGTGAAAATGTCTCTGAGCTACCCAAACCACACTATCCTTTGTGAACTCTTAAGTGGTTTGATATCAAAACTTAATTTGGTATTGTGCAAGCAGAAGTTCAGAATGCTTTTCTTTTTTTTGTATGTGTTGTATTGGGGTTCCTGGAAGCCATTCTCTGGGCTACACTCCCAGACATAGAATATATATATATATATATATATATATATATATATATATATATATATATATATTCTTCTTCTTCTTTTTTTTAAATTTCAAAACAGGGTCTCTTAAGCCAGCGAGGCTGGCTTCGAACCTGCGCGATCCTCCTGTCTCCGCCTTCCAAGCACGGGGATTACAAACGTGCGCCATTTCTGGCGTTCAGAATGCTTTTTTACTCAGCTTATTTCATCTGACATCTGTATCATCTCTTTATTTACTCCATATTTCTGCAATTCTGTCTTCCAGAAGTTTGTAACAGAACCTATGGGCCTTGCAGTTGAATTACAAAGTAATTAAGTATACATAGTAAAACATGGAGAGTTTTCTTAGTAGAGATAGTTTAAGAAGGAAGTTTATTTTCTTAATTTACTTTGTCAGATATAAAATCTCCCCAATTTCACTGGAAGTAGAAAACATAGTTAACAGTAGTCTTGCATTATTAGGAAATTCACATCTGTTGGTACTTTTCAACAATATCCCTAGGACAGATTTTTGAATTTGTTTCAATCTTGATTACAGTCCACACAATGCACAAAACATATTTCTACACAAAGGCAAATCTTAATTGGAAATAATATTGTTTTAGTTTGGAAAAAATTTTCAAGGAAAGTCATATACTTGGTATTGTGAAAGGGGAAAAAAAGTCCTAGAGGGAATTGCTCTCTTGCTCATAACAAGTTACACTTTCATCTGGGATTATTTGGGGTGTGATGGCAAAGATAGGACTGAAATGAAATTTTTGTTCGAATATATCGCAATTCTGGAAGGTTTCAATGTCATATGGCATTGGTGTCCCACCATCTTTCTCATATTAATTTAGTGTCTAGAGAATATAACAACTCAGCACTGTGAAAAGTGAAAATGTTATAGAGTTAGAGAATTTGGGCTTGAGTTCTCAACCAACCCCTTAGAAGATGTGCGACCCTAGCAAGTCACTCGACCTTTCTGAGCCTCAGTTTACTTATCTATAAAACTATAACCTTACTGTTCCTATCATAAGATTATTGCAAAACTGAAATAACATGCATAAAGTACTTCATACCTTGCCAATTATATGGTAATTACACTAAATACTATTCTGGCAACATTTTTACCATAAAAAGGTTTTTCTACAGCTTTTAATAATCTGTAAAGAGGAAAATGTAAAATAAATGCTTTTACCTTCTTCCTAGAAAAGACCCTCAACCTTTCAATGCCTGGTCACTGCTCATGACCTCGTCCTATCCCTAGTCAATATGTTATCAGGATTCTTTCAATTAAGTACAGCCTTCTCTTCTTTTATACCTGCACACCCTTCATGTTCTGAGCTTTCTCTATCTTAATGGACAGAAAGATTTTCTTCTAACATTTTATGTTATATTTACTTTACCTAAATGACCACTCATCAAAGTCATGTTTATTATCATGGAACTGTTATTGTTGTAAATCAGATTCCAAAGAAAAACATAATCATTACATTTCTTTTCACTAGATATATTATCAAACAACATAACACATAGGTCTAACCAAACACATGTCCTCAATCTGTGAAGAAATGCCCGTAGGTTGACCTGCAAATTGGATTTCATATCATTGGCTCTAAGAAAAAGAAACAAAATAAGAACAGTGTCCCTGCTGGTTACATTTGAAGAACCTCATGTGATAGTGATGTGTTCAGCCCTAAGAGAGTTTTCCAGTGGATATTTCTAGTTGTTTTCTTATGATTCAATTCTCTCTCTCCCTCTCTCTCTCTCTCTCTCTCTCTCTCTCTCTCTCTCTCTCTCTCTCTCTCCACATATACATATATGTGTAGTGATTTGGAGATTCTGGTTTTATGTTATCATTTGAGCATTATTTAAATTTTTTTGCTTTTTAATTGAAATTATTATTTTGTTTTCTCAAAACCATAGTATATATGTATAAATGGATACATATATAAACTACCTCACATATATATGTATATAGTGTGTGTGTGTGTGTGTGTGTGTGTGTGTGTGTGTGTGTGTGGCCTGGGTTCTGCTGGGAAGCTCTTGTGCCAGTGGCACATAGCTCAGTAGATGGCTATGTTGGGTTTTTATGGGTTAAAGTGGCCTTGCAGGCATCTCTGGAGTTTAGTGGTCCCCTATCAGCTAGGCCATGACTCCAGCAAGACGGTCTAGACAGGTGGCTGGGTATAATTGTGCAAGGATTGAAGTTGCAAAGCATCTGGAGACTTTGGGTTGCAAAGCATCCTTTCTGCTGCACTCTATTAGTTAATGCACATCAACTGGTCAAGCCATGTTTATTATCATGGAACTGTTATTGTTGTAAATCAAATTCCAAAGAAAAACATCAAATTGCAAATTATCTATGGTAATAAAAAGTCTTTCCCATTTAATTTTTATACTCCCTTTTCTGATTCTTTTAGCTGACTCTATTTTAAGTAATATATGTTAGGCACTAAAGCTACAAAAGTGGATAGATACAGCTTTTGATCTCAGAGATTTAATCTTTGACAGAGAAGATAAAGCAATCAGTAGCCTTCTTGGATGGTGAGTGGCTCCCTGGTCACATGATGGTGACGTGGTTAGTGAGACCCACTGAAATGCTGAACCTGTTGGACCTTACAGAAATGCATACCATTCATCACAAAATAGACTAAGCAAGAAAGTTTGCATGTGTTTATAAATCGGAGCTCATTACAACAAAAGAACAGAACCAAGCAAGTCAAAATTTACATGTCCTGCAAAGACTGTCAGTGGCATTTTTATCACACTTCAATGACAGCAGTTTTTGATCTATTTTTGTTTACTTGTTTTATCATCATTATTTATAAAAATCAATATTAAGATAATTATAATCCTATATAGACCTAATCTGCCATGTATTAAGAACTCTTTTCAGATCCTAGTTTGATAATTATTTTTTAAAAACTTTAATTGGTGCATTGTAGTCATACATCTTAATGGAGTACAAGATGGTGGAGGCATACATACACACATCAATCATTTAGCCCCTCCCCAATTCCCGCCTCATTCCCTCCTCCCTCCCTCCTTCTCATGTTTGGCTTAGTGATTGACTTTGATATGTTTGTGAATGTATATCATGTACATTGTAGAATTTCATTGAACTTCAAAAGTAGGATGTAATTAAATATTTAAAATGTCTCAGGAGAAGCAAATTGTGCATCTGTGTGTTTCATAACTCAGAATACATTTTCACTATTTTTTCCTTAACATGATTTTATCTTTTTTCCTTGGTCCTAAAACTAACAGCTTGAGTCCTTATTAGGACATCTCCTTTTCAGGAAGATTAGAGTAGCAGTTCAGAAGATCTTGGCCATAGACAATAAAAAAAAAAATCATTCCAATATCCTTGGTGTAAAGTAGAAGCCAGGCTATAATCTAACTCATACACTTATTACATAAAAAATGAAAATGAAATAGTGTTAAATCATCATCTTCATATATAGTGATTAAGCTCATGAAGAAAAAGGACCCTATATCAGATACATTTGAATGAATATCAAGAATTTGAACTTATTTAGGTTTCCCCTGCTTCTCTCTTTTACCCTCTGCTGTTCAAGGACCTTCATCAGAAATTAATAGAATGAAAAAAAAAAAAATATATATATATATATATATATATATATATATATATATATTCATTGGGAATCAACTTTCTCTTTTGAACATAATTTTACTGGATATAACATGAAAAATTAAATATGTATATGTATTTATTGCTGATTGCAGCAAATGAGTCTTGGTTTTCTTTCTGATAAAAACTTTGTTTACTTAAAATGAATTTTTTTGTCATTGAAGTATTTTACAAACTTTAATGTCTAAAAAAGTAAGCATCGGTATCCATAACGCATAGAACCCAAACACTTCCAAAGTCTTTATTCTTATTAAAGTGAGAAAGGTCCTAAAGACCCAAAAGTGAGACTGCCAAAATGGGCCACACCCAGCTGTGACCCAGCCACTTTTTGCTGTGACCTTACAAGGAGCCATTCATTATAAGAAAGCCTCAAACACCGGCTATATAAAGCCCTTGCTGTGGCTGATATTTTGTCCATAAGTACAGGGAGCTCTTGGTGATGACCTGTCATACTCAAAGATAGTAAGCTTACTTGGTGTTTGGTGGCTTTGGATTTGATTTGTGGGTTTGGGCTATTGGCTTTGTTGTGTGATTTTCTTTGTTTTGGTTTATTATTTTGTTGTACTTTGTTTTTTTTTTTTTGTTTGTTTGTTTGTTGATTTGTTCTGTAACTAGCATCATTAGTTGCTGTTGTGGCTTTCAACGAACCGCGGTAAGAGAGAGAGTAGTGAGGTAAGGCCAGGACTCTCAGCCAGCTCTCCCTCTGAGGATGTCCAAGGGCCATTATGAGTTTCTGAGGGACATCAGCGAGGGCACCTTTGTCCAGGCCAAACTGGATGGTCATATCTTCACTGGGACTGAGGTGGCTGTAAAGATACTAAGGACATATACACCCTCCTGAAGGATCTCCTGGAGGTGGGCCAGCTGTTTTAGCAGATAGACACCATAGACTATATCTACTTGGCAATGGAACGCATGTGTCAAGGGCACTGGCTCATTGATGCACTGGCCACCAACTACAACTACCTGATGATGGAGCAAGTGTGCAGAGGAAACTGGTTCACTGGCCACACACTACATGATGATGGAGCACCTGGGTGGAGGGTATTGGTTCACTGGCCATGGACTATGTCTACCAAGTGATGGAGCACTTGCGTAGAGGGCACTGGCTCACTGTGACCCATATTATATGAAAAGGTTGCTGTTCTGAGCTGACACCCCCCAAATTGCCCTGGACCTAACCAACTGGTTTCCAGTGAAAGGGGAGCAGAGACACTTTGGATTATTTAACATCAAAGTGCCTCTAGAGAAATCAGACTACTAAGAGAGACAATACCAACTCCCTGGACCCTGACATCCATCATCTCAGCAAAGATTCAGCTGCCTGAAGGACATGCAAACTTCCTAGGGAATTCTCCACAGGAATTGTAGTCCCCAGGCTACCCTGAAGCCTTGAGATGGGAGACCTTTACCTTCACCTGTAAGAAACCTCAGAGACTTTTCCTGGGAAATTTCCCCTACCCTGAGATGGTTCTTAATACATTTCTGTTTCTTATGAATCTTATAATAAAATGGATGATTCTGAAATATAAATAAATAAATACATAATACATAAATAAACACATAAATAAATGGAAGAAAGGACCCAGGAATAGGGAGGTAATTTCCAGATTTCCTGGAAAGATGATTTCAGAATTGGCTGTAAAGATGAAAATGTTAGTCTAGGGACCGTAATATGGAGTAGAAGTAGGCTACAGGGAAGTAAAGAAGAGAACAAACAACATAGGCATTTTGCCTTAAACAGTGGCAGGTTTCAAACTCTATTTATTTTGAAAAACCTACTGTCTTCTTTCTATTCTCAGTTCTCTGCATCTTAGTTCCTTAAACATAAAATGATGTTAGTTATTAAACCTTTAAGAATTTTATTACTAGACTAATCTGTGATCAAGGACTAGATGAAGCTCTTTGTTTCTGATCCATGATGAAAGAAATATGGGAAGATTTACATATTAGGTATTCAGGAACTTCTCCTGATTTGAGGCTATTATTTTAATACTTTTATTGGTGTATTATAGTCTCATATCATAATGTAGACAATTCAAAGTGGTAGTGACAGACATGAACATAGCACTTTGTCAATGCAAGTGATTTATTTATTGATCCTCCCTCTCCCTCTCCTGTAACCTTTCTTAGACTACCTCCCCGGCTTAACTAAAGTTTCTCCACTATTATCAGAAATCCCTCTGGTATCCTGATTAGTCTCTAGCTTTTGCATATGAGAGAAATTATATTGTCCATCACCTTCTGTGACTAGATAATGTCACTTAATAAAATGTTCTCTAGGTCCGTCCATTTTTCCTTAAATGACATTTGTTGTTCTTTATGGCTGAGTAGTGTTCCATTGTGTGAGTATCCCACAATTTTGTGATATATTAATCTGTCTATGGACACTTAGGTTGGTTCCATAATTTGGCTACAGTGAATTGTGGACATGCATATATTAAACTATATATATATGATATATATATATCATATATATATAGTTTATATATCATATATATAGAGAGTTTATATATCATATATATAGTTTATTATATATATATATATATATATATATGATACTTGGGTTCCTGGAAACCCTTCTACCTACAGGTTACACTCCCAGACCTATTTTTATATTTTTATTTGGAAACAGGGTCTCTTAAGCCAGTGAGAGGCTGGCTTTGAACCTGCATGATCCTACCGTCTCCGCCTCCCAAGCACGGCGATTACAAGTGTGCACCACCATGCCTGCCTTAATATAATATTTTTATTTCAGTTCCTTTGGAAAGATACCCAGGAGTGGTATAGATGGATCATAAGGTAGATCCATTCACAATTTTCTGAGGAATCTCCACACTGATCTTCATAGTGGCTGTTCTAATTTTTAGTCCCACTGACAGTATACAAGAGTTCCTATTTCCCCACATCCTCACCAGCATTTATTGTTGTTTGGCTTCCTGATGATTGCCATTCTGATTGGGGCTAAATGGTATCTCAGTGTAGTTTAGATTTACATAGTTTAGATTTACATCCCCTTGATTGATAATGATGATAAACATTTTTGTGTATTTATTGGCCATTTGTAATTCTTATTTTGTGAATCGTCTATTCAGTTGCCTATTTCGTGATTGGGCTATTTGTGTCTCCAGTATAAAGTCTTTTAAGTACTTTGTATATTTTAGATTTTAGTCTTTTATCAGAAGAATAGCTAACAGATACTCTTTATGATTTCCTTTAATGAGAAAAACATTTTAGTTTGATGCCATCACAGTTATTAGTCCTTGCTTTAATTTCCTAAGTTTTGGGGATCATTTCAAGGAAGTTTCTAACTGTACCTATAGGATATAATCTTGGCATATGTCCTCCTGTATTAATTGGAAAATCTCTGGTCTAATTTCTAGGTCTTTGATCCATCTTGAGTTGATTCATGTGCAGGGTGAGAGTTAAGGATTGAATTTTATTTTTCTGCAAATAAAAAACTAATTTTCTCAATATCATTTGTTGAAAGGCTTTTTTTCCTTTTTTCCAATGTAAATTTTGGTGTATTTTTTAAATATCAGTTGGCTGTAATTGTGTGAATTTATTCGTGCATCTTCTATTCTTTTCCATTATTCTATATGTATGTTTTTGTACCAATACAATGCTGCTTTTATTCTATAGTTCTGTGGTATAATTTTTTTAGGTTTGGATCAGTTAAATTTATTTATTTATTTATTTTCATATTTAATAATAATTTGTTTTGGATATAATTCTTTATTTTTGGCATATTTCATTTTATTTATAAGTGGAACATATTGAAAATGGTGTACATTTAGATTGTGCTTCATGCCCTCTCCCTCCCATTTGCCTTCCTCCCTCACAAGAAAGAGTGTCCTGGTTAACCATGTTATATTTATACTATTTATTACACATATTCAGATGTAGCTCCTCCATTGAACAACCTCAGCTTTCTCCCTCTGCTATCCTTCCATTCTAGCTTTCCTGAGATTTCCCCTCCATCATCTGGAGTCCCTCTGGTATTACCACTACTACCTAGCTTGGGCATATTAGACAAAAGATATGTCCCTTCTCTTTCTGTGCTTTACTAATTTCACTTAACAATGTTCTCCAGTTCCTTCCATCTTCTTGCAAATTCAATTACTTTATTTTTCTTTATAGCTGAATAGAATTTAATTTTGTGTATTTCCCATAATTTTGCAATCCATTCATCTGTTAATGGAGATCTAGGTTGGTTCCATATTTTGGCTGTTACAAACTGTGCTGCTATGAACATGGGGATGCATTTGTTAACGTAGTTCTCGGATTTCAAGCCCTTTGGAAAGATACCCAGGAGTGGTATAGGTGGATCTATTCCCAGTTTTCTAAGGAATCTCCACACTGATCTCCATTGCAGCTGAACTACTTTGCACTCCCACCAACAGTATAAAAGAGTTCCTCTTTCCCCATATCATCGCCACTATTTCTTGTTGTTTGATTTCTTTATGCTTGCCACTGTTTGGGGTTAGATGGAATCTCAGCTTAGTTTTTATTTGCAGCTCCCAGATGGCTAGTGATGTTGAACATCTTTTCATGTATCTATTGGCCATTTGTATCTCTTCTTTTGTGAAATGTCTATTCATTTCAGTTGCCCATTTCTTGATTGGGTTGTTTGTTTTGCTAGTGTAGAGTCCTTTGAGCTCTTTGTATATTCCGGATATTAGCCCCCTATCAGAGTGGTGGCTGGTAAAGATCTTCTCCCATTCTGTAGGCTTCCTGTTTAGGTTCTTAATGGTTTCCTTTGATGAGAAGAAACTTTTTAGTTTGAAGAGATCCCACTTATTAATTCATGATTTAATTTCCTGCAATTTGGAAGTCTTATTGAGAAAGTTACTGCCTGTGCCTATATGTTGAAGTATAGATCCTATGCCTTTCTCTAATAACTTCACAGTCTCTGGTCTAGTTTCTAAGTCTTTGATACATCTCGAGTTGATTCCTGTGCATGGTGAGAAATAAGGATTCAGATCCAACTTTCTACAAATGGATAGCCAGTTCGCCTAGCACCATTTGTTGAAAAGGCTGTCTTTTCTCCAGCGTATGAGATTGGTCCCTTTGTCAAAGATCAGTTGACTATAGATGTGTGGGTTTGTTTCTGTATCTTCTATTCTGTTCCACTGGTCAGTCTGCCTATTTTTGTGACAATACCATGCTGTTTTTAATATTATTGCTCTATAGTATAATTTGAAGTCCAGGATTGTGATGCCTCCTGCCTGGTTCTTGTTGCTGAGAATTGCTTTGGCTATTCTGGGTCTTTTCTTTCTCCATACAAAATTCATAACTGATTCTTCCAGGTATATAAGAAATATTGTTGGCATTTTAATGGGAATTGCATTGAATCTATAGATCACTTTTGGTAGAATGGCAATTTTGATTATATTTATTCTGCCTATCCATGAGCAAGGGTGATCTTTCCATCTTCCAAGGTCTTCTTCAATTTCTTTCTTTCATGTTTTTTAGTTTTCTCTGTAGAGGTCTTTTACATCTTTGGTTAGGTTTATTCCTACGTATTTTATTGGTTTAGAGGTTATAGTAAATGGGATACTTTTCTTTATTTTATTGTGGATTCATTGTTGGCATAAAGAAAAGCAACTGATTTCTTTAGATTGATTTAGATTGTATCCTGCAACTTTGCTGAATTGGTTAGTCAGCTCCAGAAGCCTTTTGGTTGAGTTCATTGGATCTTCTAGATAAAGAACCATATAATCTGGAAATAAGGATAGTTTTAATTCCTCTCTTTCTATTTAAATTCCTTTGATTTCCTTCTCTTGTCTTATTGCTGTGGCAAGAGTCTCAAGAACTATATTGAAAGGGAGTGGTGATAATGGGCATCCTTGTCTTGCTCCTGATTTTAAAGGGAATTCTTGCAGTTTTTCTCCATTCAATATGATGTTGGCTTTTGATTTATTGTATATAGCCTTAATGATGTTAAAATATGTTCCTTCTATTCCAATTTTCTGCAGTGTTTTTAACATAAATTGGTGTTGGATTTTGTCAAATGCTTTTTCAGCATCTATTTATATGATCATGTGGTTTTTGTTTTTAGTTATATTTATGTGGTATCAGCAGGTGAGCAGTGCTTTTTCCAATGCTGACGTTTGGGTGATGGGGGAGGAGCCAGGGTGATGGGTACAGGAGTCAGATTAGGTAGAGGAAATATTTAGGTTGAGTATGAATTTAAGTATGATAAGATAATATTTTGTTGAGAATGAGAGAGAGTTAAATAGTAGGACTCTTTTAGTTAGCAGAGTATTTAAGTATGAAGATATGAAATACTTTGAATATTAAACAAGGTGATATAGTATGGGAAAAAGTTTTAAGGGAAGGGAATAGATAGGTTAGAGTGGGGAAGTTTGTAAGAGGGGTGAGGGGAGGAGCAAACAAACACAAAGTATCAACACAGGATACAAAAGCTAACTATTTTATAATCAAAGAAAAAAACAAGTGAAAGGGAAAAAATGAAAAAAGAGTAAGAAAGAGGAAAAAAGGACAAGAATAAAATAAAATAAAAAGAACTAGCAACTGTGTGAGACCAGAAAACAAAGCAAACTATCATATATATATATATATATATATATATGTATAGATATATATATATATATATATATATATATATATATATATATATATATATAGAGAGAGAGAGAGAGAGAGAGAGAGAGAGAGAGAGAGAGAAGGGAAAAAACCCCAAAACAACAACAAAACAAAAAACAAAACAAAAGAAAAACAGTCCTAATATGGGGTCGGGTCCATATAATATTTGAATGTCTGATTGCTGTGGTAGCTTTCAGAGTATAATCCAATGTATCTTAATTTGCTCTGTACTCTATTGTCTATTGTTTGGACACCTTTTTTTCCTTTGACAACTTTGGGTTTAGGTGTCAAGGCATCTGGTGTCACTGTTAATAAATTCTGTACAAGTCCTGGGTTCTGTGTATTTCCAGCCTGTACTCAGCACCTCTGCACTCTCCACCATAGACTCAGGCCTGTACTTCCCTACCACAGGGGTAGAGGATGTCCAAAGCAGTCTTGGAACCTCCCCCTGAGGCCCTGTGCAGGTATTGGTCTTGAATACTTTTCCTGTGTCTCTGGAAATTCTAACTGGGCTAGCCTGTGGGGTCCAAAGATGCACCCTGGGCAAAAGGTTGCTGTAGGCTCCCTGGGCACACACAATTACCTCCAGAGCGCTGCCAGGTCCCAGCACATGAGCTGGGTGCACAGATACCATTGGATCCATGCACAGGTGCTGCAGGGCAGGCACAGACAGCCAGCAGTGGGTCAGGGTATGGAGCAAGTGCAGATGGGTCCAGGGGCACAGGTGTAGGGCAGGGTCTAGCGCTGGTCTCTGGCTCAGGCAGGACACACGAGGGTAGAGCTAGATCCCCGGGTGTGGGGCGGGCATACATGGCCAGTGCTGGACCCAGTGCATAGGCTGGGGGCCCAAGGATAACTCCCAGTCTCTGGGTGTGGGTGGGGTGCACACAGCTATCGCTGCCCGGAGAGCAGGCAGGGCCTTAGAGGTTAGCACCCAGGCTTGGGCAGGGTGCACGGGCTAGGCGCACAAGGTGCATGCCAAGTCTAGGGGTGCTGGTGGCACAGACAACTAGTGCTGGTCCTGGGGCACAGGCAGGGCACACGAGGATAGTGCTGGGTCCTGGGGTGGGGGACAGGTGCCCAGGGCTAGTGCCGTACCTGGGGCACACGCTAAGACCCACAGCTTCTCTGGATGCACTCAGATACCTGGCTTCCTTGATCCAGGTGTCTAGGGGGCTCACTGTGCCATTGTGGTCCCGTCTTTGGTGAGCACACAGGCTTCTGGCTCAGGCGCTACTCACTTGCTGCTTAAGATGTTGGAGCTCTATGTCCATTTTCAAACTCTTGGGTTATTTTTTTTTCTTTCTTTTTTTTTATCTCTGGGCTACACTCCCAGACATCTATTTTTTTATATTTTTATTTGGAAACAGGGTCTCCTAAGACAGCGCAGCTGGCTTTGAACCTGCACAATCCTTCTGTCTCTGCCTCCCAAGTGCAGGGATTACAAACATGTGCCACTAGCTGGGCTCTCTTGGGTTATTTTGCCACTGTGGTGTCAGTCAGGTCCAGGGATTGTGGTTTGGGCGGGCAACCAGTACTGGCTCCCGCAGGCAGCCCAATTGTGTCTGCAGCAGGTCCGATGCCCCCCAATTTTTTTTTTTTTTTTTTTTTTTTTGGCAGTGGATCTCATAGTTAAGGGTTTCTGGATTCCTTTCACTGATGTTCTTGGATCTGTGGTTCCTGGATCTGTTTTGGTTCCTGAGATATATTTATTTTGTTGGTTAAGACTCTGCCTTCTAGGTAGTTCAACTTTATTTATTTCAGCTACTGAGAGGTGCTGTGTCCTTCAGTCGCCATTTTGAATCCCTCCTCAGTTCTTGTAGTGTAATTTGAAGTCAGAAATTGTGATACTTCCTGCGTGGCTTTTACTGCTTAGAATCTCTTTGGCTATAATTGGTCTTTGTTTCCCCATATAAAATTTAGGATTGATTTGTCTAGGTCTGTTGAGAATTGCTTTGGTTATTCTGGATCTTTTGTTTCTCCACAGAAAATTTAGAACTTACTTTTTTAAGTCTGCTGAGAATTACTTTATTCTGTCTTTTGTTTTTTCATATGAAATTTAGGAATAACTTTTCTAAGTCTGTAAAGAATTGGTATTTTGGTGAAGATTGCATTGACTGTATATGTATCACTTTTGGTAGAATGGTCATTTTGGTAATAATATTTATTCTGCCTATCCAACAGCATGAAAAATAATCCCATCTTTAATATCTTGTTTAATTAAGATCTTTTGTAATTTTCTTTTTTAGTATTTTATAATTTTTATTATAGAAGTCTTTTAATCCATGGTTAGATTTATTTCTAGGGTTGTTTTGAGGTTATTATGAATTGAATTATTTTCTGGATTTCTTTTTCAGTTAATTCATTATTTGCATATAGAAAAGATACTCATTTTTTTTTAGGTTGGTTTGCTATCCTACTATTTTGTTAAATTTGTTAATTAGCTCTAGGAGTCTTTTGGTTGAGGGTGTTTTGTGGGGGTCTTCTAAATACAGAATCATGTCATCTGTAAATAGAGATAATTATTGTTTTTCTTTTCCTATTTTAACTCTTGTAATATTCTTTTCTTGCCTTATTACCCTGGCAAGAATCCTGAGGACTATATTAAAAAGGACTAGTGATAGGGTATCTTTGTCTTATTCCTGATTTTAAAGGGATTCTGAAAGGTTTTGCCCATTCTATATGATGTTGGTTGTGAGTTTTTTGTGTATTTCCTTGGTGATGTTGAGGTAAGTTCTGATTTTCTGCAGTATTTTTAATGTGAATGAGTGTTGGATTTTTCAAATGCCTTTTCAGTACCTATTGAAATGATCATACAATTTTTGTCCTTAGTTCTATTTATGTGGTGAGTGATGTATATAGATTTGTATATATTGAACCAGCCTTGCCTCCCTGGAATAAAATCAATTTTGTTGTGATGTATAATGTTCTTGATATGGTTTTAAATTCATATTGCTAGTATTTTTTTTTGTGTGTGTGGGTCTAGGGGTGAAACCCAGGGGCATTTGACCTCCAAGCTACACCCCCTTCCCTGTTTTTACTCTTTATTTTGAAACAGGGTCTCACTAAGTTACGGAGTGCCTCACTAAGTAGCTGAGGCTGTCTGCAAACTGTGATCCTCCAGTCAGCCTCCCGAATACTGGGATTACAAGCATGTGCCACTATGCCTGGCTCATATTGCTAGTATTTTGTTTAGAAATTTTTTGTCTATGTTCATCAATGATAGAGGTCTGTAATTTTCTTTTCTTCAGGGATTCATTTAGTTTTTGTATTAAGGTGATGCTGGCCTCAGAGAAAGAGTTTAGTAGAATTTTATCTTTTGATTTCACAGGAAAACTTTTAAAATAATGGGATTTGGTTCTTCTGTTTTTGTTTTGTTTTATTTTGTTTTGTTTTGCTTTGTTTGGTGGTACTGTGCATGAAACCCAGGGTCTTTATACCTCTGGGCTACACTCCCAGACTAATTTTATATTTTATTTGGAAACAGGGTCTCACTAAATTGCTGTGAACCTCACTAAGTAGCTGAGCCTGGCTTCAAACCTATGAGATATTCCTGTCTCAGCCTCCCAAGTACTGGAATTACAAGTATGCACCACCACACTTGGCTGATGTAGTTCATTTGTAAAGGTTGATTAGAATTTTGCAGAGAATTCATGTAGATCTGGGTTTTATTTGATGCAAGGCTTTTAATTGCTGTTTCTATCTCTTTGCATGCTATTGATTGACTTAGATTTTCTATATCTTCTTGCTCTATTTAGGCATGTTGTATATTTATAAAAATTCATTGATTTCTTCTGTGTTTTTCAGTTTATTGGAGTATAAATTTTCAAAATAGTTTCTAACGATCTTCTGGATTTGTTGACTATCTGTGGTGATGTCTCCTTTTTAATTTCTGTCTTTAATAATTTGAGTTGATTCATTCTTTTTGATTAGGTTGGCTAAGGGTTTATCAATCTTTCTGACCTTTTCAAAGAGGCAGCTTTTTGTTAATCTTTGTATTGTTTTGTTGTTGTTCTCTATTCCATTGATTTCTACTCTGATTTTAATTATCTTCAGTCTTCTATTTGCTTTGGTATTAGTTTGTTCTTATTTTTTTAGGTCTTTGAAGTGTATCATTAGTTTATTTATTTGGTGACTCTCTTTTTCTTATGTGGGCACTCAGTGCTATGAATTTTTTTCAAAGCCAGACATGGTGGCCCACACTCATAATCCCAGCCTTCAGGAGGCTGAGATGGAGGAATGTGGTTCACAGACAGCCTCAGCTACTTAGGAAGGCCGTCTGCAACTTAGTGAGACCCTGTTTCAGAATAAAGAATAAAAAGATCAGCCTAGGAGTGGAGCTCAGAGGTAGAATATGGGTTTTACTCCCAGTACTACAAAAAAAGATTTTTTTTCTCAAAACTGCCTTCAATGTGTCCTATAGTTTTTGCTATGCTGTGTTTCTATTTTTTATAAATTCCAGATTTTTTTTATTTTTCTCTTTATTTCTTCTCTGATCCAGTCCTCATTCAAAATGTGTCATTCAGTCTCCATATATTTATGTAATTTCTTTTAGTCTTCCTGTTGTTGATTTCTACTTTAATTCCCTTATGTTTTGAAAAGATGAAAGAAATTATATCATGTTTTATTTTTTAATTTGCTGTTACTTGCTTTGTGGCTGAGAATGTGATCTGCTTTGGCGAAGGTTCCATGAGCCACTGAGAAGAACATGTATTCAGCTGTTATTAGTTGGAATAATCTGTATATATCTATTAGGTTTATTTTGTTTATAGTGTTCTTTAGGTCTGGTGAGTTTTAATTCATCTTTTGCCTGGAAGATCAATCTAGTGGTATGAGTGATATGTTGAAATCTTCCAGTATTATTGTATTTGGGTCTATATGAAACCTAATGTCACAAAGAGTTTGTTTTATGAAAGTAGGTGTGCCCCCATTTGGGGCATAAATATTTACTATCATTTCATCTTCTTGCTGGATTGTTTCTTTTATTAGTAAGAAATTACTTGTTTTGTCTTTTCTGAAAAGTTTTGGCTTAATATCTGCTTTATTATATATAAGCATTGCTACCCCTGATTGTTTTTGGTCTCCATTTATATGGCATATTGTTTTCCATCTTCTCACATTTATCCTATGAATATCTCTGCTATAAATTGAGTTTCTGGCAAGCAGTGTATAGATGGATTATCTTCTTTAATCCACATTGCCAGTCTATGCCTTTCGAGAAGTTTAAACCTTTGACATTGAATATTATTCTTGAAAGATGATAGCTGTTTATTGTCATTTTGAGTTACATTTCCTGTTGGATGTACTATTATTTCTCCTTTGCTTAGTTGCTCATCTGGTGGAGTTCCCTCTTTTCTGGTTCTGATATTTATTTCATTTTCCTTCTTTGTGTTTTTTTTTTTAACACATTTTATCTAGTGCTACCTTATTATTCATGAATTCTTTTACTTTCTGCTTCTCTTGGAAGTTTTTATTTTCCATAAAATTTGAATACTATCTTTCCTAAATATATCTGTCTTGGTTGAAAGTTATTTTCTTTCAGGATCTGGCGTACATCATATCGGCCCCTCCCAGCTTTCATGACATGGATTGAAAAGTCTAGAGAAGTTCTTATTGTTTTGCCTTGGAATGTCCTTGTTCTTTTGTTCTAGGTGCATTTAAGATTACTTACTTGACCTCTAGGTTAGTCATTTTGATTAGTATGTGGCAAGGAGAAGTTCTTTGATCTTGTCTGGTTGATGTTCTTAATTTCTCCTGTATGTGGATGTCCAACTCTTTGTGTTTGGGAAATTCTTTCTAAAGAGGTTTTTAATGTCTTTTGTTTGTGCTTGCAGACCTTCTCCAATGACTATTACCTGTAGGGTACATAATTTTATACTATCCCATATATTTTGGATGTTGTGATCATATTGTCATATTATCATCTCTATATTGTTGACTTTGTAATTAGTTTTGAGTTAGCTATCTTTCAATAGTGAGACTGTATTTACAATGTGGTTTAGTCTGCCAGAGGTGGCTTCTATTGAATTTTGTAAATTATTTATTGTCTTTTTCATTTTGTTCAAATCCTCTTTTGGTTCGTACTTGGGGACACAATTTCTCTATTCACATGTTTTTTCATTTCTTGTACAATTTCTATGATTTCATTTTTGAAGCCTTTGATATTATTCAAAATTAAAATTTTGAATTTTCATTCTGGCATTTTTCAGCAGCTCAGTATTGATCATTCCTCTTGTTGAGTTGAGAAAACTTGTTTTCTCACTAATCTTTATTCTCATGTTCCAGAGTTCTTAGGGTTGTATTCTTGGATTTTTTTTTTTACAGCCCCTTCCTTTTTGTGTGAGAGTCCCATGTCTATTTGTTGGCCCTTTATAGTAAGGCCTTTGGTGAGTGTACATATTTGCCTTGATGAATCTGTCTCATATTATGAGATTTTTAAATTTGTCCCCCAGAACCTCTTTAAAAAGATATAATTTTCAGTGCAGGCAAACAGGAGTTTCTGATTGACTGAAAGCCACCACACTTTTTAGTCCCAAACTCAGCAGGGCCACAAACTATAATGTTCAATTCAGAGCCTATGACCTGCTGGTTCGGATTTAGTGCTCCACAAAGAGCACAGTTACTCTGCTGGTTGGAAACCTGTGAAACTGCAAAGTGCTGACATCTTGCCTCTGTGATCACTGAGTCTAAGCTCAGCAGGGACAGAGATTACTATGTTCCAAGCTTCTGGTCCAGCTTTGATGGCCCAGGGACTCCATCACTGATCTGCTGGTTGCAATCGCATATACCCCTGTCAGTCACTTGCCTGTGTGATTGCCAGGACCAAACTCTGCTGGCAGAGAAATTGTTGCATTCCCAGCCTGTAGCTGCAATCACACAAACTTCTTCCATCCTCTGGCCTCTCTGCTTTCAGAACCCGAACTCTGGAAGGGAGAGATTTACCATTTTGAGCCTGATGCTTAGGTGGCTCAGTTATTTATCCCCAATGTCACTGCCACTACTCTGGGCATTTGTGATCATGTAAGACCTTGTTGAACTATGGCCCTGTTGCTTATGGTATCCAAACATTGTTAGATGCAGCTTTATGGCCTTCAAAGAGTCCCACAGGGTTGGCTGAGTAATTTTACCCAACAGACACCACTGCTGGAAGTACTGTGGTGATTGCTGGAGACCTTGAAGGGATGTGGCAAACTGCTGACTCTATGTCCTGTCCACCTGAGTGTCCTTAGTGATTATATTCTAATTTGTGTTTCTGCCACATCCAATTGTAATTCTCAACTCTACCTCTACAGAAATGATTTGCAAACTCACAGACCCCACATATCTGTTCATTGCCACATAAGCCTCTGTAGCAGTACAGGTTCCCATTGGAATGGGATAGTTTGTGAGGTTTGGTGAGTGGCCTGGGGTATTAAAGTCTTGAGGTATTCATGTGTGGAGAGAATAATGTTATTGCATCTGACATCTTGGTCCTTCATATAACAAATGTATCAAGTTCCTTACTCCACAAGAGGTATTGAACAGATAAGCAAGAACTTAGACCTGCCTCAAGGTGGTCTCATGGTAAACCTCAGCCAATTCACAGACAGGTACTAATATTCACAGTGTCTAAAGAAGGTCATATTTTAATGTTTTCAGTAAAGATATACTAGTAACCATGCATTTGGGGTCATAATTCCAGTTTAAGGAGTTAGTTTTCAACTATCCAAAAGTTACAATGCTACATAACTTTTGAATATTCATTACCAACCAATGCCAGAAAATTCTTGCAGCTGACAATGCTTGAATCTAGGTTGCAATTTGGACACTTTGGTGGGTTATGTCATCACTTTAGCATTATTTAAATATGTTTCTCCTGTTAATTCAATTTCCTGTTTTGTTTTCGCAAAACCATAAATTGTCTCTTAAGAAATTTTACAAAATGCATAGTATTCTCCCATGAGTCCTGTGCTGCTCCTCAGCTGAGTATTGGCTTGCCAAATGACATTTTTCTTTAAAAAATTCCTTTTATTGGTTTTGCATAATGGTTGCAACAATTCTCAAGTAATGAAAAAAGAATGAAGAATGCATGTCCTTTCCAGCATACAGCCACAATGTTAATGTTAAGACAAAGGAAAACAAAACAAAATCCCACCCTAAAAATGGTCTTGGACTCCCAGCCTTCCTCTTAGCTCCCTTATTTGAATTCAAGATGTTTCCTATCTTTTCTCCTCTTTTCAAAATAAATTACTTATGTTCAAGGAAGTCTGTTGTGTAGAATATCTGTGATAGTGTCCTTGTGGTCTGTGTTGGATCCGAGCTTCACTACCAACTAGGGCAGAATTAACTGGGTATAAGACTTAAAATTCCTGGGCCTGTATCATCTCATTCACAAAGTAGGAGTAATGAAGCTTAGTTCTCTGATTAAAGATTAAATAAAATAGGGCATGTGAGAATGCCTCATACAGTGTAAGCTGAAACTAAATATAAATGTGTTGCCTGTTTCAAGTATAAAATCACCATGTTCTGGCCCCAGTACACAGCTGGTAGAGTGTGGAAGTGAGGTATGGAATGAGTACTGATGAGAGGCTGAGCAGAAGCACTGATATAGAGAACATTTTCCAAAGAAAAATTCTGTTTATCAGATTTTGCCATGCTGCGTACCAGAAAAGAACAATGTATGGGCATACAACCTTAATCTTTACTCATTTCTTTATATATAGCAGCACATGAGAAGCATTTATCATTGTCTGATGAATTTTTCATGGTTCATGCATGAAATATGATGCACAGTAGCCTGTAGCAGAAGTCAGTAAAGACTATGGCACACATTTAGTCCATTGCCTATTTTTTTTTCCATAAAATTTCATTCAGACAAAGCTATGATCATTTATTTAAGTATTGATTTTGCTGCTGTTTGGGCTACAATGAAAAATTAAGTATTCTCAGTAGAGAACTTGTATGGTCCACAAAGACAAAATATCTACTTTCTGGATATTACAGAACAAATTGCCAACTTTTGGTCTATAGAATTATGTTATTTATTCATTTCTGCCTCAGTCAGTAGAGTGTTTTCTGATGAACTCTAATCCAGATGCTATATAGTTGTCTGAAGAGTATGTTTTAATGTAATTGTTTCACTTCCTAGGGCAATGATTGACTTCTTAAAAGGAGAAACCAATTTAATTAAAAAAGAAGAATCTAGTGAGTGCTTATTATGTACAGAGACACTTTGGTAGTAGCTACATTGAACATCCTGAAAACATCAGCTAAGGATGTTAGGATGGAGAGAATGGACCAAGACTCCTGACATCATCCCCTCTGTGCTGTGCTGACTTCCAGTATCATGGCTACACTTTGCAAACCAGAGACCAGAGAGAGATGAATGAATACCATTGATTTATTTTCATTCTCAACCTTTTCCTGGATCTGTGTGTCTGCTCCAAAAACATGGGTGCTCTCACTCTACAATGACATACGGCCACAATGTGACCAAAAAGAGAGATTTGTCTGCTTTACACAGCATCTGTCACTTAACAAAACCCCAAAACAATCAATTTATAAGAAATAAAGGCTTATTTTCACTCATAGTTTCAGAGGTTTCATTCTATTGTTTTTGGACCTGTGGCAAGACCAAACATCAGGGCAGAGAGAGTGTGGTAGAACACAGCTGGTCACTTCATTGCTAGAAAGTGAAAAAGCTAAGTACTGAGGTTCCACAAGCCCATATTAAGGGATTCCCCAAATGACCTAATCCTGTCTCTTAAGGATTTCACTACCCCTTAAGCACCAGGAACTGAAGACCAAGCACAGTCCTTTAGGGGATACTTAAGATCCAAGCTATAGCACATGGAAACTTGAACTGGACATAGAAATTTGGACTGGACCTTAAGATTAGTTCCTGGCTCCAGTAAACATTCACAAGATGACTAACAGACATTTTTCAGAAAGTTGTATACATGTGCCCCCAATTCTCCATGGTTACACTCTGAGTGCTAAAGCACACTGTATAGCATTGTACAGCTGTGGTTTTCTGACTTTAAAGGAGAGCCAAAATAATCAATAATTCATTTGGGGTCTTCTCTTCACTACCTGGCAACTACTCACACTATACTTACCACACAACAAGGCCAAGCTGGTAAGGCTTTTTGACTCTCTTCAAAATACATTTGGATCCATTTCTATGACTGTAATCTACTATCAACCTGGGGGCAAAGGAGAAATCAGTCCCAGGAACATGGAAACCACTTTACTTAAAACTATATCCTTTGCTTATTTATTTCAAAGACAAGGCCACACACAGAAAATTAGCAGGTTCATGAAATGAGATTTATGTTCCCTTTTGGGTAAAGTGTCCTCCCTGGTGTTCAATCCTAGAGATTGTACCTCCCAATCTTGAAGAATTTCTAAACCTTACATGCCCAGGAGAGTATCCTATGTTGAAAGACTGCAGGATGGGACCCCATAACAATCCCCCCAAAGTTCAGGCTGAAATTACATTCAGGCCAAGTCTCTATGGTGAACTCCTCTGTAATTGTTGGTTCTCTTCCAGAAGGCTCTCAACACATGGGACTCCGATGAAGTTCAGCGTGTGGAAAGGGTTGCAGCCTGCAGCCTGTGTATTTGTAATGGAAACAGAGCAGTGACCCCATGATCCAGGTCTGTATCTGTGCTGCCATAAAATTTGTTTCTTTAAACAGAGCAGCAGGAGTGCCAGTGAAGGGTGGAGGCAAGGGGGGGCCTCTCTGAAAGACTCCCTCAGGTAGGAAGGTAACAGGGTTTTCTAATAAGAAAATCATGCATCTCAGGAGGGCTTTGCAGTTTGTAAAGTACTTCTACATTTAAGATTCCCAAGAACAGACACTGGGGTAGAAAAGGCAAGCATTCTTTTCTTCTTTTTTACATGAAGCAACTAAAATAGAGAGGCCAACTGACTTTCTCAAGCTTTAAAGAGACTTGGCTAGAATCACAATGAGCTTGCTATTCTTTCTAACATATTATTATTACCTGGGCATGTTCCTGTGTGCTTACTGAAGTATACAAAGCTATCCAATGTACCTGTTCATAAATGATTCTAATGAAACTCTCTCATAGAGCTGATCAACCTGAGACTGAAACTATGGGAAGAAGAGACAACACTTGGCAGTCTCAACGGTTATGTTAAAAATACTTTGAAGACAGAGAACTTCTTTCATAAAGTATACTATACACTGTATATAACATACTGTAGAATTTATTTTTCTTTTCTTTTTTTTTTGTGGTACTGTGGATGGAGCTCAGGGGCTTTCTACCTCTGGGGCAACACTCCCAGACCTATTTTTATCTTATTAGGAAACAAGGGCTCACTAAGTTGCTGATGAGAGCCTCATTAAGTAGCTGGGGCTGGTTTCAAACCTGAGTGATCCTCCTGTTTTGGCCTCCCATGAACTGGGATTACAAGCATGCACCCATGCCTGGCTAAAAGTCTTAAATAGTCACTCAAACATTGAAAGCAGATGACTTCATCTTCCTTTCTGGGTATGGAGCGGAGCTAGTCAGATGCTGCAACCATAAGCTCTGCCATAGCCATCAGCCAGTGTTGGAAAAACTCTGAGTTGTTTACGGGACCCAAAAATAGCCCTGGTAATGTCAGTGAGAAGTAGAGGGTGTAGACCAAAACTGGGGCCCCAGACAAGTGCTGTTTCTTTAGAAGCAGAGTGGTGGCTCTCATCGTGGTGTGTGTGTCACACACACACACACACACACACACACACACACTCACACATACACACTTCTTGCAGCAATCAAGCAAGAAAGTCTTTCTGCTTGGTCCACTGTCAGTTTCTCCCACTGGTCAGTTAGTCTGTGCCCATAGTTGTCTTCTGTGCCTGGCCCACCTGCCTGCAAGTTCTCTCTGCCACACAGGTGATGCAGACTCTCTTGCTTCCATGAAGACTTACCAAGGGTTTTTGGATAATAAGGTCCTAAGAAGCAAAGCAGGAACCAGGCATAAAAAAGCTCCTCTTAAATTAATAGCACCCAGCAGCCATACTCTAGCTTGAGGTTAGCTAGATGTTTTCTTCCAGCTTTGGGAGCAACCTCTCTACAGATACTTGGATTAATTATGGTGTTTGATGACTCTTCATTAGAGATCAAGAATATGAACTTGTCTATTTTAATATAAATTGAGCTTTAATTCACATAAATGCATCTAAAGGTGTCAATATTTATTGATACTTTCAAGTTCTCAAATAAAAGCATATCAAAATTGTTTTGACAGCCAAAAAAAGCACCCAGAATTTGTATCTCACTAACCACAAACTTCTGAGGATTTGTTTTTGCTGCTATTTTGTTTTGTCTTATTTATTTATAAAATCATATGTTGCAGAAAAGAAAAACAAAAATGACACAAATAATTTTTAATGATGATTTAATTATCCCAAAATATCAGCACCCATGATTGCCTGCCAGAACCATGGTTTACCCAGCTTGAGATATTGGCATGAATACTTCATGGAAGAATATGGTGGCTGCCTTCCACTTTGCCACTTTTCAACTCCCTTATCAACATAAGTGGGCAGAAAAGAATCTGCTACCCTGTACAATTGTGCAGATTATACCTTGTGCTATATGGCCTGGTAGAGGACCTGGAGACTGGCCTCTGCCCTATACTAAAGGGATACTCTAGCCTATGCTCAAAAAATCATTTTAATTTATCAGCATCATTATTTTATATTAGTTATTTATTATTATTATATTTTTTATTGGACTAAAGATGCTATGTAAGTTAGCTGGGAGCCTGACCATTGGTAATCTTACTTTTGAACAGAGTAGAGTCAGGGAATCTTAAAAAGCAGGTCAAGAAATTTACTGCCATTTTTCTTCCTTGGGAAAAGTGTAATAAATGAGAACTCTAAGATAGTAGAAATTAAGGAAATTTTGCCTGAAGGTTTAATAAACAGTTCTTATGAGCCTTACCATTTTTCATCATGCACAACATTAAGTTACCATCACTATGTAAGAATAGTAGTTTTTGCTTTATGATAGTACTGTGAATTATTACTGGCTCAATATCTATAGAATCCCTTCTTTCCAGCTTCCCTATAGGAAGGATTCTGGGTGGGTATCCATCATCTTGCTCTTTATCACACTCAGTTTAAGACAACAAAACAATTTTCAGGTAGGAAATGAGGGGAGAAGTAGAAATGATATTCTCGGGCATCTCAACTTAACCAGAGCTAGGACAAGTAGAGGGGACTCCTTGAATGAGAACAACTGTAGGAGATACTTTTACCTCCTACCTAGGGCTATCGAATTCAAAGGAAACACATAATTATCTAGAAAATGTTTTCAGGAAGTTTTTTCCATATTAATCATAGTAAAATTCCTGTCCCACACCCTTGAAACTGTTGAGGAAAAAAAACAATATTGTTTCAGGGCTCTTTGAAGTGACTCCATGGAGAAAGGAAGTCATCAGGGCCCCACCAATAATCAATCTTATTTCTCTTTAGAATTGGGGATTATAAAGGAGGCATTCCAGCATGGAATGGTGTCATCATCTGCAAAGCAGAAAGCTTGGAAGTATAAAAATTCAACTGCACAAATTAAATTACTTGAGACAAAAATTACAATTCTTGAAAGTATAGTTTGTTGAATGTAGTGACTTAGATGGATTTTTAAAAATTAAAACACACACATGTTTTATGAATGAACTAGTATGCTGTTAAAAGGGGGGCTAAATATGAATTAAACATCATAAAGAAAAATACTCATATACTTGAGGAAAAAAGTAAAAATTTCCTCTATACATAATAAACTAAGGATGCAATATTTGCAACAGATAGGGAAGGCAAAGGGTCATCATCCTTGGTGCATAAAAAAGCTATATTAACAGGAAAAAAGTGGAGGATCCTAATAGAAAAAGATAGGTAAAGGCTGCCAAAAGGCAAATTCAAAAAAATAAAAAAGCATATGAGCTTACATTAAACTCTACCAGCATCAAGAAATGAGTCTCATTTCTAGATATCAAATTGGCAAAGACTAAAAACTAAAAAGGATTCCTTGTGATGGTCAGATTATGGGAAAGCAGGTACTCTTATACTTTGCTGGTTCAAAGGCATAGATTTCTGTGTAGCAGATATAAGGCTGACTGAGAAAGATGGACCAATCTCATGGGACTCTAGGTCTGTGGGAAAAAGCACTGAGAACACATAGACATCAGATAGTTGGGAAAGGCTTTAAATGTAGCCACAAGGTACAGAACACAAACATTATCCAACTTCATCTGGCCCTTGCAAAGGCAAGAATACAATCTTTCTGGATGCATGTGTCATACAAGATGTGTATACAGAGTAGGGCTTCTTTGAAAAAGCAACCCTGTAGGTGAGGCAGAGCCAGCATCAGGGAACAAAGGAACATTTTTTTTCTTTTTTCTCAACAATAAAACTAAACAAAGAAATAAATTAAAAAATGGCTCCCACTTCTTTTAAGAAAAGGAAACTTTATTTATAACTTAATATTAACCTGACACATTGAATGCTTTAATTTTAGGATCCCCAATGAATTATTTATTCTCTTTAAAAATGGCTTTTTGAACACCCTCTGTTATTAGCACTTTCTTCGCCATGTGCATAAGGGGATTTTCCTCCCCGTGAAAGTCTTCAAGCACTCCCAGAAATGCCCAAATAGCAATTAAATGGTTTCCAGAACTTGGGCTTTATTTCCAGCTTAGTTCAACAGCACACTCTGGGATATTTACTGTACTCCAGGAAATGACTCCGTAGAATGCTCAAGGGTAGAAGGTCCCTGCCTTATGTTCTATTTTCTTCAGGAATTACATCATGAAGGAGCTGTCAGCTCTGGTAACTGTCAGGGTTGATTTTTGCCATCTGCCAGACTGAGGTGGGAAGTTTTTTTGCTTTGTGGTATTTCAATCATCCTTCTGATCATTTAATGAAACTGACAATTACTATAGATCATCTAGTTCATCTTCAGGTCTGAATGCAAGTACAGAGGTTTCTAGAAATGAAATTGGAATTCAGAGTTTCTTCTCTCAAGGTACTTGGTCTGAGAAAATTTTGGTGGATTCAACAAGGGTAAGTATGTTAGCAGGTAGGATATTCTGGGAGCATAAGAAAAAGAGATAATATATGTAAATACCTTTAAACTGTCTCTATTTTAACCCAGTTACTCCAACCTGAATTTATCCTAAGAAAAATAATAAAGAGAAGCCCAAGGTTTTATACTTCTCTCATTATTATTTGTAACACTCTGATAAACATTTAACAATTACACTCTACAGCAACCTAAAGTGACTAGGAAATCCTTATCATTTTTGTTTTGTAAGATTTTCCAAATGTGGAAAGATGTTCTGAATATATTTTAAGTGATTATTTATAAAACAGTATGTTAACTATATGGGGACAGCTATAATGCATATAATGATGAAAACACTAAATTCATTAAAATATCAAACATAATTTTCCCAGGATGGTAGAAATATGAATGTTTGGGCTTATATTTTTAAATTTCCTATGTTTTCTAAATTTTCTCTAGTTAATAACTAGAAAAATTATTTCAAGTATTTCCTTTTTGAATTTGCATATATTTAAGAATGATGAGATCTATAAATGATTAGGATTATTCTCTTCATAACCATGATTTAACAGGAAATAATTGTTAAAATTTTACTCTTCACTTCAAAAATGCCTTTGCATTCAAAATAGAAAATTACAACCTGACTCGAGCCTTTCCTGTTATTCTCATTTAAGAAAGATAAAAGAATAGAATTATATCTCAGTACTTTAAGAAAATATCCATATTTTAGTGTTTAAGAAAGTTATTCCCAGGTGTTGTTTCACAATGCCCCATCCTGTTATTTCCAATGAATATTTCTAGTGTTATTTCATATATCTCAAAAGGATTATCAAAATCTGTGAACCATCTTGTGCCTCACCCTCTCTTTAATCTTTCATATGTAATCTGTTGAATGTTCTCTATGGTGCCTCATTCCAAAATAATGTGGTTATTTTGTATTAT
The DNA here is from genome assembly GCF_963383645.1 of Muscardinus avellanarius. NCBI lineage: Eukaryota > Metazoa > Chordata > Mammalia > Rodentia > Gliridae > Muscardinus > Muscardinus avellanarius. Next base: position 71,521,113 of record NC_137793.1, on the reverse strand, counting down.
ATTTATAGCATTTTACTACATTTAAATTTTTTAAAGATTTTTTTATATTCCAAAAGCTGTTCCTGGTCAACAGGAAAATGTTTTTAAAAAAAACTTTTAAAACAAAATAAAAAAGAATATAAGTCTCATAATCCCACAGTCCCAAGTGGATCACTCTAAATCTCATAGTATATTTTTTCTTAGGTTGTTTTTTTCATGCATAAACACACACAAACACATATTTTTACAAGAATGGAACTAAATTATATATAAATTACTGTTTAGTCTTTTTACTTAATAAGATATGATGAACATTTTTCTCATGGATGAAAATGTGTCTACAATATCATTTTGACGTCTAAGATATTTTTGATTGTGTATTTATCATTTTATTAATCCTCTAATGATAAAAATTTAAATTGTTTCTAATCATCTCTATCACAAAAAGTAGCTCAATGAATATCTTTGAAATTAAATTAGAATAAGTCATCTAGATTGAGGTATATTATCTATCTATCTATCATCTATTTATCTGTATATCTATGTTGGATTGATAGTCCTGATGCTAACAAACTTAACTAAATATATTAAAATTTATTTCCTATGTATGTCATTTACATTTTTTTTTCAGTCCTGGGCATGAAACCCAGGAGCATTCTACCTCCTAGCTACATCCTCAGCCTTATATTTTGTTCTTTATTTTGTAAAAGGGTCTCAGTGAGTTTCAAAGGACCTCACTAAGTAGCTGAGGCTGCCCATGAACCCTGATCCTCCTTTCTCAGCCTCCCAAATGCTGGGATTAGAACACTGTGCCACCAGGCCCAGCTTGTCATTTGCATTTTAAAGCTGTAGTTCTCACTGGGGGAAATGTGTGAGCCTCCCCTAAAGAAAATATTTATGAACTGGATGTGATGGCTCACACTTTTAATACCAGTACTTGGGAGGCTGAGACAGGAGGATTACAGGTTTGCAGCCAGCCTTAGCAACTTAGTGAGGCCCTGTTTCAAAATAAAAATTTAAAAAATAAGGCTGGGGTTGTAGTTCAGAGGTAGAATATCCCTGAGTTTCATCCCTAGTTCTGAAAATTATATAGATTTCAATTGAAACTTAAATTATTTTTGTCAAGTGTTTCCTTAATACATATTGATATAAAGTGGGTATAAATTATTAATGTACAGCTTCATACAGCTATAAAAATCCAAGCAAATCTGCAAAAGAAATAAACCTTTGGATCAATATGGTTCAAGTGAATTATCACTTCCTATGTCAAATGGTGTTGCTTTCCTAAAGCTCAGCTGCTTATTGCAGACTGATGGGTTAGGCACAGCTTGCTCTCTATCAGGCAGATCTGGAAGTCTGCAGGGATACTGGGATGGTTCTGTTTTCCCCATACTTTTTTTTTTTTTTTTTTTTTTTTGTGTGTGTGTGTGTGTGTGTGTGTGTGTGTGTGTGTGTGGTACTGGGGATGGAACCCAGGAGCATTCTACCTCTAAGCTACACCCCTAGCACTATTTTTTTTTTCTTTATTTTGAAACAGGGTCTCACTGAGTTGCAAAGAGCCTAAGTAGCTGAGGCTGTCTGCAAACCTGGGTCTTCCTGTCTCAGCCTCTCAAATGCTGGGATTATAAGCATGCACCTCCATGCCCAGCTTCCCCATACTTTTTAAAATTTGAAGTACTGAACAACACTCATGCCTACAGCTCACCCTAATTTTCTTTAGCCTTCACTTGTAATTGATCATCATCTGAATGCCAGCTGTCACTCATTCCCCAACCTACATCAATCCAAACAAGAAAGGAGCCCAACTTGGCTTGACACTGAATTCACCAGGGAGTACTTGGTTCTAGGGAGAACATATCATTCAAGATAGAGTTAATATAGCACCCAAACAAAACATGAAATTTTTCAGTTTTTATAAAGAATGCTCCAAACTAAAATATATTTTAGTGATAAAAGCAAAGACATTGGGTATCATTGATTTATAGATTTCTTCAATCTTTTTGAATAAAGATTTTCCTCAAGAAAGGAAAAATGCTCCAACTGTGGGCACAGTGCTTAAGGGGAAAAGAATAGTTTACAATTCTAAATATGTATGGTATGATTGGATTTAGAATGTCCCCCTAGACCACAGATAAACAAGGCAGCCATGTTTGAGGTGGGGCTTGGTTGCTGAGAAGGCTCTCCTAGGAGTGTGGCCTTGAAGACTTCTTCCCCTTGCGGGCTCTCTCTCTCTCTCTCTCTCTCTCTCTCTCTCTCTCTCTCTCTCTCCTTCTGGCCTTTCTAATGTAAGAGCAGAAACTTTGTGCTCTTCTCTGTCTTCTTCACATGCCATGTCCTGAGCTCCACAGACTTCACTTTGCCTAAAATGGACTGAACCCCTGAAAACTCCAGTAATGTGAATAAATAAAAGTTATGCGGAGATGAGAGCCTGCCATGCAGCAAGGCCAGACCAAGGCCTGCTGCATAGCAAGGGCCAGCAGGTCCATGCAACTGTGTGGTCAGAAAGTACTTGAAGCTGCCGCTGCCCCACCCCATCTCTCAGCAGATCTCCAGATCCAAGTGACCTCTATTAAAAAATTGGGTGTGGCTGGGTGTGGTGGCTCACCCTTGTGATCTCAGCATTTGGGAGGTTGAAACAGGGGGATCGCACAGGTTCAAAGACAGCCTCAGCTACTTTGTGAGACTCTGCAACTTAATGAGACCCTGTTTCCAAATAAAATATAAAAGAGGTCCGGGAGTATAGTCCAGAGGTAGAAAGCCACTGGGTTCCACCCCCAGTACCACCAAAAAAAAAAAAAAATTGTGCGTGAGTGGATCATCTCGTCAAAGTCACTCACCTTCTGGTTATCATGATTTTAGCAAATGGGAAATAGTGTGGAAAATAAAAGGACTTACAAGGAAGAGAAAAACTATAATTGATCGGGTGTGGAGAAGTAGAAACGCTAATACATTGGTGAGTTTGCAAATTAATGCAACCACCATAAAAACAGTATGGAAGATCCTCAGAAGAATGAAAACAAACTTACCATATGACCCAGCAATATCACCTATGGGTATCTACCCAAAAAAATGAAAACCAGCCAGGCGTGGTGGCTCACGCTTTTAATCCCCGCGCTTGGGAGGCAGAGACAAGAGGATCGCACAGGTTCGAAGCCAGCCGTGCGCACTGGCTTAGGAGACACTGTTTCCAAATAAAAATGTAAAAATAGGTCTGGGAGTGTAGTCCAGAAGTAGAAGGGCTTCCAGGAACCCCAGTACCACACACACAAAAAAATGAAAACCAAACGACCAAACCAATGCATGAGTATCTATGTTCATAGCTGCAAAATTCATCATCCCCAAGCTATGGAACCAGCCAAGATGTCCATCAACAGATGAGTGGATTATAAAACTATAGGATATGGACACGATGCATTTTTACCCAGCCATAAAGGAGAATAAAATTACAGCATTTACAGGGAAATGTCAAAAAAATAAGAAATCAGATACTTTTCCTAATATGCGAAAACTAGGGAGAAATAGGTAATAGGAGGAACTCTAGTTGAAGAAAGAGCCCTATAGAGGAGCAATTAAGGTTACCTATCTGAGGGGATGGGACGGGGAAAGATGGAAACTCTTAAACAAACATATCAAGTCAATCACTAAATTAAGCATGGGAACAAGGGAAGAGGAGGGAATGGGATGGGGACTGGATAAAGGCTAATTGGGTGATGTGTGCATGTATATCTCCATAATTTTTTTTTTATTCCATTAAGATGTTTGACTACAATGCACCAATAAAAATATATTAAAAAGAGTTATGTCCCTCTAAGTTATGGTTGTCAGAGTTTTGGGGGTCACAGTACTAAGAATACTGACTGAAACACATGTAAGAATTTTCCAGTGGTTATCTGAATGAAGAATTTTAAGACAACCAGATTTAGGATATAGTGTGGGTTCTGGCTCTTACTTATTTTTGTACCTTGGAATATGTAACTTAAATTGTCCTACCTTCTTCCTCTTCATTTTTTGGTGACAATCAAATGAAGTCTTATATATAAGGAAACTCATATAATTTATTTTTGTAGCTTTTTTACTTTTTTAATTTATTTTTATTGGTGCATTATAATCATATTTCATATTGGAATACAAGACTTGAGAGGATATACAAACACACATCATCCAATTAGCCCTCATCCAGTCCCCATCCCATTCCCTCCCCCTCCCTCAATCCCATGCTTGTTTGATGATTAACTTTGATACATTTATTTATGTATCTCCTGCGTTTTAAAGAGGCTCCATCCTCCCCTATTCCATACCCTCTGATTGGTCACCTTAGTTGCTTCACTATAGGGCCCTTTCTATAACTCGACCTCTTCCTGTTGCCCCTTTCCTCCTAGTTATTGCTGATTAGGGGAAGCATCTGATTTTTATTTTCTGTGATATTTCTCTGTGCATGCCACGTTGCAAGTACTGATCCCATTCTTGATGGCCCCAGTAGTGGCCTGGCTACCCGGTGGACTGATCCAGACCTCGCTGGCTCAAGCAGTGGCCTTGCCTCATGGGAGGCCCTGATTCTGGCGTCGCTGGCCCCCACACTGGCCTAACCCCGCAGCTGGCTCCGATCCTGGCCTCGGTGACCCCAGCACTGGCCTAGCCTCAAGGCAGGCTCCGTCCCAGCGTCGCTGACCCCGGCACTGGCCTAATCCCTCCGCAGGCTCTGATCCCGGCCTCGGAGGCCCCAACACCGGCCTTTCCTCATGGCAGGCTCCGTTCCCAGCCTCACTGGCCCCAGCACCGGCCTAACCCCTTGGCAGGGTCCAATCCCAGACTCGGAGGCTCCAGCACCGGCCTTGCCTCATGGCAGGATCCAATACCAACTTTGCTGTGTCTGTTGCCAGCCTCACCCCTCGGCAGGCTCCAATCCGAACACCCTCTTTGCCCAGCCATTTGTCCCACGTTCTTGAGGGTGCGTGGTGGTAGCATTCTGCCTCTGGGGTTATTACTTCAAAAGTCCCAGGTGTAATGCATCAGATCTCTGCCTCCCCTGAGTACTGGCCACTGCCATTGCCACTGCCTCCACCATTTCAAATCTTTCCCAAGCTCTTTTTCTACTCTGAATGTTGTCCAATGTTCCTAAGCATGCGCGATTGTAGCATTTGATGTTTGGTGTAATTTCTCCAAAAGATAAGGTTGGTAGGATCCAATTTCTGCTTCTCCTGAATACAAGTCTCCACCGCCATCACGGAGATTGCTTCCAACACCGACTTTCTCCTAGGTCTCTGCTAAACTCTCTCTTTACAGGTGATGTCCAAGATTCTTAACAATGTAGAGAAGAAGCAGTACTCCTTCACGGGGAATTTTTCCAAAAGTTCCAGTTCATATGGATAAGTTTTGTCTGCATCTCCAGTATCCTGGCATCCGCCATGGCCTTCTTGACCCCTCTCCGATATTTTTCTTTTCCTTTTTTTTTTTTTAATAAGAGAAGACAGTATGTGTGGTTTGAGGAGGTTGTGGGATCAGGCACTCAGTAGCACTGTGATCTCGTCGGTTTCCCCATGGGTCCAGCGTGCTCCGCACTACTCCACCTGGGGCCCAGAGTCCTGTGACCTGGGCCCCGGCTCTTCCAGGGATCCGGCGTGCCCTGCCTGACCCCCAACAGGGGCCCAGGGCCTTGCGATAGCCCGGTTTCTCCAGGGATCTGGCATGCTCCTCGCAATCCCGCCCAGGGCCCAGGGTCCTGTGACCCAACCCCAGTTTCTCAGGGGGTCTGGAGTGCCCTGCCTGATCCCCTCCCAGGGCCCAGGGCTTTGCAACCAGGCCCCGGTTTCTCCAGGGGTCTGGCGTGCTCCACGCGATCCCACCTGGAGCCCAGGGTCCTGCGACCCAGCCCCGGTTTCCATAATTTAAACTCCAAACTCTTTGATATGGTCTGCAGTCATGTCTCTCAATATCTCCTCACATCCTTATTATAGGTGATGCTTGTACTCAACAATTTGTTCAACAAATCTTTGCACATTCTGCCCAGGACATTCTTCCACTAGAATTCACAGAATACTCTCCTTTATCTCTCTCTAGTCTCTGTTCCTCTTCTCTCTTCCAGAGTCTTTTCTCTGATCAACTCTGTTTTAATTTTTCCAGTAGAAATGATTGCTCTCTGAGCCGGGCATGGTGGTGCACACGTGTAATCCCAGCATTTGAGAGGCTGAGACCGGAGGATCACGGTTTACCGACAACCTCAGCTACTTAGTGAGGCCCTTCGCAACTCAGTGAGAACCGGTTTCAAAATAAAGAATAAAAATTGGGCAGAGGTTGTAGCTCAGAAGTAAAATGCCTCTGGGTTCTATCCCAGACCCACAAAAAAAAAAAAATTGCTCACTGAAGTTATATGTTTACTTCTTTTCTCCCTGTCAGTCTGGTCTCTCCACTGGATGTAAGTTTCCTGATAGCTGAAATGTTGTTCCATCCTATATCTCCAGTGCCACAGCTGTGTTTTCCCAAAGTGAACACTCAACATTTGTTAGATGAATCATTATAATCTATGAAGTAAGGCTTTGGCATCTCTTGAAAGATTGGGATCTACTGTTTTGACACCTAGATCCAGAAAATATACACTTTTCATATGCATAATTATAAGATAAATTAACATCAATTACCAAACGCCTACTACATGCCTATTACTGTGATAAGAACTGTGAAGGATGGAGAGAACATGTAGCCAGGAGCTTGTGTGTGGAACAACTGAAACAATACAAAGTCACTATAGCTTATTACCATATGAAAGACACAGTCTTCTTTATTTAAAGGATACTAGTAAAAGAAAGTATAAAATACAAAGAACAAGTGAGATAAAGAAAACTATTTAAAAAATGAATATGTCCAGAATGGCAGCTTGGTTTCTTCTATTTGTTTCTGTAACATTTTTGCATTTATCAGGATAAAATAATAGTTTTAATAAATAATCTCATAATTTCCATGGCTTAACATAATAATCCACAGTCTAAGAAGTTATTTTGCTCATACAGAGGCAAAGTTTCCTTAAATTTTGAGACTCTGTCTTCTTATGCTTGTATTCTTTTCCACTCAACTAGTAGGTGAGCAAAGAAATCAAGGTCTGCATATTTAATATGGGCCAGACTTGGAATTGCTGTATGTCACTTTAGCTCATATTCTATGCTAAGACTCAGTCATGTGGCAATGCATAATGCAAGGGAGCCTGCCAACTGAAGTCTAGCTGTGGGAATAACAAGAATATATTGGGGATTTGGTGATTAGTAGCAGTTTCCACTATAGCATTAAAAATTGATAGCTGAGCCAGGCATGGGGGTGCATGCCTCCAATTCAAGTTCTTGGATGGCTGAGACAGGAAAATAGCAGGGTTGAGGCCAGATTCAGCAATCTTCCAAGACCCTGTTTCAAAACAAAAATAAAGTAAAATTTTAAAAAGCTGGGACATAGCTCAGAGGTAGAATGCCCCTGGGTTTGATACCCAGAACCAATTTAAAAAAAAAAAAAAAAAAGGAAGAGTTGGTATGGTGGCACATGCTTGTAATCACAGCATTTGGGAGGCGGAGACTGGAGGATAGCAGTTTGCAGAAAGCCTCAGCTACTTGGCAAGGCCCTTTGCAATTCAGTGAGACCCTGTTTCAAAACTAAAGAGGCTTAAAAATAGGGCTGGGGGTGTAGCTCAGAGGTACAGTCCCCCTGAGTTCTATCCCCAGAACTGCAAAAGAGAGATAATAAATATTTATTTGGAACTATAATCTGGAGGTGCACTCAGTGGAGAGAGAAGTTACAGTCACATAGCCGGGCATGGTGGCACATGCTTGTAATTCCAGCACTTGGGAGGCTGAGACAGGAGGATCACACAGGTTCAAAGCCAGCCTCAGCTATTTGGTGAGGCTCTCAGCAAATTAGTGAGACCCTGTTTCCAAATAAAATATAAAATAGGTCTGGGAGTGTAGACCAGTGGTAGAAGGACCCTGGATTTTATTCCCAACACCACCAATAATAATAATAATAATAATAATAATTATTATTATTATTATTATTACCCAAAATCATCAGTTTATTTCAATAAGTTAAGGAATGCACAACTAAATTACTTTAATCTTTATTCAGCTACAACTAAGAAAGCTGCTACTGTGTTGTACATTTTCTTACAAATTCATTTTAGTAGTCAGTTCCACCATTTGTGATGCAGGATAAGCTGTTATGAAAACTCTTGTGATTACAGTGCCTCATGGAAGTAAGTGGCAGTCTTACCAAGCAACTTATTGCTTTTCTTATATGGTACTCCCCCTATTCTGGGCACTCTTAATTTTAATTTTAATTCAGCAAAGTTAAGATGGACTACATCTTTTTTTTTCTTTCAGTACTGGGGATGGAACCCAGGGGCATTCTACCTCTGAGCTGCACCCCAACTCCTATTTTTTATTCTTTTATTTTGAAACAGGATCTCACTGAGTTGCAAAGGGCCTTACTAAGTACCTGAGGCTGGCTTCAAATCTGCGCAATCCTCCTGCCTCAGCCTTCCAAATGCTGGGATTACAAGTGTGCGCCACCATGCCCAGTGGACTACATCTTCAGGAAAAATTTTTAAATGTGAACAAAGCATTTTATGTGCCCTTGTATACCTTGTATTTTTTCAATTGCTTTCATATACAAAAGACTAATTGCATCTGAATAAAATACTATCACAAAATTTCCCCTTCAAAAACTATAAACATAAAAATTAAAATCCAAATTGGTTTTTTTGTTTTTTCACTCTGTCTTATATTTTTACCCAAATAACGTGCAAATACTTTTTATTAATTTTGCCAAAAACGCATTGGCGCTTTCCAATTTCATAAGTAAACATTTTTAGCCCATAAATACTTTTTAAAAATTATGTTATTCCTTCTATTCCAATTGTTTTGATTTCTTGTCCAGGAAAATCCAGAATCCTTATATTAGACGGCTGTTCTGTTCTCCGTGTCTTTCATCAGCTTTTTTCTTCTTTTTTCTTTTTTTCTGAATTCTTGGAAAGCTTCTAAGATTGAGGTTATCCCTGTTTTCATGGAACTACAAAAAATAAAGTCATAAAAAGGGAAATGGAAATACAGTGGAATTAGAATTGTTACAAAAATATATATAATATTTTGCGGAATCTGTATTGTGGGGGTATCTGGTGTTCCCTAAAGGGTAGATCTAGGAAGACTTTAAAAGGAGATGCATGCGACATGATCTTGGGCTAGGGTTGTAGCTTGGAGGGCGAATGCCCCTGGGTTCCATCCCCAGTACCAGAAAGAAAGAAAGAAAGAAAGAAAGAAAGAAAGAAAGAAAGAAAGAAAGAAAGAGTGTTGGATAACTGTGGGACAGCACTATTAAACTCATTAAAATCTAAAAGAAAATTATGAAAGAGAATGTGGTACCAAGTTCCTCAGAATAATCCAGTAAAATTTTATTTTATTTTCTCATCTTGACAATGAGAGGTATTTTAGGCCTGGATGATGAGATCAGCTTCAGTTGAGTGACACTGGCAGAAATCAGAGAATAATATTGGGCAGAGCTGTGGAGGGGAGGGGAGGAAAGCAGGCTATTAAACTCTTGCTTAACAATAACAAAGCCCATTGCACCTCCCCTGATGAACCACATCACTCCAAACATAGCATCCTTACCTCCAGCCAAACACTAGCCTAAGGACTCTTCTGTTGCACATGAAGGAATGAAGCTACCAATCTCCTCCATCCACCAGTACACACAAACTCCTTTCTGGAGACCATGTGATATACAAAGCTTTAATCAGAGTAGAGAAGCACAGGGATGTGTGTTTCCTGGGAGTGCCTAAAATTTTGATAGATACCCTTTTGTAAATGATGTCAGTCAAAGAGCTTCCCTAGGGGCGAGGCCTTCATAGACAGGTCTGCACCCTCATTCTGTTTCTGGATTTCTACTTTTCAACCCCATCTTTCTGTTATATTTCAGTTCTCTACCAGGCTGGGATGTTTTTCCAGTGTCCAGGAAAAAGGTAGGAGTTTCTTACACGATGTGGATCTATTTGGGATGTGGATTTACCATCCTGAATCAAGCAAAACATTTTTATCAAACCTCTCCCTCCGTTCAGCTTTCCACCTTCCAATAGACCCAATAGAGAATTTGTACAATTTATTTTCAGACATTTCCCCTATTTATCTTTACTTTTAGTTGCCAAGGTGCTCGAGCCAGCCGGCAAAAGTATGGGTTCTGAAGAGAGGCGTGAGGATGAAGAATTTAAGAATTTGATTCTCAGAATATTTAATTTATTTTAACATGTGTGTTGGGGGGGGCAGCCTACTATCTCTATTGGCCGACCCGTTCTTGGGTCAATATTTTCTACTGGCCAACAACTACTTCTGAGTCAGTATTCTCCATTGGGCCGACGCTGGGTTTGTTTTTTCAGAGGTATTTATACAGTTACAGGCCGATCAACATCCTCATACTACCACCACCAGAATACAATAAAGACCAATCCAAGGCACATATATTACAGATAGGTTCATCAGTACTCTTGTGCCATCACCATCTGATCTTCTCCCAGATCTTTTACTTTGATCTTTCCATGACCCCAAAACCTTGTTGACTCTGGGCGAAGGACAGTCAGCTGAGTCTGAAATATTAATTTAGAGGAAAGCCTTAATGACTCCCCACACCAAGGTATCGAAGTCTCAGGTTTGAAAAGGCTCTCCTTGCGGTGCTCTCAGTCTCCTGGGAATCCTACTCTATGGTTCAGGCAAGCTATTTTATAGGAATGTTGGTTGCCTTGACTTATATCTTTTAAACTTTTCTATGACTTTTACTACAGTGTAATCGATACTAAAAAAGGGATACTGAAATTTTTATGTAAAATTTTACAAAGCAGAAAAACTATAATTAGCATTTTTATTTTGGTTTGGGACAGTCGAGTTGGCTTTTAATTTCCAAATACTGTACATAGAGAAAAATGCACATAAACCTCTAGTTATCTTCTTAAAATAAAAAAATAAAAATCTTTAGCTGGGCATGGTGGCTCAGGCTTGTAATCCCCATGCTTGGGAGGCGGAGACAGGAGGATTGCACAGGTTCGAAGCCAGCCATGCTGGCTTAAGAGACCCTGTTTCCAAATTTTAAAAAATATAAAAATAGGTCTGGTAGTGTAGCCAGGAGCTAGAAGGGCTTCCAGGAACCCCAGTACCATCAAAAAATAATAAATAAATAAATAAATAAATAAATAAATAAATAAATAAAATCTTTATGGAACAAAATCCAACAATATGAAAAAATTATCTATTAAAAGTAAATGTATCTCAGCAGGGCGTGGTGGCACACTCTTGTAATCCCTGCGCTCAGGAGGTGGAGACAGGAGGATCGCACAGGTTCAAAGACAGCTGCGCTGGCTTAAGAGACCCTGTTTCCAAATAAAAATATAAAAAATAGGTATGGAAGTGTAACCGGGAGGTAGAAGGGCTTCCAGGAACCCCAGTACCACACACACACACACACACACACACACACACACACACACACACAAAGTAAATGTATCTCTTCAGCCCCATAATCCCCAATCCTATTTCTTGATGGCAACCACTATTACCAGTTTATCCTTCCAAATGTTCACTGGCATAGAGATTAATGTAGACTGTACAAATATTCACTTTTAAATAAGCTTGAAATGCTGTATATAAATTTTATTCTGTCTTTTTCACTTAAAATTTAAATTTCTCTTAAATATTTTCAGAAAAAGTTAATTACATATTTTAATTATTAATTATAATAATTACTATAATTATTAATTACATATTATTTATTAGTTCATATAACAATTATTTATTGGCCTCTGCTAAGTAACAGGCTTTATTCTTGGCACTTGGGATACGGCAATGCATTGACAGAAAAAATTATTTCTTCATAATAAGAGTCTCCTTACATGTTAGATTGTTTCCAACATTTTGCATTGTAACTATGAAACTTTAGTGTGTCTATGATTATTTTCTTAGAATATATTTCTAGAAATGTTTTTATTTTTATAAAATGGTATAAACACTTTAAAGTCCTTTGATAAAATGCCAAATTACCTTCCAAAAGGTTTTGTACCGTTTATTATATCACACACCACAAATAAACAAGCATAACTATTTGAACAGTTACTGACAAACATTATTCTTCTCTCTACCAAAATTAAGATGTAAAATCAACCCTCAACTAAGCTAGCAAAATAAAAGCACACAAGCTTAATTCAGATATGTAACCAAAAATAGCTTTTTAATTTTCAGCCTCAGAATGTTTGTTTTAATGTGAGAAACTTAATTCAAACTTTAATCATAATTTCTAAAGAGTATCTTTAAAATCTTCAGATAAATGCAAAGATTTCACTAAAAGGTAAGGCAAAAAAATAAGGAGAAGGAATGAAACATAATATCCTAGACAAAATTAAGTCATTCTTATATTTTGGGAAAACTAGAAACCTGGCTGTCTCAAACAAGCAATGATTCATTAATACTAATTGGTGTTTTCCATGCAAGAGAGAAAACTCCTAGATCCTAATCATTCCTCATTATAGTAACAGCAGGCTCTGTTTAATCTGCTACCAACTTTTCAGTTACAGAATCAGCTGACGCATAATTAAAAGACATGGAGCCTGGGGGGTGGGGGGGAGAAAAGTAAATCCCAAGGACAAACAGCAGAGATTCAAAAGCCTGCCCCCCCACCTCTGTCCCCCACTTTTCCAACCTGTTGACATCATCACTCAGTTCTGTTCAGGGAGATGGAAAGACTGTTCCTTCTCCACCCTAGGATTAAAGCATCAAATGAGCATGTGGTATTCAGAATTATACAAATAACAAAACCGGAATTTAAAACTTGTCTTTATATTTAAGTTCTCCAAGCCTCAGATAGGGGAACCCCTATCTGCATAAGAATGAAAAAGAAGAGCCCATACCATGAGAGAATATTTTGGAAGGTAAATAAGATAAATATCTGCCATGTAAAAATTATTCAATAGATGTCAGCCATAGTAAAGCTTTTAACCTGATTTTTTTCCAATTAATTTTTGTCACTTTTATTTTCTCAGTAACTAAAAATGTTTAAAAATTCACTTTAAGTAGACCTATAATATTCTATAATTCCCTTATTACTGAACATTTTAGATTGTTTCTGATTTTTCACAGTACCATTACAAATTGTACTACTGTGAATCTCTACTGGTTTTTATCTCCAATTATTTCTAAAAAGTATTAACTAGACGAAATACTGAGACAAAAGGATTTATTTTTTAAAGTTCTTTGACATCTATTCTGTATGTGGCTGCTAAACATGTGAGGTTTATTCCTACCTTTAGTGGGGTACGATACTTTCTGGTATATCACATTCATATCAGCATTGGCAACTATCATACTTTAATAGTTTTCTTGATAGGATATGTAAAAACTATATTATGTTATTCATTCATGGGAAATTATTATTAAAGAAGATAGACATTCTAAATTACTTTTAAGTCCACTTCTATCACATATTTTGTGAGTTATCAATTTATGTTGTTCTTTGCTCATTTTTAGAATGCCAGGAGCATTTTACCTCCAAGCTATACCCTAGCCCTATTTTTTATTCTTTATTTTATTTTATTTTATTTTATTTTATTTTTTGTGGTACTGGGGGATGAAACCCAGGTGCTTTCTACCTCCGGGCTACACCCCCAGCCCTTTTTTATAATTTATTTGTAAACAGGGTCTCACTAAGTTGCTAAGAGCTTCACTAAGTAGCTTAGGCTGGCTTCGAACCTGTGTGATACTCCTGTCTCAGCCTCCCAAGCGCTGGGATAACAAGCCTATGCAACCATGCCATTTTTTTTTTTTTTTTTTTTTTTTTTTTTTGGTGATACTGGGGTTCCTGGAAACCCTTCTACTTCCGGGCTGCACTCCCAGACCTATTTTTATACTTTTTAATTTCGAAACAGGGTCTCTTAAACAAGCGAGGCTGGCTTCCAACCCGCGCGATCCTCCTGTCTCTGCCTCCCATGCCTGACCCAACTTTATTTTTGAAACGGGGTCTCACTAAGTAGCTGAGGCTGGCTGAGAGCCTACCATCCCATCTCAGCTTCTCAAGTACTGAGATTACAAGCATGTGCCGCCGTGCCTATCCTTTGCTCATTTTTCTATTGTGCTATTGTTTTATCTTATTCCCTGGTAAATACTCTTAGTCCATCAAGCATATACCAATTTTAAATTAAATAGTACAAGTATTTTTAAATGCTTTTTATCCTTAAGCTTTAATATTGCTCTGTGTGTGTGTGTGTGTGTGTGTGTGTGTGTGTTTGTGTTATGTTGGTGTATGTGATGTTAATGTGTGTGGGGGAATGTTGGTGAATGTGAGTGGGGATGTTGGTGTTTGTGTCTGAGTGTGAGGGTGGGGATCAAACCCAGAACCTTAAATTTTCAAGTAGTTAAATCTGTCTGTCGGTCTGTCTCTATTGTCTCTATTTCTCTCTCTCTTAACTTTTTCTTTCTTTCTTTTTCTCTCTCTCTTACTTTTTCTTCGTGGTTTCTTCATATTTTCAGGTTTAGATGGGCTGCTTTATCAAACCTTTTATTTGTCTTTCAGAAACACAATTGGTGACATGTTGATTTGTATTTCATGCAAAATGAGTAACAACACAAAAATTTCACTTTAATACAAATTAATAAATTAATTTTGTTAGTAAATGGACAGTTATCAAGATTAATCCACATCTGAAATTTCTCTGAATTTTTACAGAAATTCCTCACATATATTAATCATAACAAGCAATTAGAATAAACTATACCAATTGCCAAAGATTGTTTTTTTTCTTTTTTTTTAATTTTATTGGTGCACTGTATTCATACATCCTAGTGGGATACAAACTTTTGTAGACATACATGCACACATCGCCCAGTCAGCCCCCACCCGATCCCCACCCCATTCTCTCCCCATCCCTCCCTCCCATGCTTGGCTTAGTGGTTGACATCTAGTATTATAGCAATTTATCCAAAATTAAAAATGATAATCTCACATAACAGTTTCATTTGTCTGATACCAAGCTTTTGATGACTTAAAAATAACATTTCAATATTTCTTTTTACTTTCTTTCTTACCAGAAAATATTTTTTTCTATTTTTTAGGTGAAACTATCATATATTTATATATTTATTTTTCAGAAAAAAAAATCTATCCTAATATGGAATATGGACTCTAGATACCCAAAACGATCTTGAAAAAGAACAAAGCTAGAAGATATATATTTTCTGATTTCAAACCATATAAAGCTACAATAGTTGAAACAGCATAGTACTATTCTAAAGGCAGATATATAAACCATTGGAGTTAAATAAAAGCCTAGAGCTAAATTCTTCCCTATATTGTCAAGTTATTTTTGACACGGTTTCCACGAACATTTGGTGGTGGAAATAATAATCTTTTAACTAAATATTGTTGAAAAATAATAATTACATGGAAAAGAATAAAATTGGACCCTTACCTAATCCCATATACATATATTAACTCAAAATAGATAAAAGACCTAATATAAATCTTAAGACTATAAACTTTTAGGAGAAAATCTGGGTCATAAAACCTCACAACATTGAAATTGGCAGTGATTTCTTGGATATGATTTCAATGGCACAGGCAACAGAAGAGTATACAAACTCCCTAAAAAATAAAAAAATATTGTATATCCAAAGACAATGTAAACAGAGTTAAAAGTTACTAATAGAATGGGATAAAATATTTCCAAATGCTATATCTGAAGGTATATTAATATTCCAACTAGACATCCTAAAAATTAACAACAATAAATTAAAACAATTAGAGATAGGTAAAAGACTAACATAATGAATCTTCACAGATAACCAATCTTAGTTGTCTGTTGGATGGAAAATCTTGTTTCTCTGGTTCTGGTGTGTGTTACCTATTTCTTCTTTGTAGTTAATCTCTTTGAGTATTTTCTCTAGTGCTGGTTTTGAAGACATAAATTCCTTCAGTTTCTGTTTGTCATGGAAGCTTCTTAATTCTCCATCTAATTTGATAGAAAGTTTTGCTGGGTAGGAAATTTTTGGCTGGAAGTTGTTTTCTTTCAGTGTTTGGAATATGTTACTCCAAGCCCTTCTGGCTCTCATGAGTTGGTTTGGGAAGTCTGGAGTGATTCTAATTGGTTTGCCTCTGAATGTCACTTGGCCCTTTGTTTTTGTTGCCTTGAAGATTCTCTGTTTGGCTTCCACATTGGTCATTTTGACAATTATGTGGCGTGGGGATCCTCTTCTTCAATCCTGTCTAAAGGGAGTTCTATGTTTCCTGGACCTGTGTATCAACCTCTTGCTCTATGTTTAGAAAATTTTCTGCTATTACTTCCTTGAAGAGATTGTTGATCCCTTTGGTTTCACCTTCTTTCCCCTCCTCTATTCCAATTATTCTTAGGTTAGCTCTCTTAAAATGGGCCTATATTTCTTCAATATCAGATTCCTGCTGTCGGATATTTTTTTCTAGATTAGAAACGATGCGTTCATTTTTGGAATGATCATCTTCTAAGAGCAAGATTCTGTTCTCCATGTGGTCTAGTCGGTTGTTTGTGCTTTGAATTGAGGCCTTTACTTCATTAATTGCATCCTTTATCTCTTTTTGGCTCTCTCTGAGTTCTTTTCGAAGCACCTCTATTATTTCTACAGTTATTTTCTTGATTTGATCTTCTAGAAATCTCTGATTTTCTGTTTTATCGGGTTTTGATGTTGTGGGGTTGTGGGCATTCATTGCTCCAGTATTATTCCTCTTCCCCATGATTTCGGAAGTTTGTGCCTTCTCTGGGTTCTTCCTTGGGTCACTATGACTTCACTTACGGTGTTCTGGATCTCGAGTCAGTAGTATCTCAGACCCCACTACTCCTTTACTAAGTTGTATCACAGAGTCTCTGACCCAGAGAGTCGATAGAGGCTGCTTTAGACTGTGGGGGGTGCCAGGTTGCACGTTCTCCTATGGTGTGATATCTCTGCCACCGCCACTCCCCCACCGAGAAAAGCAGGGCTTAAGAGCCCCGCTAACAACCAATTTCCATTACCACAAAATCAACGTCTTTCATAGCCAGAAAACACCATCACCAGAGAAACAAAAAAATCACCAGGCTCCAGAGAGAAAGTGGACTGAGAACAGAGCTCAGAGCCACAGAGGAGATACACTGGCCTCACGCCCGAGGACGCAGCAGCAGCACTATACTGCCGGCGGCAGCGGCGAGTTCACTGGATGGCTACAGCAAGCTGAGGTGAGCTGCTGCGGAACAGCCAGGAGGGATTTCTCGGCGCAGGGAGCATCTAAAGCTCCCAGTGGCTGAGATCAGCACATGCTGCAGGGATTCAGAGTGGAATTCAAAACCAAGAAGAAATACGCCAGCCTCACGGCCAAGGGCGTAGCAGTGGCGCCATATTGCCACCGGTGGCAGCAGCAGTGAATTTACTGAGTCCAGTACAGCTACATCTGCGTACTCAAGAACAGTGAGTCAAATTGCGGGCCACAGAGGAGAAATCCCAGTACTGTTTTTTTTTTTTTTTTTTTAGAATTTCTCTTTAAAAAAAAGTTATAGTAAACTAGTGACCTAAGTCTGTTTTTATTATAGTGCTGGGGATGGAGATGATAACTTTGTGATAGAATAGATTGTGAATGAGAGTGGCATAAATTAAAACAAAAGGGCACTTGTTACCTGCAGTAGATTTTTAGTAACTTCAAGGAATAAGACTTTGTGAAGAATGCTAAGGTCTCTTGAGTGGAGTAATAAAACTGCTGTGACTCTTAGCTTATCAAGGGTGTCTTTGGGACATAAAGTGATTGGAAATGTGCTTGCCCAGAGTAAATCTCTTATTGATTGCTATTAGAGTCCATTCTGTATTTGTGGCATCTCAAGAAAAAATTGTTTTGTTTTGTTTTGTTTTATTTTATAATTAACTTATACTTTAAAACATTTCAGCCCAAACCCATTTCTGACAAGTTATATACCTCCCCTACCAACATTGGAGCACTCAAAATATGCCCTTCAGTGAGCCACATACTTCACTAAACCTCCTTATAGACTACTATCTTTTTTTATTGAAACAGGGATTTCCTTACTTGGAGTAAGGAAAGTATTGTTGACCTTTATTAAGGTCAATGCTATTGCTCACTTGAGCTTAGTGGCCTCTCAAGGGATTGTTATATTATAGACCATATGTCAAAATGATCCGATGAGGGAGAATCTAGACCATATTTACTTTAAAAATTTTGTAGATACATCCCTGAGTGGAAAAGTTGAAAAGGAATAAATTCATGTTGGCATGAGCCTTGAAACCATCCTTTTGATGCTCAGCTTATGCCAAAACTGCCCTTACCTTCTCCAGAAACTGGTGTCATCCAGGACCATCAATTATTTGAGCACTCATATTCTAAGAGGACTTGAATTTCCTGAGCACCTTCTGGTTTCCAGGTATTATGCTAAACCATTACACAGTAAGCCCGCAAAGGTGATTTTTACCCCTACTTAAAGTTGGGAAAATCAGTTTAGAGTGTTAAATGTCTATATGAAGGTTTAAAATCAATAATCAGTTAAGATGTTTATAACTGATTATAAATTATAAACAGTTTTTCTATCATGCCACATCTCCTAGTCTTACTAAACACCAAATACTCAAGATTAATAAAGGAAAAACCTTCATATTTGCTTAAGTATCTTATTCAATAAATCAAAATTTACTTCACTGATTTGAAAAAACTAAAAGAGAAATCAATAATGTATATAAGAGATATCAACTCTTTTTTTTCTCAAGAAACTCAGGATGTGTCTCTATTGCACTCCTCAATACATTCATCTGATTTGCTATTATTTTTGCTAAATAAAATTTTAGTATGTTTTAATGGTTTGGAGTGATGAATCCATTGTTATATTGATTGCCTGCTGCAAAAGCTTTTAAAAACCATTTGGAGGTTTTAAATAACTGATGCATCTTTAACTGGCATTAATTTTATTCATTTAACTAACTAGCATGAAGAACTCTAAAGGAAAATTCTATTTCCTAGTGTTTTGTCACAGATTAGAATTTAAATATTATTCATTCCAGGTTAGCTGATAAGTGGGTTCTAAAATATGTTCACATATTATCTATATTTTATATTTTTGAATAACTGTGGTTTGACCCACAGCTGTATACAAAGAAATTAAAATTGGACAGTGAGACGTATAACAACTATAATAAGCAGTATACTCATAAAACTGCTTATTTGTAGTCAGCAAAGGAAGATCTCCTGCAAGTGACTTAGAGCAGGATTTGCCAAATTTAGAACCTACTCATAATTTGTTGGTTTCAAGTTCAGAATCAAATTTTAGCCATTGATTTTATATGCCACACACACACACACACACATACATGACTACCTCTATAATTGGCAAAATAGTACTTTCTGTTTCTTAGAAAATCAGTAATAAAAATCTCCTTGGACATTTAAATTGCATTACAAAACATTTTGATGAGTTAAGTATAAATAAAAAAAGAAACATAAGGCTTACATTTCCCTTAAATGCACAAGGGATTACAAATATAGAGAAAATGTTCACAAAAACATGTTTGGGAATATGCTAAAACTTTGAAAAATAGTTAGAGACATTTGATGAGCCCAAGTGCAGCTGGATCTTGCTCATCCATGACTCTTTTTTTAAAGGTAATGTATTATAAATAAAAACATATATTAATAATTCACATAAGGGATGATAGCAATGGAAGAGTAAATCCCTCTGCAATACTCATCCAGATGGAAAAATTTTAAGACACACTTGAAAAAACAATACATGAGAAAACTGCAGAGTTTCATCTCTCACATAACACAATAACTTTTCCTACAAAACACAACAGAATTACAAAATCCAGATGATTAAAATGTGGAAGATTAACTGAGTATCAGGTATGGCTGTCAAATTGAACTGGTTCCTATTTTCAACAGGTCACATCTGTAAATTAGAACTCTTCCCATCAGAATACAGGGGAGAACACACATACACACACACACACACACACACACACACACACACACACACCACTACCACCACCACCACCACCAGTTGAATCTAGAATTGAAGCCTTCAGAAATATGATTAAAACCTCTTAAAATGTATCTATGAAATAAGATAGCAATACAAAAAGCTCTTGTGCTTTTAACCTCTCTAATATCCTAAGTGTTTTCCCATTTGAATTAATGCAAGATTCATGCTTTCATATAACTATAGACCTGGCCATATTGAAATTGGATCCTTCTTAACAAGGATTTTCTTCCTCAGTTTCTGGACATTCCAGAAGCACCATATTCCAATCTCTGGCTTATCAGCCAAAGAGGATAGAGTTTTCTTCTTTAGCTCTAACCTTTATAACCCAGCACAAACTGCATATGTCCTTATTGAAAAAAATGGCTAAATGTAGATCTCACCCAGCCTGACTCCCCTCCTTCAAATTTCTGCCTTCTTATTTACATTCTTGCTCCCTCAAATAGTTGATTTTTTTCTTTTTTTCATTTTGTTTTGTCCAGATTCTATAATTGGTAGAAGGAAGGTTTATTTGCCAAAAATTCTTTATCATTACCAGAAACTGGTACACTGGAGTTTTGTTTTTTTTTTTTTTTTTAACTTAGTCTTGTTTTGTTGGTACTGGGGATTTAACTCAAGGGCATTCTACCTCTGAGATATAACCTAAGCCCCTTCTTAAATTTCTTTTTTTTTTTTAATTTTGAAAGAGTCCCGCTAATTTGCTGAGGGTCTCACTAAATTTCTGAGCCTGACCTTGAACATGCAGTCCTCCTGTCTCAGTGCCCCAAATACTGGGATTATAAGCATGTGCCAAGCCGGGCGTGGTGGCGCATGCTTGTAATCCCCGAGCTTGGGAGGCTGATACAGGAGGACCGAACAGGTTCGAAGCCAGCCTCAGCTACTTAGTGAGGCTCTCAGCAACTTAGTGAGACCCTCTTTCCAAATAAATATAAAATAGGTCTGGGAGTGTAGCCCAGAGGTAGAAAGCCCCTGGATTCCACCCCCAGTACCACACACACACACAAAAAAGCATGTGCCACTGTGTCAGGCTTGAAAATATTTTTATTTCCATTTTTAATAACATCTTCTGAGTTCTTGGTATATATTAGATGATAGTAAATTAAGAAATGAATAAAAACTGGAATTATTCTGAACAGTCAGTGGAATATTTACATAAAATGACATGAGCTTTCTATTATTTGTTTGTTATTGAAATAGGAAATTTATCCTTTTTTAAAAATATAGAATGAGTCATCTCTCCTTTGCCATAAATATTAAATTACTATGCAAAAAATGTGACAATAACTAGTGGTTTTGATTAATTTTACTTATGGTTTAGAGATATAATTAATGACTATTTTATTTGAAAACAAATAAAAAAGCTAGATATTTAACATATATTTGAGGAGTATGATCATTTAAAGTGAAATTATTTTGGATTTTAAAGCTTAATAATTTATAATTAATATGCAATTTTACTTAAAGTAATGAGAATCAGTCTGCATCAGAAAATGATAATCACATACAGTATATATTAATGTAAATTTGCATAGTAATTTCTTGGCTCAATTTCATGTTGCCTAAAAATAGGAGTTAATGACTAACTATGTTTAAATAATTCCAATGAAATTTAGCTTTTTGAACAAATTGGAAATTACAGCCATACCTTAAAGCAAAATATATTTTTCTGTAATTAGAATTGTGGTGCATATAACATATATATACTTTCATTTTCTTTGGTAATTGGAATATGAATTTCTCATATCTTTATGCCAAGATTTATTATTGCTTAATTTATGTATTTACTAAGTCTGACAAATTTGCTGTCATAAGAATGTTGTTAATAATTTCAATCATATTAGGTATTCACTATATTTTGTTTAAAAAATAAGGTATCTAACTCTTGAAAGTATTGCATTTATTTAACATAATCAATATATTAAAGGAATAGAATAAAATACTAACATAAATTACTATATAAATTTGATAGCTGACTTTGGATTTGAATAATTTTAGCTTTAAAAAATAAGGTTGAAGATATATAAATGTCCAATAAAAAAAAATCCAGCCAGGCGTGGTGGCGTACACTTGTAATCCCAGCATTTGGGAGACTAAGATGGGAGGATCTCGTTTCACGGACAGCCTCAGCTACTTAGGTCCTCTGCAACTTAGTGAAACCCTGTTTCAAAATAAAGAATAAAAAAATTGGACAGGGAGTGTAGCTCGGAGGTCAAATGTCTCTGGGTTCCATCCCCAGACCCACCCCCCCCAAAAAAAAAAAAATCCTGTATGAAGAAGTTGAGGTGTGTCCCGTCCCTAAAGGAAAGAAGCAAAACGCCAAGTCTGCTGATGATACTTCTTCTTTAGTGGTGCTTCTTCAATCTCCCTCAATGCATACAGCAAACAAAATATATATCAGCATCATAACCCCTCCCTGGGCATGCATCTTTCTAACCCTCTCATAGGCAGGCTGGTGGTAGCACGAGGCACTGCGTCACTGATCATCCTTCAGGCACGTAATATGACACACTGTGCATGCTCAAG
Organism: Muscardinus avellanarius; assembly: GCF_963383645.1. Taxonomy (NCBI): domain Eukaryota; kingdom Metazoa; phylum Chordata; class Mammalia; order Rodentia; family Gliridae; genus Muscardinus; species Muscardinus avellanarius. The sequence goes on along the minus strand of NC_137793.1, from coordinate 71,498,576 downwards.
GAGACATCAATCTTGTGAGTCTTATGATTTGGCAGCAATCCAAGGCGCCATCTTGAGTCAACGCTGGCAACAAGCCTAGACGCCATCTCGGTCCAGCCGAGTGGGCCCCGACAGAGGTGAGATATAGTGATTCTGTTCATAAAATCTTCACTGTGGTTTATGTTTAAAATGTTGCTTAAAATGAAATACAATGCAAAACAACAATGTCAAAAAATGCAAATCAGAAACAGAACTGCAAGTAATAATACAAGTAATAATAGATAAATCCATTATCAAAGCTGAAGAACTCAACATTGCTTTGGAAAAGTGTAGACCTAGTAGTCATTAAATAAGAAATGACATAGCAAAACTCAACATCCTCATTCAACTAGATAGACCTAATGGGTATCTATAGACATCTTCAACAACAGCAAAATGCACAGTCTTCTCAGGGCCCCAGGGAACATGCACCATATATAACATATTCTGGGCCATCAGGCACATCTTGACAAGTTTAAAAGAGTAGAAATCATGAAGTGTCTACTCTCATACCACAATGGAATTAAACTCGAAATCAAAAAACAGAAAAAAATAAGAAATTTCTACAACTGGTGAAGATTAAATAAAACACTTCTTTATAACACATGTTAACAAAGAAATCTCACAAGAAATTTAGAAATATTTTAAACTAAATAAAAGTGAAAATACAACTCATCAAAATTTATGGGTTACATGTAAAGTACTACATCAAGGGAAATTAATAGAACTTAATGTATATATCTGACAAAAATAAAGATGCAAAGTCAACAATCTAAGTTCCCACATTAGGAAACTAAAAACAGAACAAATTAATTCCAAAGAAAGCAAAAGAAAAGAAATGGTACAAATTAGAGTAGGTACCAAAAACTGAAAAGCAACAAAACTGAACATTATTAACATCTCAATAAAATCATTAGATGGATTAAAAATGAGCATGTGGATTACAAGTATCAAGATGGAAAAGGCATCATGACATATCTCATAGATATATTGACATTGTATAGATATTGTGATGTTTAATATGGGATATCAACTTAAAAAAGAGAATTGGTAAAGCATAATTCAGGGTATGTTTATGAGGGTGTTACCAGAGAATATAGGCCTGTGGGTCAACAAAACAAATGCAGAGAATCTACCTTGAATGTGGTTGGGCACCATCCAATGACTGAGGTGTTCAGATAGAACAGGAAGCAAAAGAAAGAGCACACATGAGCTCTTTCAGCTACTTTTAGTGGATGTGTTTTCTGCTGCTGCTGCTGCTGCTGCTGCTGCTGCTGCTGCTGCTGCTGCTGCTGCTGCTGCTGCTCTTGGACATTAGACTCTGCATTCCTTATTCTTGGATTCTTGTACTTGCACCAGCAGACTTCTGGAGGTTTCTATCCTTGAGCTGCATCATCGATGTCTCTCATTTTGAAGCTTCTTATCTCGTACCAATTCCCTAGCTCTCTAGCTTTCATACAGCCATCACGAAACTTACAGCCTCTGCAACCATGTGAGCCAATAACAAATCTTCTCATATAAATATTTATCCTACTGGTTTTGTTTCTCTGGAGAATTCTGATTAATTCCAATCTTAAATAGATAGTAAATATTATTTATTTGCTAGAACAATTAAGAATAATAAAAATAAATATTTTCAATTTTTTCTTCACTTATTTTTTTTACTAATGTTCTTGTCTTCATACAAATATGAATTTCTGACCTGTATTATTTTCTTTTTTTTTCTGAAGAACCATTAGCATTTTTTCTAATTCAAGTATAGGTAAACATTTTCTTCAGTTTTTTTATTCTTTATTTTGAAAACTAACTATAAAGAACATTATGTTGGTGGGGCTCTTTCTTTCTTCTTTCATTTCTCTCAATTATCATTAAAATTTCACTTATGTGCTTATTGCTTTCATAATTTCCAAAAAATAAGAAGCAAATCTTATCTTTATCCTGTAGGTAAGGAAAGGTATTTTTTCCTCAGTCTTCTTTTAAGATTTTTCCTTTATTTTTGATTTTCTATAGTTTAAAAGTGATATACCTAGGTGATCTCTTTTATTTCTTCTTTTGTTTTTGATTTTTTTCCTGCTTAGGGTTCTCTGAGCATCTTATATATGTAGTCTGATGTCTGCCATTACTTGAATGAAAATCTATTGTTATTGTTTCAATATTTCTTCTGTTCTTTTCTTTCCTCTTCTGGTATTACAATTATGCATAAGCTATGCTTTCAAAATTGTTTCATAATTCTTGGCTATTCTATGCCATATTTTTTGCCTTTTTTTCCTTTTGCTTTTTAGTTTGTAAGATTCTGTTGGCATACCCTCAGAGGTTCTGTCCTTGGCCATGTCTGGTCACCTAATGAGTGCATCACTTACCTCTTTCATTTCTTTCACATTGTTTTCTACATCTAGCATTTCTTTTAGATTCTTTTTTAGAATTGCCATCACCCTGCTTTCTTTTTCCATCAGTTCCTACATGTCATCTCCTTTATTCTTTAGAGACCTTACTAAAATAACCAAAGTCTTAAATTTCTAGTCTGATAATTCTGATATTACTGCCATATCTGATTGAATATCTGATGTTTGCCCTTTCTCTCCAAACTGTGCTTCTCTCCTTCTTTTTCTGTGTTTTTATAATATTTGGTTAAAGTTTATCATAATATACTGGGTAACAGGAACTGCAGTAAATAGGCTTCTATTAATGTGGTAAGTTTTCATGGAAGGTTAAGCATTGTATATTTCTATAATTAGAGGCTCAATCTTTTGGTAAATCTGAGAACTTCACTGATCCTTTATTTTTTTTATATTCTTAGGAAAAATAATTTGTTAAAAAGAATCTCTAATAGGTTTTTGAATTGATTATTTTCCATTTTCCTCATGGAAGGCTAGAGTGGACTGCTCAAGTATTTCTCTTCCCCCAAGCTGTTTAACCTCTAAAAAATATCCAGTAAATTCAGCTCTGTAATGCTTTAAATTTGGAGTGTCCTCTAAAAAATATCCAGTAAATTCAGCTCTGTAATGCTTTAAATTTGGAGTGTCCTCCCAGCTCTCACAGAAACAAGGTGACAAAGTTGGAAGTGAGGCTTAGTTGCTAAGGAGGGCTCCCTGGTGGTGTGGCCTTTGGGATTTTATGTCCTTCCTCCTGCTTCTGCTCACTCTTTACTTTCAGACTTCATGATGTGAGAGAGGAGCTTTGCTTGTGCTCCACCTTTCTCTTTTTGCTTCCTGTCTCTATGCCCTGAGCTTCAGATGATAGCCTCACATGGATAAAACCAAGATTTTCAAAAATAAATTGAGTAAATCAGTCTTCTTTCTTCTAAGTTGTATGGTCAGTCATTTTGGATTATACCAGCGAGAATGTAGACTGAAATGAGCTCTAATTAAAAAATTTCTCTTGAAGGCAGGCTTTGTTAAGAAAAACAGAACTATCTGAAATATTTCAACATGGTTACATTCCCCTTCCTCTGCCTGTAGCATGAGGATATATTTTCCTCTGCTGTTGTGAGACCCTGGCTGATCTTGTAGATGTAAAATAAAAGCCTATGTTCCTTCTGTGACTGGGTTTCCCTGTAGTTTTTAATTCTTTTCTTAAATTTATTTTATTCTTTATTTTTTAATCAGGGTCTTACTAGTTGTGGAGGGCCTCGCTAAGTAGCTTAGGCTGTCTGTGAACCAGATCCTCCAGTCTCAGCCTCCCGAATACTGGGATTACAAGCATGTACCACTGTGCCTGGCTAGTTTTTAATTCTTATATTTGTCCATACTCAGCTTACTGTATTCCATTGTTTACAGCTTAGTTTTTATTACCTTGCAACTGGTCCCATGAGACCTTTGTTAATGGGCTTCTGTTGTGATAATGTGTGGTTTTCTGTGGTCACCTATCTCTCCAATTTTGGGCATTATAGTTTGCCCATGACCTCACGTCTCTGAGGGATTAAAAAGAGTTGATTATTTTTCAATTTGTTCAGCTCTTACTTATCAGGATGCAGTGATAATTCTCAAGTATATTATACATTTAATTAGAAATAAGAAATAGTAATCCATTTTTTATGTAAGTCATCTCTTTCACTTAATTTTTTCCTCTTCAACCTTGCATAATGATATTGCAGATCATTACTTTTTAAATAAATTTCTCTTTCTAAGTAAATATATTCACAATATTTCTTTTCTTTTTTTAATTTAATTCTTATTTTGTATAAGTGGAACATATTGAGAGTGGTGTACATTTACATTGTGCTTCATGCCCTTCCCCCTCCCTGCCCTCCCCCCCAATAGAGAGTGTCCAGGTTAATCATGTTGTATTTATGCTATTATACATATTTGTATGTAGCTCCTCCATTGAACAATCTCAGCTTTCTTCCTCTCCTACCCTTCCGTCCAAGCTTTGCTGAGATTTCCCCTCCATCATCTGGAATCCCTCTGGTATTACCATTACTCCCTAGCTTGAACATATTAGAGAAAATGTATGTCCCTTTTCTTTCTGTGCTTGACTAATCTCACTTAACATAATATTCTCCAGTTCCTTCAATCTTCTTGCAAATGCTATTATGTTATTTTTCTTTATAGCTGAATAGAATTTAATTTTGCATATTTCCTATAATTTTGCAATCCATTCATCTGTTGATGGATATCTAGGTTGGTTCCATATTTTGGCTATTACAAACTGTGCTGCTATGAACATGGGTATTCATATGTTAACATAGTTCTCTGATTTTCAACCCCTTTAGAAAGATACCCAGGAGTGGTATAGCCAGATCAAATGGTGGATCTATTCCCAGTTTACTAAGGAATCTCCATACTGACCTCCATTGCAACTGAACTACTTTGCACTCCCACCAACAGTGTAAAAGAGTTCCTCTTTCTCCACATCTTCACCAGCAATTGTTGTTATTTGATTTCTTTATGTTTGCCACTCTGAGTGGGATTAGATGGAATCTCAGCTTAGTTTTTATTTGCAGCTCCCAGATGGCTAGTGATGTTGAACATCTTTTCATGTATTTATTGGCCATTTTTATCTCTTGTGAAATGTCTATTTATTTCATTTGGCCATTTCTTGATTGGGTTGTTTGTTTTGCTAGTGTAGAATCCTTTGAGCTCTTTGTATATTCCGGATATTAGCCCCCTATCAGAGTGGTGGCTGGTAAAGATCTTCTCCCATTCTGTAGGCTTCCTGTTTAGGTTCTTGATGGTTTCCTTTGATGAGAAAAAACTTATTAGTTTGAAGAGATCCCACTTATTAATTCTTGCTTTAATTTCCTACACTTTGGAAATCTCATTGAGAAAGTTACTCCCTGTACCTATATGTTGGAGTGTTGATCCTATGCCTTTCTCTAATAACTTCACAGTCTCTGGTCTAATTTCTAAGTCTTTGATCCATTTCAAGTTGATTCCTGTGCATGGTGAGAAATAAGGATTCAGATCCAACTTTCTACAAATGGATAGCCAGTTCTCCCAGCACCATTTGTTGAAAAGGCTGTCTTTTCTCCAGCGTATGAGTTTGGCCCCTTTGTCAAAGTTCAGTTGACTATAGATGTGTAGGTTTGTTTCTGTATCTTCTATTCTGTTCCTCTGGTCGGTCTGCCTATTGTTGTGCCAATACCATGCTGTTTTTTTACTACTATTGGTCAATAGTATAATTTGAAGTCCAGGATTGTGATGCCTCCTGCCTGGTTCTTGTTGCTGAGAATTGCTTTGGCTATTCTGGGTCTTTTTTTTCTCCATACAAAATCCCTAACTGATTTTCCCAGGTCCATGAGAAATGTTGTTGGTATTTTAATGGGAATTGCATTGAATCTATAGATCACTTTTGGCAGAATGGCAATTTTGATATTAATTCTGCCTATCCATGAGCAAGGGTGATCTTTCCATCTTCCAAGGTCTTCTTCAATTTCTTTCTTTCATGTTTTTTTTAGTTTTCTCTGTAGAGGTCTTTTACATCTTTGCTTAGGTTTATTCCTAGGTATTTATTTTATTGGATTAGAGGTTATAGTAAATGAGATAGTCTTCATTATTTCTTTTGTTGTGGATTCAGTGTTGGCATAAAGAAAAGCCACTGGTTTCTTTAGGTTGATTTTGTATGCTGCAACTTTGCTAAATTTGTCATTCAGCTCCAGAAGTCTTTTTGTTGAGTTCATTGGATCTTCTTGATAAAGAATCATATCATATCTGCAAATAAGGATAGTTTTAGCTCCTCTCTTCCTAATTGAATTCCTTTGATTTCCTTCTCTTGTCATATTGCTGTGGCAAGAGTCTCAAGGACTATATTGAAAAGGAGAGGTGATAATGGGCATCCTTGACTTGAGCCTGATTTTAAAGGGAATTCATGCAGTTTTTCTCCATTCAATATGATGTTGGCTTTGGTCTTATTGTATATAGCCTTAATGATGTTGGAATATGTTCCTTCTATTCCAATTTTTTGCATTGTTTTTAACATAAATGGGTGTTGAATTTTGTCGAATGCTTTTTTAGCATCTATTGATATGATCATGTGGTTTTTGTTCTTAGTTCTATTTATGTGGTGAATAATATGTATTGATTTGCATATGTTGAACCAGCCTTGCTTTTCTGGGATGAAACCAACTTGTTCATGGTGTACAATTCTCTTGATATGTTTTTGAATGTGTATTGTTAGTATTTTTTTTGAATTTTTGTGTCTATGTTCATTAAGGATATTGGTCTGTAATTTTCCTTTCTTGAAGTATCTTTATTTGGTTTGGGGATTAATGTGATACTGGCTTCATAGAAGGAATTAGGGAGAATTCCATCTCTTTTAATTTCCCAGAACATGTTGTGAAGTATTGGTATTAGTTCTTCACTGAACATTTTTTAGAATTCAGCTGAGAACCTGTCAGGGCCTGGGCTTTTCTTTGTTTGCAGAATTTTGATTGCTGTTTCTATTTCTGCATTTGCTCTTGGTTGCTTTAGGCTTGCTATGTCCTCTTGGTTCAGTTTAGGTAGGTTATATGTGCTTAGAAATCTATCGATTTCTTCCATTTTTTTCCAGTCTGTTGGAGTATAAATTCTCAAAATAGTTTCTAATAATCCTTTGAATTTCCCCTCTTTCTGTGGTGATGTCTCCTTTTTCATTCCTGATTTTAATAATTTGAGTTGATTCTCTTTCTTTTGATTAGGTTGGCCAAGGATTTGTCAATCCTATTGATCTTCTCAAAGAACCAGCTTTTTGTTTTATTAATTCTTTGAATTGTTTTTCTTCTCTATTTCATTTATTTCTGCTCTGATTTTAATAATTTCTTGCCTTCTGCTGGCTTTGGGATTAGGCTGTTGCAGTCTTTCTAGGTCCTTCAGTTGTGCCATTAGGTTGTTTGCTTGGTGGCTTTCTGTTCTTCTTATGTGGGCACTCAATGCTATGAACTTTCCTCTCAACACTGCCTTCAAAGTGTCCCATAGATCTTGGTAAGTTGTTTCTTTGTTTTCATTTAATTCCAGAAATTTCTTATTTCTCCCCTAATTTCCACTCTTACCCACTCATCGTTCAAGAGTGTATCATTTAATCTCCATGTATTTAAATAGTTTATTTTGGATTTCCTGTTGTTGATTTCTACTTTCATTCCATTATGGTCTGAAAAGATGCAGGGAATTATATTACATCTTTTGAATTTGCTGGTGCTTTCTTTGTGCCCCAAAATGTGATCTATTTTGGAGAAGGTGCCATGGGCTGCTGAGAAGAATGTGTATTCTGTTTTTCCTGGTTGAAATATTCTGTATATGTCTATTAAGTCCATTTGGTTTATAGTTTTCATCAGTTCTGCAGAGTCTTTACTAATTTTTTGCCTTGAAGGTCTATCTAGTGGCGTGGGAGCTGTATTGAAGTCTCCCACTATTATTGTATTTGGGTCTATTTGAGATCTGATGTCCAAGAGGATTTGTTTTACAAATGTGGCTGCCCCCACATTCGGGGCATAAACATTTACTATCATAATATATTATTGGTGGATTGTTCCTTTTAATAAAAGGAAGTGCCCTTCTTTGTCTCTTCTGTTGTGTTTTAGCTTAAAGTCTGTTTTGTTGGGTATCAGTGTTGCTACTCCTGCCTGTTTTTGGTCCTCATTGGCATGATATATATTTTTCCATCCTTTCACTTTCAGCCTGTGAATGTCTTTTGCTGTAAGGTGTATTTCTTGCAAACAGCATGTATTTGGATTATATTTCTTAATCCACATTGCCAGTCTGTGCCTTTTGATTGGAGAATTAAATCCTTTGACATTCAGTGTTATTATTGAAATGTGTGGTTTATTTCCTGTCATTTTGTGTTCTATCTTCTGTTGGATATAGTATTTTTTCTTCATATTTAGATGCCCTGCTGATCAACTTCATCACTTCTCTGGTTCTGGAGTCTGCTTCTTTTTTCTTCTTTATGGTTTATTTCTTTAAGTATTTTCTCTAGTGTTGGCTTAGAATTCATGATTTTTTTTTGAGGTTCTGCTTATCCTGAAATAATTTTGTTTCTCCATCAATGTTGAATAATTGTTTTGCTGGATATAGCAGTTTTGGTTGGAAGTTGTTTTCTTCCAGAGTCTGGATCACATCATACCAGTCTCTCCTGGAATTCATGACCTGGGATGTGTAGTCTGGAGTAATTCTTATTGTTTTGCCTCTATATGTTACCCATCCTTTTGGTCTCACTGCTTTTAATATTCTTTCCTTGACATCTATGTTGGTCATTTTGATTATTATATGATGTGGGGATGTTCTTCTTTGATCTTGTCTTATTGATGTTCTGTATATCTCCTGATCATTAAGATCCAAGTCTCTTTAAATGTTTGGAAAATTCTCTGAAATTATTTCTTTGAAGATATTACAGATGCCCTTGGTCTGTAATTCTATCCCTTCTTCAATGCCTTTTATCCGTAAGTTAGGACACTTCATATTGTCCCATAGTTGCTGGAGTCTTAGGTTTTGTTGTTGTGCTGACTTCTGTATGCTGTTGACTGTGTTTTCAGTTTTAAATGAACTGTCTTCTAAGAGTGATATTCTACCTTCCATTTTATCTATTCTTCCAGAATTTCTTTCTATTACTGTCTTCATTTCATTTATTGACTCTTTCATTTCATTCCAGACCTCTTTCTGATTCTTTCTTAGTGTTTCAATTTCCTCTTACATTTACTGTAGACTTGTTTTAAAACCTTTCATCATATTGTAGATCAAGATTCTGAACTCCCCTTCTTGCATTTCTTGTAGGTCAGTATTCGTGATTTCTATTGTCTCTTCATTATTCCTGGTTCTCATATTTATAGTGTTCTCTGTCCTGTTTTTTCTGATTTCTACCCATCATTTGTGAGTATTATGTTTAGTCCAATCTTAGTATTAGGAGTTTAGAGGTATTGGCAGGTCAGCAGTGCTTTTCAAATGTTGAGGGTTGGGTGATGGGGGAGGAGCTGGGGTGATGGGTATAGGAGTCAAATTAGGTAGAGGATATGTTTAGGTTGAGAAAGACTTTAAGTATGATATGGTAATATCTTGCTGAGAATGAGAGAGAGTTAATTAGTAGGACTCTTATAGTTAGTAGAGTAAGTATGGAGATATGAAATACATTGAGTATTAAACAAGGAGGTATATTACGGGAAACAGTTTTGGGGGAAAGAGTAAATAGGTTAGTGTGGGGAAGTTTGTAATAGGGGTGGTGGAAGGAGCAAACAAACATAAATAAAATATCAACACAAGATACCAAGACTAACTATTATGTAATCAAAGAAAAAAACCAACCAAAAGAGGAAAAAGAAAAAAGAAAAGAAAGAGGAAAAAAGGACAAGAATAAAATAAAAAGAACTAGTGACTATGTAAAAGCAGAAAACAAACTATCAAATATATACAAAAAAACAAGTAAAAGTAAAATAAGGATGGGAAAAAAAAAACAAAACATCAACAACAATAACAAAACCAAAGCAATATAAAAACAAAGCAAAACATCAACAGCAAAAGAAAAAAACAGTCCTACTTATTTATGAATATGGGGTCAGGTCCATATAATATTTGAATGTCTGATTGCTGTGGTAGCTTTCAGAATATAATCCAATGTTTCTTAATTTTCTCTGTACTCTCTTTTCATCTTCTTAAGTCACTTTCTGGGTGTTTGGGCACCTTTCTTTCCTTTGACAGCTTTGGGTTTAGGTGTCAGGATGTCTGGTGTCACTGTTAATAAATTCTGTACAATTCCCAGGTTCTGTGTATTTCCAACCTGTAGTCAGTGGCTCTGCACTCACCACCCTAGACTCAGGCCTGTGCTTCCCTACAGCAGAAGTAGAGGATGTCCAAAGTAGACTTGGAATCTCCCCCTGAGGCTTTGTGCAGGTGTTGTGTCTCGATGAATTTTCCTGTGTCTCTAGAAATTCTAACTGGGCTAGCCCATGTGGTCCCAAGATGCACCCTGGGCAAAGGGTTGCTGGTCCCTGTGCACACACACTTAATGCCAGAGCACTGCCAGTTCCGAGGGTGCAGGCAGGGTGCACTGCTATTACTGGACCCTGTCATGGGTGGGCACAGACGCCTAGTGTCTGGTCCTGGGCTCGGCCAGGGTGCACAGGGCTGTGCTCTAGACTAGAACTGAGTCTCCAGCTGCAGGGCGGGTGCAGACACCCAGTGGTAGGCCAGGGGTGGGGGGCAGATGCACATGGGTCCGGGGGTGCAGGCACAGTGCAGTATCCAGCACTGGTCTCTGGCTCCGGCAGGGCGCACAGGGAGCACGACAGTAGCACTAGGGTCCAGGGCATGCGGCTGACATACATGCTGGTGGTGGACCTGATGCGTGAGCGGGGGGCCCAAGGATATCTCACGGGTGCACAGAGCTTGGCCACCTGGGAAGCAGGCAGGGCCCGCAAGGTAAGTGCCCGGGCTCCGGCAGGGCATGGGGTCTAGGCACACAAGGTGAGCACTGAATTTAGGGGTGGGGGTGGCACAGGCACATGCAACTAGTGGGGGTCCTGGGGCACAGACAGGGCACACGAGGACAGTGCTGTGTTCTGGGGCGGGGGACAGACGCCCAGGGCCAGTGCCAGACCTGGGGCGCACGCTAAGACCCACAGCTTCTCTGGATGCACTCAGATACCTGGTTTCCTTGATCCAGGTGTCTGCAGGACTCACTGTACCGCTGTGGTCCCATTTGGTGAGCCCACAGGATTCTGGTTTGGGAGCCGCTCGCTGCTTAAGATGAGGCTCTATGACCATTTTCAGTCTCTTTGGTTATTTTGCCACGGTGGTATCAGTCAGGACTAGGGAATGCAATTTGGGCTGGCAGCCCACGCTGGCACCGGTGGGTGGCCCGGTTGTGTCTGCTGCAGGTCTGATGCCTGAACTTTCTTCTTCTTCTTTTTTTGCAGTGAATCTCGAGTTCAAGGTTTCTGGATTCCTTCTGCCGAGGTACCTGGATCTGTTTTGGTTCCTGGGATATATTTATTTTGTTGGTTAAGACACTGACTTCTAAGTAGTTGAACTTTATTTATTACAGCTACTGAGAAGTGCTGTGTCCCTCAGTCGCCATTTTGAATCTCCTCTCACAATACTTCTTTTCAATAATGAGACTTCATTTTTCCACTTGGGTTTAACTTGTTTTTCTTTTCCATTATCTATGAATAGTGACCATTCTAGACTTATCAACATTTAATGTGGGTTGACTTTGGCTCCATGCTCTGCCTAACTTGATAACAGCAGAACTTCTCTATATAGATGATAGGTTTGAACAACATAGAATACATTTCTTGAACTGAGCAAATTTTAATCTTGTGCAATTTTTCTAGGATAAGCCTCTTTCTACATCCATTAGCTAGTTCTTATTTAAAAAAAATGGAGTTACCTAAATTTATTCAGAACTTCTCTATATAGATGATAGGTTTGAACAACATAGAATACATTTCTTGAACTGAGCAAATTTTAATCTTGTGCAATTTTTCTAGGATAAGCCTCTTTCTACATCCATTAGCTAGTTCTTATTAAAAAAAAATGGAGTTACCTAAATTTATTCAGAGCTGAATTTCTGTTCTCTTCCTAAATATTTTATTTACAAAATTTCACCCCTGTCTCCATCTTGACCTTAAGCATATTATACACTCAAATTTGTAACTTCTCAATTGTTTTCTGACAGATAAGTGCTGAGATGGAGGAGATGAGAAGGTACTCTGGTTATATTAGCTGAAAATGATGCCTCCAAAAAGAAAATGCTACCCATTTTTTTCATTTACTACGGACCATAAGTCCTTCTTTGGAAAAAAAAAAAGATACAAAATGAACACACACACATACACCATTTTCTTCTCACACTCTTGGGCAAGAATATTCATGAAAAAATGCTTAAAGAAAACATCCTTTTTAAAATTTCACCTTCAGCCAGACAAGATAGTGTACTCCTCTAATCCCAGTATTTGGGAGGCTGAGACAGGAAGATTGCTAGTTTGAGGCTAACCCAGGCAACTTGGTAATACCCAGTTTCAGAATAAATAAAATATGGCTTGGAATTTATGTTGGAGGTAGAATATCCCTGGGATCCATACTCATTCCCCTCTCCCACACATGCACTTATACAAAATAACAGTTCACCCTATCAGTCCTACTATTTAAGAAGATGCAGTGTCTTGAAAGAAGAAAAGAAATCTCATCAGGAGAAAATGACATGGCAGGAGGGAGATGTTTAGAAAAGGAAAATAATCTCCCTCCAAAGGTCCTTTCATGCCTGGCAATTAAAACTGTTTCTAGCAAAGTAGCATAAAATGATTCTTCTGGCAAGCAGACATTTCTTTCATATCCCAGAAATAGACTGAAAGTCAGTCCAAGTGTTTGATGTTGAGAATTTTTTTATAGTTTTTCTGCCTGCATAAGAATTTTAGTGGGAATTTGTGGGAGGTTGTTTGGGATTGCTGATCAGTTGACTTTGTAACCATGAACTCTCTCTTTTAGTTCTGAACAGTATCTTCAAGAAAAAAAACAAATAGTTTTGTTGAGTGAGGAACATGGATACAGTAATTTTAAAGCATCAGTGCTATTTGGCTTGTAGAATCTTACCAACAAACACCACCCACCCCTGACATCTTTCCACCATTACTATCTACTGAGGCCAGATCAGGGACCTTACTGCAGATTCTGACAACATGGATAATTAAGAATTGATTTATTTTCTTCTTTGGGTTGGTAAAAAGAGCCCTGAGGAGAAGAAACTGTGGGCCAGCTATTTGGGGTCTTAGTTACTACATATATAAAATTCTCTATGACTCTGGCTCATATCTATTGTCAAGAGTATTATTATCACAAATTAAGATACTAATGAATCTGAATAAAAAAGAAAAAGTTAAAATCACGTTTTCTTTCTCTGAACCCAAAAATTTGGTGTTAAAGTCAATTCTAAAAAGATGATTGGCCTATGATGTCAGAGTCCCAGATTAAGCAATTTTATAAAACAACCACACATCAAAAATAAATGAGATGTCAGGGAACATTTTCTTTTTCATAAATCTAAATAATCCAACTATTAAAATTCTGATCACTGAATGAGCAAAACTTATGCTGAATCAACTGTATACTGTCATCAAAGAAAAAAATATAAACCAAGATGAAGTTGACTCATTAAAAAAATTCTTCCAGAATTGATTATATTCTATAATTGCTTAAATTAGTGCAAATTTCTAAGTTCTGGCTTGTTTTTATAAATTTAAAAATTAAAGGACACATTGTGAAAAGGGAATAGAGTACAATATTATTAGACATAGTACAGAGCTTGAAAATTTACCTATCATATAATTTTCTTGGACTAAAAACAACTGCCAATATTATTAAGAATTATATTTGAGGTCTCTGCATAAAGTTTATTATTCTCACATCTATGATTTCATAATATATTTGGTCAAGTTGGATGAGACAGGCTATTTGATTTATTTTCATTTTTAATTTCATATAATTATTTCCGTGTTTTGATTGCAAACAATATTTTTAAGTATTAGTAAATTCAACTGTTCTCATTGCTTTCAAATAAAGTACTAATAATTCACAAATATTCTCAAAAATTATTCCTTTGTAGATATTTTCCTGACCTTTCCATTATTATGTACATGTACATTATGTATTGAATAATCAAGCTTAAAGTTAAGGCAAGAAGATAACAATTATTTCCAATTTAAAAGTAAGGCTACGAGAGACTTTTTGTCATTATATGTAATTTACTGACAAAACTATGATGGAGATTTTGAGAGTGAATCATTGTCTAGTTCATTATGCTTCTACAATTACTGTAGCAAAACTAAGAACAAGTATAATATTTAACCAAATATCTACCTTTGACATTTTTTTCTTCTTCTAATTTTCTCCATTAAGCCTGCTCATTAACATATAAACTACATCTTACAGTTTTCTCTTGAACAGGATTCTTCAGTGTTTCCATTTCATGGTATAGTTTTTATAGTAAGACTTTTAATTTCTCATATAGCAAAATATGTTTTAAGTCCTAAATATTTTTCTTATATACCAAGGATTTCTTTCAATATTTCTTCCTGCCTGCTTGCCTGCCTTCTTTTTTCTCCCTCTTTCTTTCTTTTTTATTTTCTTCTCTCTTCTTCTTCTCTCTTTCTCCTTCTCCTCCTCCTCCTCCTCCTCCTCCTCCTCCCTCTTTCCTCCTCCTCCTCTTTCTTCTTCTTCTTCTTCTTCTTCTTCTTCTTCTTCTTCTTCTTCTTCTCCTCCTCCTCCTCCTCCTCCTCCTCCTCCTCCTCCTCCTCCTCCTCCTCCTTCTTCTTCTTCTTCTTCTTCTTCTTCTTCTTCTTCTTCTTTTCTCTCTCTCTCTCTCTCTTTCTCTCTCTCTCTCTCTCCTTTTTCTTTATGCAGGAAAGTCCCCCCCCCCAACTCTAGTACAGAAAAGATGACAGGCATGGTGGCACACACACGTATAATACCAGTACTTGGGAGAAGAATCACAGGTTTTGTAGCCAATCTCAGAAATTTAGGCTCTGTTTCAAAAAAAATAAAAATAAGCCATGCAGGATGGCTCATGCTTGTAATCCCAGCATTTGGAAGGCTGAGAGGAGGATCAAGCTTTGTGGACAGCCTCAGCTGTTTAGTGAGGCCCTTTCCAACTCATTGAGACCTTGTTTCAAGATAAAGAATAAAACATAGGGCTGGGGTTTTATCTCAGAGGTAGAATGCCCTTGGGTTCTATCGCCAGTACCAAAGAAAGGGGAGCTGGTGGTGTAGATCAGAAGTAAGATGTCCCTAAGTTCCATTCTCAGTAAAATAAACAAATAAAAAAACAAATAATAACAATAAAGATGTATAAAGTTAAAATGTGTGATTATGGAGTCTCAGTTTAGGGAATATGGAGAAGGTAATTATTACTCAGAAGAAATAATATGATCACCCTTTTTTAGTAAGTAAGTCTATAGACACTTTTAAGATTATACGTGGCAGCCAGAGCGGCCAGAGCAGTCAGAGCCATAGCCCGGATTGGCCGGAGCGGCGGTGCAGAGTGGCCGGAGCCGCGGAGTGGAGCGGCCTGAGCAGCCAGAGCAGAGCGGCCAGAGCAGCCAGAGCGGAGCGGCCAGAACAGCCGGAGCAGCCAGAGCCATGTCGTGGAACAGCCAGAGCGGCCGGAGTGGCCAGACCCGCGGTGCAGAGCAGCCAGAGCCGCGGTGCAGAGCGGCCGGAACGACGCGGCCTACATCTCCCCTAGCAGCACCAGGCTCCAGAGAGGAGGGAGACTCAAAACAGCTCAAATCCAGAGAGGAGGTATTCTGTCCTCGCGGCCTAGGATGCAGAAGCAGTGTCTTACTGCTGGCGGCAGCAGCGAGTTCACTGGACGGCCCTAGACCAATCCACTCAACCAGCCACCAGGCACCAGAGAGGAGGGGTGGACAGCGAGCCGAGGTGAGCAGGTGCTGAACAGCCGGGCGGCAGTCAGCAGTTTTGTTGGCGCAGGGAACATCAAAAGCTCCCAAGGGCCGGGCACAGCACAACTGGCAAGGACTCAGAGCAGAGCTCAAAACCAGAGAAGAAATACGCCGCATCACGGCCGAGGGTGTGGCAGTGGTGCCATATTGCCAGTGGTGGCAGCAGTGAATCCACTGAGTTCACTACAGCTCCATCAGTGCACTCAACAACCGTGAGTCAAATTGCGGCCCCTAGAGGAGAAATCCCAGTGCTGCACTCCCAGGGACTTGCGTAGATAGTCTCCCTGGGTCAGAGATTTTAGCAGTGCAGCCCAGTGGGGGAGGGGCAGTGGCAGAGATATCATACCATAGTCACAACTCCCCGCTAGAGAACGCCCAACTTGGCACCCCCCACAGTCTAAGCAGGCTTCATTGACTCCCTGGGTCTGAGACCTTGTGATACAACCCAGTAAAGGAGTAGTGGTGACTGAGATACCACAGACTCAAGATCCAGAGCATCTTAAGTGAACTCGTAGTGACCCAGGAAAGAACCCAGAGAAGGCACAAACTTCCAAAATCATGGGAAAGAGAAATAACAGTGGAGCAGTGAATGCCAACAACCCCACAACATCAGAATCTGATAACAGAGAAACCCAAAGATCTCTAGAAGATCAAATTAGGAAAATAACTTTAGAAATAATAGAGGACTTTCGAAAAGAATTTAGAGAGAGTCAAAAAGAGATAAAGGATGCAATTAATGAAGTAAAGGCCTCAATTCAAAGTATAAACAACAGATTAGACCACATGGAGAATAGAATCTTGCTTCTTGAAGATGATCATTCTAAAAATGAACGCATAGTTTCTAATTTAGAAAAAAAAAACCCGACAGCAGGAATCTGACATTGAAGAAATATGGGCCCATTTCAAGAGAGCTAACCTAAGAATAATTGGAATAGAGGAGGGAAAAGAAGGTGAAACCAAAGGGATCAACAATCTCTTCAAGGAAGTAATAGCAGAAAATTTTCCAAACATAGAGCAAGAGGTCGATACACAGGTCCAGGAAACTTATAGAACTCCCTTTAGACAGGATCAGAGAAGAGGATCCCCACGCCACATAATTGTCAAAATGACAATGTGGAAGCCAAGGAGAGAATCTTAAAGGCAACAAAAACAAAAGGCCACGTGACATACAGAGGCCAACCAATTAGAATCACTCCAGACTTCCCAAACCAAGTTATGAAAGCCAGAAGGGCATGGAGTAACATATTCCAAACTCTGAAAGGAAACAACTTCGAGCCAAAAATTTCCTACCCAGCAAAACTTTCTATCATATTAGATGGGGAAATAAGAAGCTTCCATGACAAACAGAAACTGAAGGAATTTATGTCTTCAAAACCAGTGCTAGAGAAAATACTCAAGGAGATTAACTGCAAAGAAGAAATGGGTAATACATGCCAGAACCAAAGAAACAAGAATTCCCATCAGCAGACAACCAAGCAAAGAAGAATAAACAGTATCTCAAACAGAAATAAAATCTTAACATGTTGGGAATTAAAAATGATATCTCTATAATCACACTGAATATAAACAGCCTCAACTCCCCCCCCCCAAAAAAAATAAAGTGGCAAAATGGATTAAAAGCCACAATCCATCTATCTGCTGCTTACAAGAAACACATCTTACAAGTAAAGATAGGAACAAACTGAAGGTAAAGGGCTGGAGCAAGGTAATCCATGCTAATGGTACTCGAAGACAAGCAGGAGTAGCAACTATGATATCAGACAAGTTAGACTTCAAACCCAAACTTATTAGAAGAGACAAAGAAGGTCACATTTTACTGGTAAAAGGAATAGTCCAGCAAGAGGAAATAACAATAATCAACATCTATGCCCCAAACATAGGGGCAGCTACTTTCATAAATCAAACTCTTTGTGACATGAAGTCACACTTAAATCCCAACACAATAATACTGGGAGACTTCAACACAACTCTCAAAATACTAGACCAATCTTCCAGACAAAGGGTCAGTAAAGATGTCTCAGAACTAAAGAACACCATTAACCAGACAGACCTGTTAGACACATATAGAATATTTCACCCAACTATAGCAGAGTTTACATTTTTCTCAGCTGCTCACGGAACCTTCTCCAAAATAGATCACACCCTGGGACACAAAATGAGCACTAGAAAATTTTAAAAATGTTACATACTTCCTTGTGTCATTTCAGAACATAATGGAATGAAACTAGAAATCAACTATAAGAAGACCCAGAGAAACAACATAAACATGTGGAGACTGAACACCACACTTCTGAATGAAGAATGGGTCATAGAAGATGTAAGAGGTGAAATCAAGAAATTTCTAGAAACAAATGAAAATAAAGAAACAACATATCAAAACCTCTGGGACACTTTGAAGGCAGTATTAAGAGGAAAATTTATAGCACTGAGTGCTCACATAAGAAAAACAGAAAATCTTCAAATAAATAGCCTTATGACACACCTCAAAGCCCTTGAAAAGCAGAAACAATTGAACCCCAAAGCCAGCAGAAGACGGGAAATTATTAAAATTAGAGCAGAAATTAACGAAATAGAGAATAAAAAAACAATACAGAAAATCAACAAAACCAAAAGTTGGTTTCTTGAAAAAATTAATAAGATTGATAAACCACTAGCCAACCTAACTAAAAAAAAAGAGAATCAACCCAAATTATGAAGATAAGGGATGAAAAGGGAGACATTACTACTGACAGCGTAGAAATCCAGAGGATTATCAGAAACTACTTTGAAAAACTAAACTCCAACAAAATGGAAAATCTGAAGGAAATCGACAACTTCCTAGATAAATACAACCTTCCTAAACTGAGTCAAGAAGATATAGAACACTTAAACCAACCAATAACAATCAAAGAGATTGAAACAGCAATAAAGAGCTTACCATCAAAGAAAAGCCCAGGACCAGATGGTTTCCCAAGTGAATTCTATAAAACCTTTATAGAAGAACTAATCCCAATACTACTCAAACTATTTCAGGAAATAGAAAAACCTGGGACTCTCCCAAATACATTCTATGAAGCCAACATCACACTAATACCCAAACCAAATAAAGACAGTTCAAGGAAGGAAAACTACAAACCTATATCTCTGATGAACTTAGATGCAAAACTATTAAACAAAATACTAGCAACACGCATTCAAAACAACATCAAGAAAATCATTCACCATGACCAGGTAGGGTTCATCCCAGGGATGCAAGGCTGGTTCAGTATATGAAAATCAATCCATGTAATTCATCATATAAACAGAATCAAAGACAAAAACCACATGATCATCTCAATAGATGCTGAAAAGCATTTGATAAAATTCAACATCCATTTATGATAAAAACACTGCAGAGAATTGGAATAGAAGGAATATATCTCAACATTATTAAGGCAGTCTACAATATGCCTACTGCCAACATCATATTAAATGGGGAAAAACTTTAAGAATTCCCCCTAAAAACTGGAACGAGACAAGGATGTCCACTATCACCACTTCTCTTCAATATAGTACTAGAGACTCTAGCCAGAGCAATAAGGCAAGAAAAGGAAATCAAAGGAGTACAAATAGGAAAAGAAGAACTTAAGCTTTCACTATTTGCAGATGACATGATACTATATTTAGAAAACCCAACAAACTCAACCAAAAGGCTTATAGAACTGATCAACAAATTCAGCAAGGTATCTGGATACAAAATCAATCTTAAAAAATCAGAAGCTTTCCTGTACACCAACCATAAATCCACTGAAAAAGAAATTCAGAAATCACTTCCACTCAGGATCTCCCACAAGAAAATAAAATACCTAGGAATAAACTTGACCAAGGAGGTAAAAGATCTCTACAAAGAAAATTATAAAACACTGAAAAATGAAACCGAAGAAGATCTTAGAAGATGGAAAGATCTTCCATGTTCATGGATTGGCAGAATAAATATCATTAAAATGGCCATCCTCCCAAAAGTGATCTACAGATTTAATGCAATGCCCATTAAACTACCAAGATCATTCCTCACAGACATAGAAAAATCAGTCCTTAAATTTATCTGGAATAACAAAAAGCCCAGAATAGCCAAGGTAGTTCTCAGCAACAAAAACCACGCAGGAGGAATCACAATACCTGACTTTAAACTATACTACAAAGCCATTGTAATAAAAACAGCATGGTACTGGCAAAAGAAAAGATATATAGTCCAATGGAGCAGAATAGAAGACCCAGAAACAAGTCCACACACTTTCAGCCAATTGATTTTTGACAAAGAGGCCAAAAACATACACTGAAAAAAAGATAGCCTCTTCAACAAATGGTGTTGACAAAACTGGTTAACCATATGCAGAAAATTGGATGTTAATCCCACTTTTTCACCCTGTATAAAAGTCAACTCACGATGGATCAAAGACTTGGAAATTAAACCAGAGACTTTGAAGCTCCTTGAAGAGGGCATAGGTCCAACACTACAACACATAGGCACAGACAAACATTTCCTCAACAAGACCCCAAAGGCACAAATTAAAAGGAGAATCAATACATGGGATTGCATGAAACTGAAGAGCTTCTGTTCAGCAAAGGAAACTATCAAGAATCTCAATCGAGAGCCAACAGAATGGGAGAAGATTTTTGCCACCTACACCACTGATAGAGGACTAATATCTAGAATATACAGAGAACTCAAGAAACTCAACACTAAGAAAACAAAGCATCCAATAACAAAATGGGCAAGTGAACTAAATAGACACTTCACAAAAGAAGAAATTCAAATGGCCAATAAATGCATGAAAAAATGCTCAACATCACTGGCAATCAGAGAGATGCAAATCAAAACTACCCTGAGATTTCACCTAACACCAACTAGAATGGCCATCATTCAAAACACAAACAACAACAGATGCTGGCGAGGATGTGGAGAAGTGGGAACTCTAAGACATTTTTGGTGGGATTGCAAATTAGTACAACCACTTTGGAAAACAGTATGGAGAATCCTCAGAAGAATGGAAACAAATCTACCATTTGATCCAACAATACCACTGTTGGGTATCTACCCAAAAGAAAAGAAACCAAACTACCAAACTAATGCACGTGTATCTATGTACATAGCTGCACAATTCACCATAGCCAAACTATGGAACCAGCCAAGATGTCCATCAACAGATGAATGGATTACAAAACTGTGGGATATGTACACAATGGAATTTTACTCAGCCATTAAAAAAAAAAAAAAACTCAATAACTTCATTTTCAGGGAAATGGATGGAACTGGAGGACATTATGCTAAGTGAGATTCGTCAGGCACATAAAATAAGAAATCAGATGCTTTCCCTAATATGTGAGAGTTAGGGAGAAAAGAGGAGCAAACAAGACAACCTAAAGGAGGAGAAAGGAGGGGGGAAGAGGAAAATCTCTAAAGCTCACAATGTACTTCAACATATCGAAGTCAATCACTAAGCCAAGCAAGGGAGGGAGGGACGGGGAGGGAATGGGGTGGGATTTGGGTAGGAGTTAAATCAGCGATGAGTACATGTTGGTACACACAAATTTTTTACCCCAATTAGTTGTATGAATATAATGCACCAATAAAAAAATTTAAAAAAAAAGATTATATGTATGTACAATCTTTCCAAGATAGGAAGTGGTGGGACAATATTAAAATTTCATTTGTTAAGGAGCTCTCAGGTACATTTCTATGCCAATGTTAAATTTAAGAAAGTAAGATGAAATGGATACTGCTGATTCTTTTCTAATGAAAAGATCACAATGATATATTTGCTTTTTCTCTGGTTTCATATGTGTTATTTTCATTGGATAAGCCAATTAATTTTCTTCTTTGTTATAAAGTAAACATTTTCCCCTATCAGCCCTTCTCATTAGAAAAATATTTATAATATTAAGTTGAAGATAAAGACAGGAGGGATGGTAATATAGCAAATCCTGATACTCTGACACATCAAAAATCTGTACAGAGATGAAAGCCATCTGTCAACAGTGAAGGTATTTGTTGTCCACCTTTTTGCCTGAATTTGCAAAATTATTATAATTTTTAATGTCTCAATTATAAAGAAAGTAATATTAAGCACTAACTGTAAAAGCTGAATAAACAAAATGAACAGGTTTTCTGATCTGTGTTTTACACAGAGGCCATTAGGAAAATGACTACTGTACTTCTAATCAAACCTAAGAGCTTTAACACAGGGTCACAATGACAATAACAATTCTATGAAGTACTGATCTACATTGAACTGAAGGAGGATAATAGCAGCAAATTTTTGAGAAATTACAGAAAATCATAAAAATATATAAAGGATCCAATCACCCTCTTACATCTTTGAATATTTAAAAAAATTATTTGTTTTGTCTTAGCCCTCTAATCTAATTTTCTCCACAGTATTGATAGTCATTGTTTTGCTTATCTGTTTACCCCAATAGAAGTAGTGCTCCAGAGTCAGAGTTTGTAATCCCAGACTTTGGGAGGCTGAGACAGAAGAATCACAGTTCACAGACAGCCTCAGCTACTTAGTGAGGTCCTTTGCAACTCAGTGAGACCCTGTTTCAAAATAAGGAATCAAAAATAGGGCTGAGGGTGTAGCTTGGAGGCAGAATGCCTGTGTTCTATCTCCAGTACTACAAAAAAAAAAAAGAGCTGTTCTTTATTTGACAAAACTTTTAGATGCTTTACAGTGGGAATTAAATAAAGTTTCTAATCACTACACTCCAAAGAGAAATTACACAGATAAACTAGAAGAGGACATGAAAATATAATGAAAATATAAAATTATTGTGAAATAATGTTTGCAAAAATAACATGGAATATTAACCAGCCCTGCTCTTGTTTCACCACCTCCTTGTTCAAAATCTACCCACTGGCAGTCGGGCGTGGTGGCGAACACTTGTAATCCCAGCATTTGGGAGGCTGAGACCTGAGGATCGCGGTTCGTGGACAGCCTCAGCTACTTAGTGAGGCCCTCTGCAACTCAGTGAGACAAGGTTTCAAAATAAAGAATAAAAAATAGGACAGAGGTGTAGCTCGGAGGTTGAATGCCCCTGGGTTCCATCCCCAGGCCCGCAGTGGGGGGAATCTACCCACTGGCTCCTCTTCATAGTAGACAGGAGTTGACACCACCTTGCTTTCAAAGGAATGCCTGTCTTGGTTTGCAATGATTCCTCTTGCCAGTCCACAAATAGTTCTTCTAATGTTTGTGCCCAAGTTAGAATAGCCCTTATTATTTTTTTCTGTGATCTTATCATGCTAACAGACATGTAGCATATCCCCTTGGTTAAAAAACAAAAACAAAAAAACAAAAAACTATACCTAAACAGAACCAGAACCAGAATTCATTAAAAGCTTAGCAATTTCATTTTACTTCCTTTCATAATACCAAAAGTTATAGTTATGAAATTTGAAAGTTCTCTTACTGAATAAGTTTTCCTTCATCTCACTGTTTATTTTGCACATAACCCGGAAAAGACTGTTGGCTGCAATTCTTGCGGTGTTACTAAAATATTTCTTTAACATCCCTAGCTAATACAGTGTATATGGATAGATGACTTAGACAGAAGCTTAATTTTCATATTGTGCTTCATCACGTGGTGTACAGAGATTCAAAATTTGGCAGGTTTTATTAAACACTGCATAGGCCACAAAAGTATAAGAGTTTTGGTTCCCTTATCATCCCAGACACAATTTTCCCACTGCTCCACATTTAATTAAATTTCCTAATTCAAATTCATGTTTGTTCCAAACCATTGAATTCCAGTTATAATCCACATATTTTAGTAAGAAAAAAAGAACACGTGAGCTACAAAAACATTTTCCATTGATTGGTTTTGTCAACAAGAAAGGATGAAATGGAATAATATTTAAGTACTCACTTACCTGAATTTGAAAATGAAAATCAATTTTGTTCCTGGGAATTTCTTAAAAACTGAATTTCTAAGTACTTTTTTTACATTTTTATAACAGTCTACACCTACAAGAGGCTTTTTTTTTTTTTTTTTTTTTTGGTGGTGGTGGTACTGGGATTGGAACCCTTCTACCTCCGAGCTACACGCCCAGACCTATTTTATATTTTTTATTTGGAAACAGGGTCTCTTAAGCCAGCAAGGCTGGCTTCAAACCTGCGCGATCCTTCTGTTTCTACCTCCCAAACACAGGGATTACAAGCATGTGCAACCACGCCTGGCTACAAGAGGCTTTAAATGTTTTTAAGTGAAAAAAATGACATAGCCAGAAGTAGAAGAGTTTCCAGGAACCCCAGTACAACCAAAAAAAAAAAAAAAAAAAAAAACAACACAAAATGACATAAAATTCACACAGAGGCTTTTCATCAAGTGAGTGAAAAAGTTAAGTTTCAATCCAGTACCTACCAGTTTTCTTATGGGCTTAAAGTCTTAAAAAAATTCTATCACAAGTTCTAAAATTTTTTTATAATTTTTAAGTCAAAAAATTAAAATGAAGTTATTTCTGAGAACCTAAGGAGCAATAGACAACTATAGCATAAGTAAATATTCTTTGGATGAATAAAAAGACTTATTTCCTGTGATAATTCCAAATAGATATTCAATACTTGTGCATAATTTTAATTCATAAATGTTTATTTTTTACCTGATGTCATTTTTATATGTTAATGCTTTAGAATTTAGTATGTAAATGAGACAGAGAATAATGAGACAGAGAAAATGCATGAAGACAACATTTTAGCTTCTTTGGGTCTTATAAACTTTGTGTAGGTGAAGTGGATTCCTGTCTAGCACTGCTATATCTCATTCTTAAAAAAGTTATTCATTCTACAAACAAAGTAGCTAAAATATAGAACTTTTATTGTTGTACTTTATAGAGCTAATCTTCTGATAGGGTCATATAACCAAGCAATAAACCAGCAAATAAATTAATTATACATCTTAAGGAATTCTCTGATAAAATCTACCCAAATTGTAAAGTAAAAATAAGGAAAAGAGAAAGAGGATTCGTTTCTATTTGATGACAATAAATTGCCTTCTAGGTGAGGTAACTTCAGCTGTAGTCTAGGAGATGCAATGCTGTCTATAGGTAGAGAATGGACAAAAGCTTTTTAAGTAAAAAAAAGCTGTACGTTTTTATTTTGAGGTAAAGAAAAGCTTAGCATGTTTAAGGAATTAAGAAGAAAATAGAGGAGCATGAGAATACAATTGCCAAATAATTAATTATGTCTTATAAAAATGTGTTTTGTTTTGGTTTGATTGTTTGTTTGGCAGTATTAGGCATTGAACCCAGGGACATTCTACCCTCAATCTACATCCTCAACCCTATTTTTTTTTTTAATTTGGAAACAGGGTCTCACTAAATAGCTGAGTCTGGCAGTGAATCTGCGATCCGATCCTCCAGTCTTAACCCCCAAGTACTGGGATTACACGTGTGCACCATCACACCCAGCCTAAAAACGATGTTTTAAGTACATATTTCCACTCATTTTCTTCACCACAAATACAAATAAATAGTTCAACAAAATGACAAAAATAGGAGAAGAAAAGACAAGGTGGCTCAAATGAAAGATCTTCATGGACCAGAAAGGTTGGTGAGCTTAGACCAAGCTGTATACAAGATGGAATCCAAGTGTGAAAGTCAGGAGTTATGAGGCTTACCATGGAGACCAAGGATGGAGTTGTGTGCCCACTTCATGAAGACTAAAGCAAAAGATGTTGACCAGAGCTCTTTATTTTTTTTTAATTAATTTATTTTTTTTGAAACAGGTCTCTTAAGCCAGCACAGCTGGCTTTGAACCTGCGTGATCCTCCTGTCTCAGCCTCCCAAGGGCAGGGATTACAAGTGTGTGCCACCACACCCGGCATTTGACCAGAGCTCTTAATAAGGCTCTATATCTAAGAACTCAAAGGCACAGAGAAACCTGCTCAGGAACTGACAGTGCCCTACTGCCTTCACAGCTGATTTTTAACATACTCCATAGAGCAAGGGAAGACACATGTAATCAAGAACAAAGTAGAATGAGATATTTAAAGTGTTGAAGAGCACAGTCTGAAAATAACCGTACATCCTGAAGCAAAGATGTCTGTACAGGCTCACCTGTAGACTTACAATTGGGAAAAACATTGGTTCTTTTTTTAATGACCAATATTTGAGGGTCCTTTGTTTTACTTCATTATTTTAGCAATGTGAAAAATTAAAGTCATTTAAACCCAGCCCCTTGATTTTTAAATGTTGTCACCATCAGAACACAGTAGGCAATTAAATCATTTTAAATCAAGAATGTTTATATTTAACAAAGATAACAGGGTTAAATAGCAACAATAAAAATGATCTATTTAAGTATTAGCTTCTGGTAAGAAAAATGGGGCAAGAGGAATGAGTTTGGGTATATGCTTTTTAAAAAAAACACCAAGCCAGGCGTGGTGGCACACAATTTTAATACCAGTACTTGGGATGCTGAGACAGAAGGATCGCACAAGTTCGAAGCCAGCTTCAGCTACTTAGTGAAGCCCACCACAACTTAGTGAGACCCTGTTTCCAAATAAAATATAAAATAGGTCTGGGAGTGTATCCTGGAGGTAGAAAGCCCTTGAGTTCATTCCACCACAATAAATAAATAAATAAATATCAATAAAATGACCCTTTACTAGTAAAAACTAAAAAGTAGACAAAACTTTTTGTCATACTATTGAAAATGTATAACTGCAAAAATGACATCTTAAAAATAAAACAATACAATATACACAGATAGTACCATTCATTTTCACAACTAAAAAAAAGCAAGAACTGAGTTGAAAATGTTGGGTTCTCATAATAATAATCCAAATATCAAGCAGATAGATTAGTTTTTTTTCATTTATTTCAACTATTTCTTTTTCTTTTTTCTTTTTTCTTTTTTCTTTTTTTTTTTTTTTTTTTTTTTTTTTTTTTTTTTGCAGGTCTGGGGATGGAACTCAGAGCATTTGACCTCCATGCTACACCCCCTGCCCTATTTTTTATTCCTTATTTTGAAACTCTGTCTCACTGAGTTGCAGAGGGCCTCACTTAGTAGCTGAGGCTGTCCACGAACCGCGATATCCAGGTCTCAGCCTCCCAAATGCTGGGATTATAAGCATGTGCCACCATGCCTGGCTTATTTCAACTATTTCTAAATAATTATCTTCCTTTTAAATGATCCCTATTGATTTTTTAAAATTTGTGCAAGTCTAATTTTCACTTCTCATTCTTTTAACATCTTTTTTTTCTGTCTGCAACAAACCAGATTTTATAATGAACAATTAAGCAAATTAGAATAGTTTTAGAAAACATTGAAAGAGCATGATAGGTATAGTAATATATGTCTCATAAATATTATCAATGACATCTAATTTTGACCGTTGATTATTACATTATCTAGTGAGGAAACAGAGCTATTAAAGTATTTTTAGCAATTTAGGAGGAATAGGAAGCTCAGGCCTTTGGCTAACCTTTAGTTTCTATTGTCCATTTATATTACTGACATTTTCATAATCCTTAATCCTCAGAGATGGATTTGCAGTAACATGGAAGCGCCGTGTCATGATTAGATACAGCTGGATCACCACCCAGAGTTCAGGTTCCACAGCAATCTTGTCATCGTTCAGAGATTTCAAAACCTCAGCACAAAAGCTTACACATTAATTATTTGTAATGTCCTAAATCCTTTTAATGAATCCCTAAAGATCCCACACATTTTAACCCTCGTTTCCTAAGAGGCATTTGAACCAAGATTTCTTAAACAATGTCATTAAATAGATGAATTCACAGCCACCTTTTCTTTCCTTAGCTGATTTCCACATCCTCTTCTTTGCAATCCTTTTTCTTTTCCATGACTTCTCTTAACCTTTACTCTTAGTCTTTCCTTCCCTAAGATCTTTCGACTTGGACAGTTCTCTATAGCAGCAGGAATTAGAGTCTTGACCCTTCCTTGAAATCCTCATGGACACACTAAAATGTACTAACTGCTTTTCTTTTCCCTTAGAACAAGACTCTTGCTATTGCCTATAATTTCAATTGCTTAATTTCTTGGATCACCAAACTTTCTTAGATATTGGGTTATGGAGAACCAAGGCAAAAAGCTTTCTAGCTTTTTGTAGGGATAAAAATGAATTAAAAAACCCCTCAATCAATGGGTACTAAGTTACAGTTAGATAGGTGCAAGTTCTGAGGTGTTGTTACTAAGCTGCATAACTATAGAGATAATGTAGGTATATTTCAAAAAGCTACAAGAAAAGATTTTGAATGTCTCACTAAAGAAATGTTAGAGCATATAGACATGTTTATTGTGGCTTAAACATTACACAATGTGTACATCTATTGGGATATGACATGGCACCCCCAAAAGAAGTATAATTTTATGTTTTGTATAATGGTTAAAATCATAAATTCAACTAAGTTAAAATAAAACAAATAAATATTAATGTTATAAGCAATTCTTAAAGTTAAAGAGGTCACAAAGCAGAAAAAAAATAAACCTTCCTAGAATCTCAAGAAAAAAGCAAGACCCTGTTTTAAAGGAAATCTCTTTTAGGTTTGGGTTTCTGTTTTGATTGCTTCCTTAAATAACAAATTTCAATTCAAGATAGAAGACAGTATTTCTTAGAGCCCAGTGGCTTAGTAATCAATGGAGATTTGAGCCTTTTATAAAGTTAGAACAGCTCAAGGTTTTAGTCTTAAGTATTCTTTGTGAAAGCTTAATTAATTAATTAATTTAGAAAATTGACTTTCTAACCAGGGCATGGTGGCACACATTTGTAATCCCAGAAGGCTGAGACAGGAGGACCACAGGTCCTCTGACAGCCTCAGCTAATTAGTGAGGTCCACTGCAACTTAGTGAGAGCTTGTTGCAAAATAGAAGAATAAAAAATATATGGCTGGGGGTATAGCTTGGAGGTAGAATGCTCCTGGGTTCAATCCTCAGTACTGCAAAAAAAAAAATTGACAAATCTAGATATTGCATAAATTTTATGAGGCATAATATATTACCTATAAAAGCAAAAGGATTTATAGAATCTATTCCCAATTAAGTGCAGATCAGTGTGAAGGGAGAGGAGAACTGGGCTGTACAACAAGCATTTCAAATTTTGCTGAATCTTAAATATTTGAAAACTGGTTTAAGGTGTTAGCCAAACCAAAATGCAGTTAAATTTGCCCAATTCTGATTTATACCATGTATTTAAGCCCTCTTCTTATTGGGTTGCTTCCCAGAGTATGTATTATCTGCTGATTGCTTTAAAATTTAGACCAAATTCAGTGAACATTACACACAGAAGGGAATTATTTTGCTTTCCAGCATCAAACGGAAATATAACCCAACATATAATTTGTATTCTCTATTTGGACTTGTTTTTGGTGTAGGTCAAAATAAACGTTTTTTAAGTGCGTAAAACCAGTTGTAAGCTATTGTTTTACTTGACAATCAAAAAACTATTGATCTGCACCTAGGAGAGATTTAGTTTCAGTGTCATCTGCCTTAAAGTCTTACTTTCAAATTTCATTGCTATGACAGCTAATGGAAAATACTTTGAAACGTATATAGACATGTTGGCTTATTAAATACCAAACACAGATTCACAGGATTTATTTAATTTTACCCCTAATAAATATAATGATAGCATAAAACCTATATATTCATTTTGTTTCAGCTTCATTATGTAGAGCAATGAAAGATTAGTCACAAAGCATTTGGTATATCATATTGGTCTGTGTTCTCAAGTAAATGTTTCATTTTTAGAAGATGAACTGTAGTGTATTGTAATTGGTTGGGTTTAAATAACCACCCCCAGAGTTTAGATAAGTATCTGAACTTTATCCGAACTATCCAAACTTCCTTTAGTGTGTGATTCAAGTCTGAAAATCTCATGAGAACAGATGCTCTTGTAGCTTTGCCTAACTTCCTGCCTCCATTGTGAGAACCAGGTTTCCACACAAAAAATTCTTTCATGTATAAGCAGCCTGAATGTGTGATGCCTGGGGGTATTTTTCCCATTCAATTTAAAATTTGGTATTGTTTTTTTTTAATCCATTTGATATATCAGTACTTATTTGAAAGAACTTATCTTTGTATTTGAAGAAAGTTTAATATCTCTTGATGTTCTGATAGTTTTGACTACTATTTTTATTCTGAAACTCTTTTTCTCCTGGATCATACTTGG
Organism: Muscardinus avellanarius; assembly: GCF_963383645.1. Classification (NCBI taxonomy): domain Eukaryota; kingdom Metazoa; phylum Chordata; class Mammalia; order Rodentia; family Gliridae; genus Muscardinus; species Muscardinus avellanarius. The sequence continues at coordinate 71,468,557 of NC_137793.1, read as the reverse complement.
GATTTATTTTTCCTGATGCTCCAGCTAGACCTGGAGCATCTCTTCATCAGCCTCATCGGCCTCATCTCTTGATCTTTCATTTTTGGTCACAGGCATCTCAATTTCTTCTTTGATCTTTGCTTACTTGAAACAATCTTTCATTGTTTGGTATTTCCCAGGCTTTTCACTCATACAATAAATATACATTGAGCACTTTCTGTTTGCCTGACTCTGTAAGATGCACTGAAATTAAAACAAGAAACAAACAAACAAACAAAACCATGTTGTACTGTAGCACAACTTCCTCCTCCTCCTCTTCTTCTTTCTTCCTTCTTCTTCTTCTTCTTCTTCTTCTTCTTCTTCTTCTTCTTCTTCTTCTTCTTCTTCTTCTTCTTCTTCTTCTTCTTTTCTTCTTTCCTCCTCCTCCTCCTCCTCCTCCTCCGCCTCTGCCGCCTCCTCCTCCTCCTCCTCCTCCTCCTCCTCCTTCTCCTCCTCCTCCTCCTCCTCCTCCTCCTCCTCCTCCTCCTCCTCCTCCTCCTCCTCCTCCTCCTCCGGATGGAACACAGAAGCATTCTACCTGCAAGCCACACCGCCCTATTTTTTAGTTTTTATTTTGAAACAGGGTCTCACTGAGTTGCAAAGGGCCTCACTAAGTAGCTGAGGCTGTCATCAAACCATGATCCATCTGTCTCAGCCTTCCAAATGCTGGGATTACAAGTATGTACCACCACACCCGGCTCTAGAGCACAATTTCTATTGGGGTAAATAGATAAGCAAACTAGTGACTATCAGCAGTGTGGGAAAAATTAAATTAGAGGGCTAAACACAAAGCCCAGGATTGGACATGACATAAATACCATTTCCTGGGAAGAACAGGCTTCAAAAATAACCTCTGAGCAAAGATTCGATGGAGGTTAGAATGTGATCATGAGTTCTCTAGAAGGCTATCCAGGCAAAAAGAATACCGTCTCACAAGGCTTGAACACTGACCTGCTGCGTGAACCTTTTGCCTCACTTTTCTCTTCTCTACATAATGTCTATTCCCATGGGTTACATTGTCAACAGATAATGCTTATCACTCTACAAAAATCTTTCCTTTCATTTTAATGGCCGTATCTCTAGTTTCTTGGCTGACATTTTTACCTGGATATATTATGAGTATTTTAAACACCATATAACCCCAAACTTAATGTGCTTTTTCTCTTTGAAACATATATTTTTTGTGTTTCGCTTTTCAGTTTTGACACAAGCACCCTTTAAAACCCACCCGACCAAGCTGGGAGTGGTGGTTCACACTCGCAATACCAGCATTTGGGAGGCTGAGACCTGAGAATCCGTGTTTGAGGACAGCCTCAGCTACTTAGTAAGGCCCTTTGCAACACAGTGAGACCCTGTTTCAAAATAAAGAACAAAAATTGGGCTGGGGGTGTAGCTCAGAAGTAGAATGCTCCAGGGTTCCATCCTCAGTACACCATAAATAAATAAATAAATAAGTAAATAAATAAATAAATAAATAAATAAATAAAACCAAAAAAATACAAGCCAGTAACCTAAGAGACCTTTAAGTTTTTTTATTTTTTCTTTCTCCATACATTTAATTGTCTTTCCATTTGTGCTGAATTGAGAAGCTACTTTATGCCCAACTCAACGCTGCATGCTGCAGTTGAAAGATTGATCCACGCCCTTCCAATGACACGCTGACTATTCTTTGCCTTGTATTTGTCTCCATTTCCACTGCTGCAGCCAAAGAGACACATAAACATTACAGTAATCTCACAGATGGTGTCATATCTCCAGGTATACACTCTTCTATCCCTGGGGGCATGGCTTTCAGATTTAGCCTTCTAAAACATCAAAATTATATATAATCAAGAAAATAGAGATAAGAATTTCTTGGATTTTGACATTTTAGAAAAGAATTCCATTTTAACTTTTAAAGAAAGTTCAGGGCTCCCCCACCAAAAAGAGCAACAAAATATAATAGGTGTTTCTACTGATGGAACAAAAAAGAACCCTAACTAGGTGTGTGATCATGAAAAAATACCTCAGTTGTCCCCATATAAATGTCGTATTCAAAGTAAAGGGACTGAACTAAATTGTAGGTTTTCTTTGTGGTAGTAAATAAAGTTGGGTATTCAAACCTAGAGATAAAGATAAGCACTGTCAATTTTCACCTTTAAACAAAGAAGTATACACTCTGAAGATCAGTGGAGCCTTGTTTGAAAAAAAATTTTTAAAGCTATAGTTATATTTAGCAAGTTATTTTACTTTTGTAGTTATAATACTATAGTTTTACTATTTTGGAAAATGTTTTCAAAATATTTTAAAAAATACAAAATCACAATAAGGCTAAAGAAATAATAGGTGTGGGGAGAAAAGAACCTCAAAATAAAAAGAAGTAACTTTGAGATTAAAGACGTTTATCAGCCGGGTGTGGTGGCACATGCTCGTAATCCCCCCACTTGGGAGGCTGAGAAAGGAGAATTGCACGGGTTCAAAGCCAGCCTCAGCTACCTAGTGAGGCTTTCAGCAACTTAATGAAACCCTGTTTCCAAATAAAATATAAAAAATGTCTGGGAGTATAGCCTGAAGGTAGAAAGCCTCTGGGTTCCACCCCCAGTACCATCCCCCCAAAAAAAATATGTTTATCAACTACAATGGCATAACTGATCATTCTCCTTGAGAATTTAAAGATTAGTAGAATACAAAAATGTGACACTGTACTAAAAAGAAGTGACACAAAAATGTGCCACTATCCCAGTATCTTAGAGCTATCACCAAAAATTTTTCAAAGAGAAAAATAATTTCTGAAAGGTTAGGAAATTCTTGAGAAAATTTAATCAACATTTCTTCTTCAAGTATTATTAAGAAATTTATTAAAAGTATATGATAGTGCCCAGCATGGTGGTGGACACTTGTATTCCCAGCATTCGGGAGGCTGAGACCAGAGGATCGCAGTTCGCGGACAGCCTCAGCTATTTAGTGAAGCCTTTCGCAATTCAGTGAGACCCTGTTTCAAAAAAAAAATGGGATTTGGCCAGGCGTGGTGGCTCACGCTTGTAATCCCCATGCTTGGGAGGCATAGACAGGAGGATCACGCAGGTTCAAAGCCATCCTTGCTGGCTTAAGAGACCCTGTTTTCAAATAAAAATATAAAATAGGTCTGGGAGTATAACCTGGAGAAGGGTTCCATTCCCAGTAGCACCAAAAAATAAATAAATACAAATTAAAAAAATTAAAAAATAAAAAGATTTGGGCTAGGAGTATAGCTTGGAGGTACAATGTCCCTGGGTTCCATCCTCAGTACTGCAAAAATGTATATGATAGTTATGAAAAATATTTAGAAATTATTCTGATTTTTATATTGAAAACAGAATTATATATCTTTTTTTGCAGTACTGGGGATGGAACCCAGGGTCATTCTATCTCTGAGCTATGCCCCCAGCCCTATTTTTATTCTTTATTTTGAAACAGTGTTTCACTGAGTTGCGAAGGACTTCCCTGAGTAACTGTCCGCAAACCTCAATCCTTTTGTCTCAGCCTCCCAAATTATAAATTGCCACATTTATACATCTTCCCATAACTGCAATCCTAAATTATATCTTCTCTCAGATATATACTAAACATCTCAAAGTTAATGGATAATCAATACAAGATTAACATCCCAACGTTAATAGACAAGCCATGTTTGATCAATTAAGTTAATCAAGCAAAACTCTCCATTTCCCTTCTTCCTCTGTGTTAGGTTTCTGTTACTATTACAAAATATCTGATGGATCGAATTATAAATAAAATAGTTCTCTCTTGGCTCACAGTTTTGGAGGTTCCAGTTTATGAGTGGGTGGTTATATTGCTTTGGGCCTATGATGAGGTGAAGCAGCACATCATGACCTGAATAAATAATAAAGCAAAATGCTCACTTTGTGACAAAGAAGCAAATCAGAAAGAAAAAGAAACCAGACACCCATACTCTTCTTGAAGGTTATGCCCCCAGTGACCTAACTTTTTTCAACTAAGCCCTACTTCCTAAATGTTCCATTACTTCCCATTGGTGCTATCCTGGGGACCACATCTTTGACACATGAGCCTTTAAGGACATGTAAGAATCAAACTATAACACACCTCCTGCAACTAATTCCATTGATCATTTCTTCTTCTTTCTTTCTTTCTTTCTTTCTTTCTTTCTTTCTTTCTTTCTTTCTCTCTTTCCTTCTTTCCTTTTTTCTTTCTTTCTCTCTTTCCCTCTTGTACTGAGGATTGAATTCAGGGGCATGCTATCTCTGAACTTAAGCCTGGTTCTTTTTTTTTTTTTTTTTGAAACAGGATCACTAAGAGTCTCATTAAATTACTGAGGCTGCTGGGCGTGGTGGCGCACGCTTGTAATCCCTGCACTTGGGAGGCAGAGACAGGAGGATCTTGCAGGTTCAAAGCCAGCCACACTGGCTTAAGAGACCCTGTTTCCAAATTACAAAAAAAGTATAAAATAGGTCTGGGAGTGTATCCCAGAGGTAGAAGGGCTTCCAAGAACCCCAGTACTGCCAAAAAAAAATTAAAAAATAAAATAAAATAAATTACTGAGGCTGGTCTTGAACCTGTGATCCTCCTTCTGCCTCAGCTTCCTAAATACGGAGATTACAGGCATGGACTCCACACCTAGCTAATCAGTCTCCTTTCTTTAGTTTCCATATTCCACTAGCTCTATCTATCCAGTATATACCGAATACAGCACCTTCTTAATCATCAACATCATCATCCTCAGAACATACTTCACTTTCATCTTCTCCCGGGTTATCTGGTTAGCTCATTGTCAGAAGAACTGCAGCCTTTGTTTTTCTTTCACTGATTAAGAGGATAGTTTAAAACAAATGACCTTGTCTTTTCCTCTTGGGGCTGAGAGCCAGGCATTTTTAAAACATTGAGGTTAGCACCGGGCGTGGTGGCACACGCTTGTAATCCCCGCGCTTGGGAGGCGGAGACAGGAGGATCGCGCAGGTTCGAGGCCAGCCGCGCTGGCATAAGAGACCCTGTTTCAAAAATATAAAATAGGTCTGGGAGTGTAGCCCAGAGGTAGAAGGGCTTCCAGGAACCCCAGTACCACCAAAAAAATAAAAATAAAAAAAAATAAAACATTGAGGTTAAAGAGAAGTAATATCCTTGCCTATGGGAGAATGTTTTTCACTGTGCACAGCAAGTGCTTATGAGATCGAACCTTGGATATATTAGTAAACACCTTGTTTTAACCAGCTGAACAAACTTCTGGAAGTTTGCATCTGTGCAGACCAGACTAAGAAGTCTGCAGTTCAGGTGGAATTCAGTAGATTTTTTTTCTGATTTTTAGGTTATGAGAGAAGTAAGCAGGAAGATAGACATTGGAAAGATAAGAATGAAAAGGATGGATGAATGGAAAAACAACTATATTCCCATTCTCTAAAAGTGGAGAAGTACAGAAAGAAAGCCATAGGCCAGCTATAAAAGAAAAGGAACAAAATAAAAAAGTAAAAAACTAACTCTCCTTTTTATCAAATTTCTGCTTTGCCTATGTTCATTGGCCTTCTCACAGTCCTAGGACTTCCTATAGTCCTTTTCCCTTGCAGAGCTAGAAGTGACTGGCCATTCTGGGAGTGCTGAGTGAGCAACATAGGGACTGGCTGAAAAGTTGGTACTGTTTGCTGATCCATTGCCTGGGAGTAATTGTTTCATAAGGACAGCTTACTTCTGGCACTATATGCTAAAATTGAGATGCTTGACTTTTCAGTCTCCAAAGCCTAAATGTTTGGCATGAACAGCAGAAATCTGGCATTTTCAATGCTCATATGTCGAAAAGCTGGAGAGCTGGAAAACATGAGGAGTCCCAAATTGGTGTCCACTTTGGAATATTTGGCCCAGGAAAATGTATATTCTCATGCCGCAGGAAGTTGGTTTGCAAAATGAAGGCTGAATTGGGGCCAAAAAGTTAGCACCATTTGCCAGAGTGTAGATGAAATGTGATAGTTTGCTACACAAAGTTTCTTTTTAAAAGTTATTTGCAGCTGCCATGACACATCTTCAAAGTTATAATATGCAGAACTGTTATTTAAAAATTCCAACAGAGGGAAACAAATCTCACTTGTTTACATTTAAACATGATGTAGTAAGATACTAAAGGGTAAATGTAAACATCACGGATAGGGCAAAGTAATGCATGTGAAACATGGCTCAAATCACAGAATAGATTTAAATGATCCAGAGTAAAAGAAGACATTTTCATTTTCATAGAAAAGCTGCATTTACTATTATTCTACTTAACCTTATGGTATGTTATAAGAAAATATCTTGCCTTAGTATGTAAGGCAAAGTAATTGTTGATGGAACTTCAATGGTTTTTAAAGAAGATTTTAGTTCTTTATACTGACTTTAAGCACACTTTTTATTCCTTCTGAAGAAAAGAGTACAATTAAGAAGCTCATTATGTGAAACTTATTGGTCAAGTAACATTAAAGGGTTGACTTTAAAAGTCAGATATTAGCCGGGCATGGTAGTCCATGGCTGTAATTCTGGTACTCAGGAGGCTGAGATAGGAGGAGTCCAGGTTTGAGGCCAGCTTCAGCAAGATCTTTAGCAACTTAGAGAGAGACCCTGCTTAAAAATAAGAAATAAAATAGGGCTTACGGTGTATCTCAGAGGCAGAACACCCTTGAGTTCAAATCCCAATACATTAATTAATCAATCAGTCAGTTCAGAAACTATGTACCATCATCGATACTAGCCTATTAAAATAGATTAAAATTTGGCAGCTACATAGAAAATAGAATGCTAGCAAAAACTGAATAGAAAAGAATGAAATAAAAAATAAATTCATGAGGAATGAAATGCAGAAGGCCAATAGGGAAGGTTTTCAATTTTATTTTCAGTTTGTTTTATTCAGAAATAATTTGGAAAATGTTAAGATGTGATTTCTGATGCTAATTTTTTATTTTCTGGTGACATTAATAATAATATCAAACAGAAAGCACATAGGTAAAATATCTAAGGAAATGATTTATTCTAATTGAAATGTTGTTTCTAAGTTCCTGGCTGAAACCATGTTCTTTAAGTTGATAGTAGAGATAGTTATCATCTTATTCCTGGCATATCTATTTACCACCAAGATGAATCTGTCCATTAATTTTTTTGCTGTTTCTATTAGATGCTATTAATTACAGAAATACTTATAGAATATTTATTACAGAATAATAATTGCAGAAATAAAAAGGTTTTAGTGATACTAAACCTCCAGTGCTGTTGATTTGCTTTATAGTGACTCTCTATTATACTTTACCTTAAACACTCAAAGCAGTACCCCTATATCTAGAGCCAGATTCCAGAGTTCAAAATTGGCTCCCCATTTACCTACATGTGATCTTTGGCAAGTCATTTAACATTTCTTGTCACAGTTTCTCCACCAGTAGACAGAGGTAGTAATATCCATACATGCCTTAAGTGTAATAATAAATATTAAGTGAGATAACACAGGTAATATGCTTACAAAGGTATTTGAAATTTTTTATGTCCATGTCCTTACTAGATCATAGCTACTGTTATGATGACCTATGTCATGTAACTGGTTGTAGAGCAAATATTAATGCATAAATTTCCATACAGTTAACTTTTTCATATCCTTATTAATAATGTTCAACATTACCCTGCTTTATAATTTCAGTCTGGGATTAGCCAAAGATATTTAGTTCTTAGCATATAGTCTATACAATAGGCCACATGTATTTCCTTTCTTTCCCAGCTTCTCTTACAGTTGAGTTGGAATCATTGAGCTCAAATAATACTTCAAGCATACCAAGAAAAAACCCAGCTCTTTATTTCCCATCCATGGCAGCCTTGGAAGCCATGTACTCCTTCCATATGGGGAAGTTACATGGTGTAGGAGCACATGCCAACCTGATTTAGACTTTCCATGAGTGAGAAATAATCTTGTGTTAAGCCACTGATAATTAGTAGTTTGTTAGTGTAACACTGTGTGGTATAGTCCTCATTACTGCAGGGATCAAAATGATTTATAACATTGGTTTTGTAAATACCTTTTAAAGGTATTCACTCCCTTAATAATGGCCAATGGCCTCTGAAATTTGCTAACTCAAAAACCAATCCATGCCTAGTGTCTTATTTTCCCAGCCTGTAGCAGTGACCGGTTCAAATCCATAATATTTCTCTTTTATATCCAGTGTGGCTAGTGTTCTTCATTTTAATATCAGAGGTATATTTGTCATGACTTTAGCTCTCTGGCATGCTTTTTGGAGCTAAATATTAAAATATAAGAAGATGAGTGGATTTCTGTAGACTCTTAGAGGATGCAGACACAAAACGAGAATTTGAGATGCTAACTATGGTTATGGTTAAGATGAAAACAATAATCTGGCACATCTATGCCCAGGTGCCCCCAGTGCTGCCTCAGCTTAATATTTATCTCAGTATGTTTGTCTTTCATAATTGGTAAGGGAGATACTATTCTGTTTTTCATGTTTCAATCACTTGTAGATTTATTTTGAAGGAAAAGACTAATGCACTCTAAAAAGGGTAGTGTTAGAATCTAAATACAAGATTATCATCAAAAAGAACTGAGATCTTTATCTCAACTTTCCAAAATTAACCTTAGCTATGGTTTAAGAAGTGGACTAGAAAAGTCAGGGTCTAAAGCTTTAATGGTGACATTCTTGTTGATTTGTATATCTTGAGGTTTGAAAGGACAGGTATCAATAAATCAGAGATTTGCTTTAGAGATTATAAAGGTCCTAAAATCAAAACTACAAGAAATCCTTCAGGAGAAGGAGAAATACAAAAGGAATTGCCCTAAAAGCTTCATTACATAGGTGTTTCTAATGATTAAGAGCAAATTTTTTGAAAATCAGTATCTGTCACCAGATCTATTTTATTGCATTATTTAATTAAAAGTTTTAAGAGTTATTTTTATAGTTAAGTTTATACTATAACAGAACTTCAAGTAGGCCATAAATGGGCCTTGATATTTTCTTCAGTAGCTCAAGGTACAATCACCATGATTCATATAAAACTGTGGATTTTTATAGACAGAAATTTAAAACAGACTTTAACAGAATAACATATTTTGAGTGATAAGAACACTGTTCTATACTGTTCTCCAAGTATACTGCTTCATAGAAGTAGTAAAACATGCCAATAGAAAATTTTTATGGTACTTTTCTACTTGAATAACAATTATTTGCTTTAAAAAAATGTTTGTGCAAAAAGAACTGTTTATTTGTCTAAAGCCTACTTAGGTGAAATGTAAATAGGAGATATATTAGTAAATAGCATGGAGCCATTATGCAGATAATTTTTATAATAAGCATTTGTACCTAAAATATGAAAATAATTTAGTCATAAATATTTTCAAAATACCTTTGGAAAATATATTGAAGAGCTAAGTTAAGCTGTTACCTGGACAGAGAAGATCTGAGGGTGAATGATCAGAAAGCTTAGTAGAAAGGATTCTTTCTTGCTGGTATAAATTATCTAATTTGCAGATGTCATAGCTTCTTTTCATTTTAGTTCTGAGGATGCAAGTTATAGGAAAGTGTAGCTCTTTGGGGATTTTCTAACCACTGTGACTGTTATGGTTTGAATATAGAATGTCCCCTGAAAAAGCTCAAGTACCGGCAATGCAAAAAATGTTCAGAAGTAAAATAACTGAGTCTAGGTTCTAATCTTATCAGTGGATCTATCCACAGAAGGATTAATAATTTGAGTTGATATACTGGATGGTAAATTAGGCAGAGGGCAGAGGCCTGGGGGTGTGGCCTAGGGGCCGGTATCTGTATCTGTCCCTGGTTGTTTCCTCTCTCTCTCTGCCATTGCCTCCCTCTGCCATACTGTGCTACCACCAGGATTTCTCTTCCTTGGAACTGGCTAACTATGGACTAAAACCTTTGAAATCTCTCAACCTCTGACCCTGAACAAACCTTTCCTCTTCTATGTTGTTCTTGTCAGTCAGGTATTTGGTCACAGAGAAGCAAAAGCTCACTGAAACGGTGACTTACTCATGGGGAATACTTCACTCATATTTCTGTCTAGGAATTTCTTATCTCTTTTTTAATCCCACAGAAGAAGATGCTAGAACACCCTTTGACTAACCAGTAATTAATTACACATTTGATTTCTCTTTTATATGTTACTCTGGTAAGGAAAATTGCCTTGAAGCTTGCCTGGATATTTTTCATGGCATATTTTTGTGTCAGCTTAGACCCCAAGGTGCTCAGATATGTGGTCAAATATTCCAGATATTTCCATGAGGATGATGTTTTTGGCTAGTATTAAAATTTTATGCTTTTATCGGTGTAATATAGTCTCACATCATGATGTAATTTACTTAAATTAATAAATTTTAAGAAAAGCAGATTACCTTCCATAATGTGAGATTCTCATCCAATCAGTTGAAGGCCTGAATAGAGCAAAACAACTGGCCTCCACCGAGCAAGAGAGAACTCTCCAGCACATTGACCAGACTCCATCTGAAGCACTGGCTCTCCTGGGTTGCTGGACTGCTGGATTACCCTGCAGATTCCGAACTCACCACCTTCCATAATTGTGTTAGACAACTCCTTATAATGAATCTTCTTATATTCATTCACACACACACACGTACACACACACACACACACACACACACACACACACACACACAGAGTCACATGTCACTTATCAACAGGGATATATTCTGAGAAAAGTGTCATTAGATGATTTCTTCATGTGTGAATGTCATAGAGGGTACTTACTCAAACCTAAATGATCTCACTTTACTCCGACTATATGCTCCTAGCCTATACAACTGTGCAGCACATCACTGTATTGAATATTAAGGACAATTGAAACACAATGGTATTTCTGTATCTAAGTATACCTCAATACAAAAAAAGGTCCAGTAAAATATGAAAGAATAGAAATGGTCTACCTTGTAAACACCTAACCAAGAATGGAGCTTGCAGAACTGGCAGTTGCTTTGGGTGTGTTGTTAAATGAGCAGTGGTGAACATTACTACGACATTACTGCCCACTACTCTAGACTTTACAAGCACTGTACTCTGAGGCTATGATAACTTTATACAAATATTTTCCACTTTTTAACAGCATATTAACCTTAGCTTACTATTACTTGTTAATTGTTTTATTTTTGAATCTTTTATATTAAAACAAAACACATTATACAGCCATAATATATTTTCTTTCTTTACATATTTATGCTATGAACATTTTTTAACCTTTTAAAATTTTTTAAACTAAGAGACAAACACACACACATTAACCTAGGCATACATGGGGTCAGGATCGTCGATGTCACTACCTACCGTCTCATGTTTTATCCCACTGGAAGGTTTACAAGGGCGATAACACTTGTGGGACTGCCAAATCCTACGCTAGTAATGCCTTCTCTTGAAATATCTCTTAAGGATCTTCTTGGGGAAATGTTACTTTTTGCAGAAATAGGTCCATGGTAGTTTCTTATTTTGTTTGCTGTTGTTGTTTCATTATAGATTTATCTCGTAAGCAGATAATGCACCACGAATATTCCTTTCTATTAATGAAAGCCTTTGAGGCACTTGAGGTCTATAATTTTTTTAAACCTCTTTAAAATTTAAAATATGGGGGGTTAAAATGTTCTTTATCTTCTCCTGTAGTTTCTTTGTTTCTTTCTTTTTGTGTGTGTGTGGTACTGGGGATGGAACCCAGGGACATTCTACCTCTGAGCTATACCCCCAGCCCTACTTTTTATTCTTTTATTTTGAAACAGGGTCTCACTGAGTTCCAGAGGGCCTCTCTAAGTAGCTGAGGCTGTCCAAGGACCAAGATCTTTTTAGCTCAGCCTCCCAAATGCTGCAATTATAACCATGCGCCACCACACCCAGCTTGGTTCTCTTTATTCTAGAGTACTCTAAATAATAAAGGTAGTAAATACAAAATACAGATCTGTCATTTAAACAATGAACCATCTGAAAATAGCATTAAAAAAACAAGTCATTTATCAAATAACAAAATATTTAAGTTAAACATAAGGGGATAAAAGACTTATACACTGAAAACTAAAGTTTGTTTCTTAAAGAAATAAAGACAAAAATAATTGAAAAAATATTCCTTTGTTCATGACATGATATACCCAATGCTGTTAAAATGTCCATATACTTACAATCATTGGTGGAAGAGGGAAGGGAAAATGGGGGCAGGGGTGAGAGGGCACCAAGTATAGTTTAAATGTATACCATTTATGTTCAATAAAAATTTGTATTAAAAAAAGAAAAAAATGTCCATATACTTAAAATTATATACAAATGCACAGTAATCCTTATGAAAACCTTAATGGTAGTTTTTGCATCAAAATGTTTAAAAATTGCTCTTATTAAGATACTATTAAAGAAAGGCTTAAGTATTTGCAAAATGTGTATTTGGTAAATAATTTGTGTAATATATGAAGACCTTTTTCAATTAAACAATAAAAATTACAATTAAAAGTGGGAAGGCAGGCTTGGTGGCACACACTTGTAATCCCTGTATTAGAGGGGATACCTGAGGAATGCTGTTCTCAGACAACCTCAGCTACCTAGTAAGGCCCTTTGCAACTCAGCAAGACCCTGTTTCAAAAATAAAAAGATGAAAAAATGACTAAAAAATGAGGCTGGGAGTGTAGCTTGTAGGTAGAATGCCCCTGGGTTCCATCCTCAATACCACAAAAAAAATAAATAAATAAGTAAATAAAAATGGGAAATGATTTGGACAATGTTTCCCAAGATATACAAATAGCAAATAAGCACACAAAACAATACTTAATATCTATTTGCTTAGAATAGTGAAAAGTAAAGGTAGAAAGACATACCTTTACATATCCATGAAAATGCTTAAAATTTTAGGAGACTGATGACTATAAGGGTTTAAGAGAATATGAAGCAACTGAAATTTGTGTATATTGCTAATGGAAATGCAAAATATTACATAACTTTTAGAAAAACAATATGACAGTTTCTCAGAAAGTCATATGGTCTAACCATTTTGTTCCTAGCTATTACTTAAAAGAATTGAAGCAGGGCGTGGTGGCGCACGCTTGTAATCCCCATGCTCGGGAGGCGGAGGGCAGAGACAGGAGGATTGTACAGGTTTGAAGCCAGCCGCGCCGGCTTAGGACACCCTGTTTCCAAATAAAAAAAAGTATAAAATAGGCTTGGGAGTATAACCTGGAGGTAGAAGGGTTTCCAGGAACCCCAGTACCACCAAAATATATATATATATATATTGAAAACATATACCCACAAAAACTTATACTTGGGTGTTCATAAAACTTTATTATTTATATATTCTTAAACTGGAAACAACCAAAATATCTATCATATGATGAATGTATAAACAGAGTTTGTCGTATTAATACAACAGGTAATTAATTATTGATACTAAAAATGATTGAATTAGCACTGCATGAAGTTCAGAACTATTATACTATATTAAAGGATCCTAATACCAAAGTCTTTGTAGTAAAGTACAGAATAATCTGTATACTTCTAAAAATTATAGAATTATAGAAATAGAAGGAGAAATAGAAGAAGATAATTCTCTGTTTGAAGTTTAAAGATAGATGGCAAAGACTAGAAGAAAAACTGGAGGATGATGGAAATATTTTATGTCACAGTAGTGACCATAGTTGCACAACCGAATTTGCAATATTTGTCAAAAAATCTTAAAGTTAGTAAATTTTTGTATGAACATTATACTTCAATAAAAGGTAACTACATAAAAAAGGCCATAGCTGTAAAACCTTCTGTTTATCATAAAACCCAAAGGCAGCCAAGTGGGAAGAATTCTCTTGACTTTCTTCTTGAGTAAATGAAAGTTTTATATATGTGTTCTGGATCCGTTGCTAAATTTTGAGTTGTCTCTGCTATCTTTTGAGTGCACATTCTACTTTTATTTTTATTTATTTATTTATTTATTTATTTATTTATTTATTTTGGTGGTACTGGGGTTCCTGGAAGCCCTTCTACCTCCGGGCTACACTCCCAGACCTATTTTTACATTTTTATGTGGAAACAGGGTCTCCTAAGACAGCGCGCCTGGTTGGCTTTGAACCTGCGCAATCCTCCTGTCTCTGCCTCCCAAGCGCGGGGATTACAAGCGTGCGCCACCACGCCCGGCGCACATTCTACTTTTAAATCCCTGTGGCCTTAAAAAGACAAAGAGGATGTTAGAAAACAAAATTACTCATATTTATTATGATTATTATGTCTAGGATAATGTTTCAAGATGGTCTCCAATATACAATTTTGTAAACAGAACCATATTATCATAATGCCCAATGGTTAAAGATATGCCAAATGTTTTTCTTGATATAATTGTTAGTCTCTGGTTTCTCTAAAAACACACTTGATTTCCAAATTATTTTCACTGGACATTTTTAAAAAGTTGTTCAGTTTATAAACTCTAAGATGTCTAATTTAATATAAAACAAATTTCAGAAACGGATAAACAATTTGTTTAGACATGCTAGCATATAGCTTCAGAAACTTGTCTGGACATGTCAGCGTAGGGCTCAGACTAGCACTTCCATACTGCAGTTGATATCGGACACTTGGATAATAAAAAATGCTTTCTCACTTATGATGGGCTTACATCATGAATACATCTGAACTACTGAAAGGAGTCTGGAAGGGTTTGGTAAGCCTGGATAAGTTTGCCAAAGACACTGGGCAATGCACATAAAGTCCTATAAAGACACCGGCCTTTCAATGAGCAGTACATTCAGCTTTGCCTATGCCCTGCCAGCCTGTCCATGTGTGTGACTTTGATCCAGAGACAAGCTCCAGTCCCGTTCTTGCTGGCCTGAACAGGAACCAGTGCAATACAGACTGCTCTTCACCTAGACCAACTTCTGAATCTCCTCTTCTACTATGGATTTGGTTTGCTATTCCCTACTCCCTGTTTGTTTGTATTGTGTCATTTTGCTAATTGATATGCTCTAACTGTATAGAATTTAGCTGGGCGTGGTGGCGCACGCTTGTAATTCCCGCTCTTGAGAGGCGGAGACAGGAGGATCGCGCAGGTTCAAAGTCAGCCGCGCTGGCTTAGGAGACCCTGTTTTCAAATAAAAAGTATAAAATAGGTCTGGGAGTGTAGCCCAGAGGTAGAAGATCTTCCAGGAACCCCAGTACCACCACCACCAAAAAAAAAAAAAAAGTATATGTTGTTTAGAACACTTATTTGCTAGTGTGAATTGTATTGTATAAGCCTTATTCTTTGGCAAACAACCGCCTAGCATCTGAACTCAGGAACTTAGCTTAACTTTACTTAGACAATTTTCTGATAAAATTCTGCATGCTATAACTTTTGAGTGTTAAATAACTTTATGGCACTATGAAAAGACACAGATTGTGTGTGATGTGACTTAGTGGTCTTAGACCCTTGTGGCCCAGTTGCTCATAATAGCGTTTTAGAAAATTTTACATATCACAGATATTTTGCTGGTCCTGCTTATTGAGCATTCTATTTTAAATTGTTTTGTGCCTAGTATAAAATTGCAAATTATATACTATATTGGGTTTTTATTTCTGTGGTTTTAGAATAATTTGTAATTAAATTATATTTTGAGTTTTAAAATATTAGCAAGACATTTAAGATAAGCTGTAGAAGATTTCATTTCTTAAACATTATGACAAAATTCCAACATGGAATTCATCAAAAGACTTTTTTCCAGAGTAAATTATATCAAATTTTATTTTTTATTTTACTTTTCAAATACAAGAGGGATTCTAAGAATGTAAATGAAAGCAGATATGAAAGAAAACACTTATCTATTAGACTAGGCAAGTATTTTCAATTAAAAATGCTACTTTCATAATATATTTTTCATTCTCCTTCACATTATAATATTGTAAGTATTCTTTATGTTCAAAGTTTGCAACTGTGTAAAGAAAAATAATGGGTTACAAGGAGGAACAGATGTTCTTATTCCTTGGTTTGGTGGGGTGTTTTTTTTTTTTTTTTTTTTGGTGGTACTGGGGTTCCTGGAAGCCCTTCTACCTCCAGGATACACTCTCACGGGCTACACTCCCTGACCTATTTTTAAACTTTTTTTATTTGGAAACAGGGTCTCTTAAACCAGTCTCTTAAGCCTGTCTCTGTCTCCCAAGCACGGGGATTACAAGCATGCGCCACCATGCCTGGCGTTGGTTTGGTGTTTTAACCATCTATATCTTCCTTTTAAATGTCGCACTTTGGTGTAAAAGACATGGTATCAAGTGAATATTAAACTAAAGCTGTATGCAGATGCTCAAATCCAAACACGGGAACAACTTTGTTCCTGTACTTACAGCCTGGTCTTCATTTTCCTGCTCAAAAACTGACCTGAGTCCTGTGTTTTAGGCTGAATTGTCCACATATATCACATTTATAGACCCCTTGGCTGAGAAATGCTTTCCCTCAATGCCTAGCTCTCTTACAAAAATAGCAGGCCAGTCTTATACCAAGGGCCAGCTCAGTGTGTGGGATGCTTGAGGTGTGTCCATGGAAAAGCACTCACTGTTTGACTGGACCATGTCAGGCCACTGGGAGAAGGAATTGCGGTGACCAGTCAGACCCAGCTCACCCAGAGGAGTAAAGATGTGAATCTATCCAAGAGAGAGAGAGTTGGAAAATTATATTGAGTTCAAAGAGAACCAAAATGACTGATGAAGTTCAAGAACCCGCAGGAAGCTCTAATTGAGCTATAAGCAAGTGATAGATAGGACTGGAGGTGTAGAATTGGTTTGAAGCTGTCCAAAACAACAGTGATGTTTTCTTTCTCTCTCTTCAGGAGGGAACACTAGCAAGATTTAAACATTGTGTTAGAAGCCATTTTGCCATTTGAACACACATCAATAGTCACAAACCTTGCCCCGATTGCCCCTTGGTTCATCTTCCTCTAGTAAGTCTTTGGTTACAAAAAGCACTTCAGAACAAAAAATGAAGGCCTATGTAAAGCCTTCATTCACTCAGGCCCAGCCTGAGGGCTAAATGGGAACATTCTGCCAGCCATCAAACTTAACAGCCTTTAAACATGTGCAACATTTCTCTAAGCAAATTGGTTCCTTAATATGGTAAAATGTGCAGCACCCAAGGGGAAATGCTGGTGATCTCATAGCCCAAAACTGATGGAGCACAGCACTGTATTCCTGAAAAGCAGTCATACTTTCCATTTTGATAAAACCAGAAGCAAATACTAGAGTCAGTAGGTTTTGATATCATTGTTCATTCTCGCTGAACTTTTCCTCCTATATAGCAGAGCACAGAGGTTTAATTCATAGCTTATGGGATTTTAAAAATATAAACCATTCAAATTTTTTCTATATTAATCAGTGGTTTCTAAAGATCCACAGGGATAAATAAACCCTGCAAGCTGGCAGGGGTTTTTCATGGCACCACCACTGGTAGTTATAAACAGTAAACAAAACATAGTAACCATTTTAAGCACAAGAGATTGTTGTATCACACAGGGCATAAATCATTAGCTTAATAATTTCAGCAGCAGTGTCTCCAAAGCAAAATTAAGCCAACAGTTCCCCCTGTGGCAATAATGAAGTACTGTAATGCTTAAAAAAAAAGTTTAACTAAGAGAGGTCATTATTGTAGTTGGACATGATTGAAGGTATAAGTTCAATAAATAACTGTGGAGCTCTCTTCTCTGAGCGTCTCTTGTGAAAAGGGGAAAAGGGTCACCTCCAACTGCCATGTGCATTCTCATAGACATTCAGAAAACACAAGCTCATGTCTCTACAGCCCACAAGGCCAGCATGCGCTGTCCCAGGGCACAGGAGCGATGACATATTACAGTCAAGAACATGACAGATTCCTCTCAGCTGTACAGAGTATATTATTTACAGATTTAGAGAGAGCCAAAGAGTGCTAGGTCCAGCATAAGACAGAGGGACAAAGCTCCCTCCCAGGGGCTCTCAAGTTAGATGGTCTGATAGGAAACATTTTTCAGGTTCTGAGCGGGGTCTTGAGACCCAGCCATTTGTCTTCCCTGTGCTTTTGCCAAGTGTCGAAGTTCATTTAAAAACAAACAAAAACTGAGAAATAATATGTTCATTTTGGATAAGTGTGCCTGGCTATGAGACATTATCAGGCAAGAGGATTTCAGGATGATCATCTTGAGCCCAGCTTTTGTTGATTCAGTACTATAGAATTGTCATGTTCAATCTGATTTACTCATCTGTTTTAAGAAATTAGTACAGTATCTTCATTATCTCCAGAAAATAAAGTTCCCAATGGACACAATATCTTTCTGAAAATGTCTCAATAGTACTATTATTTAAAGTAACACTTTAACAATACTCACTGAATTTTTAAGCAAAAGGAAAGTTATTTTCATAATACAAGCTACCAGTTTGACTATCTAATTCAGAAAGTTGGTGATGATTTAATAATATAAGAATACAGATTAAATCAGAGTGGTAGGTCAAAGCCATTTATATAGGAAAAGCAATCTCGGCTCTTAAAATATTAATCAAGTATAATATTTCCCATTTTTATTATGCTTTCTCATCAAATTTGAAACTTCAAACAAAATTGTTTTTAAATGTTGATTGGGTTTGATGGATTATAGTTACTAGAACTTTGTTTTGGGGATATACATTCTCCCCTTTATAAATCTAAAGAGAAAATGGGAAAAAAAGGTAGTCTCTACATCTACTGAACAAAATTTTTCTCTATGAGTTACATAAATTATTGCATGTTTTTAGTTCTCTATAAAAAGGAACTAATTTAGAACAATCACTACCTCATGGAAATAAATTTAGAAAGAGTGCATCCCATTTATGATTAAAAAAAAAAAGGTCAAAGCCATATCCTAAGTAAAATTGTAAGAAAAATGTGGTTCGTCTTTATTAAAGTTCCTTCCATCCTTCGAACCTTTACCTCCTTTTTACTCTTCTAAGCTCCTCTGTCCTCATCCACACTTTTTCAAAGATCCTATTGTTTAACTTATGTCTCCATTTGTATTTAAATTTGGTGGCTTCCAATGTTCCTCATACTCAAAGATGATGACAATAGGAGAAATAGGAGCTATAAGTGTTTCAGACTAAGAAGGAACCCAAAGTCAACAACTAGTCAGATAGATTATCAACATTGTACTCTACCAAGCCACAAAGATCTTCAACAGAATTCACTAGTTCAACAGAATTTACTAGTTTTATCCATTGATTTCATAGAATACGTTTCAGACAATCTAATAATTGTCTAATATCCAAATATATAAAGAAATTTTACAATGTGTCAAACAAAATAACAAGCCAACTCAAAAGAGGAAGAAGGAAGTGAGTAGACATTTCTCCAAAGAAGATATACAAATGACCAAAAGCACATAAAAAAAGATGCTCATAATCACTAAGAAAATGCAACTCAAAACCCATAGTGAGATGTCACATCTTATAAGTTTAGGAAAATTATAATGAAAAATAAATAATTACAATAGCAAATGTTGAGGGTGTGAAGAATTTCAACTTCTATATATTACTGATGAGAATGTAAACATTACACCTTTTTTGAAGAACAGTTGGACAGACTCAGAAAGTTAAACACCAAGTTTCCATATCTTAGGTATATACCATAAGAATTAAAACATGAGTCCAATAAAAATTTTATGTAAATTTTCATAATAGCATTCTTTGTAATAACTAATAAGTGAAAACATTTCAAATAACCATCAACTGATAAGTTGATGAGCAGAATATGTCATATCAGTGAATGAATTAAAACCCATAAAAATAAAGTAAGCATTGATACATGTACAATATGGATAAACTTTGAAAACATTATGCTATGTGAAAGGGGCCATGTGCAGAAGACCAAATAACCTGTGAGTCCGTTGATATGAAATGTCAGAAACAGGCAAATCCGTAAAGACAGACGATAGCCTGGTGTTACCAGGAGCTAAAAAGAGAGGATAGTGGGATATGACTATTAATAGGTAGAGAGTTTTTTTTGGAGTAAAGAAAATGTTTTGAAAAAAGATAGTGATTAATGAAGTAAAGGCCTCAATTCAAAGCACAAACAACCGATTAGAACACATGGAGAACAGAATCTCGCTCTTAGAAGATGATCATTCCAAAAATGAACGCATAGTTTCTAATCTAGGAAAAAATATCCGACAGCAGGAATCTGATATTGAAGAAATATGGGCCCATTTTAAGAGAGCTAACCTAAGAATAATTGGAATAGAGGAGGGAAAAGAAAGTGAAACCAAAGGGATCAACAATCTCTTCAAGGAAGTAATAGCAGAAAATTTTCCAGACATAGAGCAAGAGGTCGATACGCAGGTCCAGGAAACGTATAGAACTCCCTTTAGACAGGATCGGAGAAGAGAATCCCCACGCCACATAATTGTCAAAATGACCAATGTGGAAGCCAAACAGAGAATCTTAAAGGCAACAAAAGCAAAGGGCCAAGTGACATTCAGAGGCAAACCAATTAGAATCACTCCAGACTTCCCAAACCAAGTCATGAGAGCCAGAAGGGCTTGGAGTAACATATTCCAAACTCTGAAAGAAAACAACTTCCAGCCAAAAATTTCCTACCCAGCAAAACTTTCTATCAAATTAGATGGAGAAATAAGAAGCTTCCATGACAAACAGAAACTGAAGGAATTTATGTCTTCAAAACCAGCACTAGAGAAAATACTCAAAGAGATTAACTACAAAGAAGAAATAGGTAACACACATCAGAACTAGAGAAACAAGATTTTCCATCCAACAGACAACTAAGATTTGTTATCTGTGGAGATTCATTATTTATGTTAGTCTTTTACCTATCTCTAAAGGGTATTGTTTGCCTTTATTGTTGTTAATTTTTAGGATTTCTAGTTGGAATATTAATATACCTTCAGATATAGCATTTGGAAATATTTTATCCCATTCTATTAGTAACTGTTAACTCTGTTTACATTGTCTTTGGATATACAATATGTTTTTTATTTTTTAGGGAGTTTGTATACTCTTCTGTTGCCTGTGCCATTGAAATCATAACCAAGAAATCACTGCCAATTTCAATGTTGTGAGGTTTTATGACCCAGATTTTCTCCTAAAAGTTTATAGTCTTAAGATTTATATTTAGGTCTTTTATCTATTCTTGAGTTAATATTTGTATATGGGATTAGGTAAGGGTCCAATTTTATTCTTTTCCATGTAATTATTATTTTTCAACAATATTTAGTTAAAAGATTATTATTCCCACCACCAAATGTTCATGGAAACCTTGTCAAAAATAACTTGACAATATAGGGAAGAATTTAGCTCTAGGCTTTTATTTAACTCCAATGGTTTATATATCTGCCTTTAGAATAGTACTACACTGTTTCAATTATTGTAGCTTTATATGGTTTGAAATCAGAAAATATACATCTTCTAGCTTTGTTCTTTTTCAAGATCGTTGTGGGTACCTAGAGTCCATATTCCATATTAGGATAGATTTTTTTTCTGAAAAATAAATATATAAATATATGATAGTTTCACCTAAAAAATAGAAAAAAAATATTCTCTGGTAAGAAAGAAAGCAAAAAGAAATATTGAAATGTTATCTTTAAGTCATCAAAAGCTTGGTATCAGACAAATGAAACTGTTATGTGAGATTATCATTTTTAATTTTTGATAAATTGCTATACTTCTAGATGTCAATCACTAAGCCAAGCATGGGAGGGAGGGATAGGGAGAGAATGGGGTGGGGATCGGGTGGGGGCTGACTGGGCAATGTGTGCATGTATGTCTACAAAAGTATGTATCCCACTATGATGTATGAATACAGTGCACCAATTAAAAATTAAAAAAAATAAAATTAAAAAAATTAAAAAAATAAAAAAAAGAAACTGCTAAAAAAAAGAAAAAAAAAAGAAAAAAGTGATGATGCTTATATAATCTTACAAATATGCTAGGAAAAATTGACTTTAATTTTACAGCAGGCAAATTATACCTCAAATTTTTAAAATGTATTTAAAAAACTGCTAGTTATCATTCCCATCTCTTAACCTGTCTATACCAAAACTAGCGATTTCTCTTTCTTCTAGCTCTAATTCAAGGCAAAAATATCTACTTTTATTTTTTAAATTAACTATACTTAGTATTTTAAAACTCATATTGTTTAATCAATATTTTAATTGCAAAAATTTATGAAGTGGCAATACATTATATATAGTGTTTAATGATCAAATCAGGGGAGTTAATATTACTATCTCCTCAAGTGTCTTTTTCAAAACTTTTTATTAACATGATATTGCACATCCTCATTGGGTGCAATATGATAGATGAATATACATATATTATGTGTACTAATCAAATCAGAGTAATTAACTTTTCCATCTCCTTATTAATGTGTGTTTGGAGACTTGGCCCTCCTCACTTCTAGTTATTCATAAAACATTCAATCGGTTATTAGGAACTATAATTCCCCCACTATTGTGTAGGATAGCAGAACTTATTACTTCTATTTGTGTTTGGGTATCCATCATCAAGCGATATCTTTCTCTCTTGCTGCATCTAGAAATGCCTCATATACTTGGGAAGTCGCATGGGCTGTCGAGTCCTAGAAATAGTTTCCAGAAAACAATTTGAGTGGTATCTACCAACGTACTATTCAAGTTCAATGCTCAGTTTTTAAGGAACATGCCCTATACTCTGCCTTCATTTCGCCACCTTAATTTTCCTCCAGAGAATTTTTAAAACTGAGATACGCCATTTAGCTCTTCTGGCTTTGCTTGTTTGTGTGCTGTTTGAATCTGCCTTTAGAATATAAGTCTTATTGGAGCAAGAAGTTGTTTTTGTTTATTATTAGCTCTCTTCTACCTTCAACTATGCTTAGTACAGAGTAAGGTATGCACTGGAGAATATTTGAGTGAGAAAAATCTGAACAAGTTATTTTCTTCATTGAGAGGTAAGGAAGAATAAAGAGAGCAGAGTTAACCTTTAATTGGTGTCAAGAATGTCAAGTCCTTCTCTAATCCCCTCTCTTTCTGATGGAGACCTGTGTACATCCCTGCAGTCTTTGACCTTCTATGCAGCCCTAATCCTCTGAGCGCTACATGTCCATATTTCTGCCTTCATCTTCTGCATTCTATATCCCCTTCCTTCAAAGATTCCTTCAAGTATTTCTGAGCCTGGCCTAGAAACCTAACCCTTTCTCCCAATTCAGCTATTTTCTGGATAGATTGCCTTGGGAATCTAAGCTTTGACCTGGAAATAAATTTTGATTACTAGTGTTCTGATGGCCAAATCAAAGGTCAAAGATCTTTCCCCTTCCTGCTACTGTTCATTCAAAATGCACATTTCAGCCAAACCAAATAGTCCATTGCACACTATGAAGGATAATGTAAGTCACAGCCTGTAACCACAGGAAAAAAGTTAAACTAGTCACATAGATCTTTTCTAAAAAAGGACTGCATAGCCTCATTTCAACTGGTACACTCATTTTACCCTAACTTTGACCTTAATATTTTTTTATTATCACATTTTACAGGCCTTGTTGAATTATTCTAGATCATTCAATTCATTTATAGCTGCTTTCTGCTGTCGTTAGTTACTGGGCAGAAACAACTGCATGGTTTTTCAGACAAAAGGATTAAAAATAATAAAATTTGTTTTTAAGAATTAATTATTTAATCATTTCTTTTTTTATTTTTATGTGGATCATATTGAAAATGGCATACATTCAGACTGTGCTTGATGCCCTCTCCCCCTCACTTCCTCTTTCCCCTCCCAACAATGAGTGTTCAGGTTAACCATGCTACATTCGTACTTTTACACGTGTTCAGATGTAGCTCCTCTGTTAATCAACCTCAACCTTCTTCATTATTTAATCATTTCTAACATACAATATCCAATTTAATCACAAGAATCTAACAAGCTGAAGTCCCTGAGTTTGCTGTCAGGGCCATAGAGCAAAGAGGAGTAACTTTAACTGAATAAAAACTTTCAGAAAAAGTTCAGGAAGATTGATATCTGCTTTGCCCCCACATACCCCCTAGTGATGGGGCCTGTATCAATACACATCTGGATGTTTTTAATCATATTGATGATTGACTTGATTTTCCACTCTTCACCTAGACTCTTGTAATCACCTGGACAGGGCTGCAGTACTCTGGGCTTTAGCTTCCAGCCACACGCTCTGCACTATACTCTGTTTCACCTTTCTTCTTGGCTACACTCATCTCTGACTATATATTTTTCCCATATGTCACGCTGGCCTAACCTGAGCACCAAGCCTCTCTCTGCTCCCTCTCCAAGACACACTTCTTCCCTAACCTTGCTCAGTCACAAGTCACTGTGTGTTTAAGCCTTTATAGCTTTACAGGATACAGCAATGAGTAAGACTAGTGTGGTTAGAAAAACCCAACCCTAATCCAAAAATCAATAAGCATTTACTGAATACTTTCTTTATGTTTAGCCTGCCACCAGCTCCTGAGCACCTAAATTATGAAATTCCACTCTTTGATCTTACTCTCTTCAGCACAAACTATCTAAGGAACAATTCAATGCCATTTAGCAAATGCTATATTTCTTGAAAGGCACAAGCTAAGATGTTTAGGGAGTTACAAAGATAAATAGCACATATTTCTTATCCTGGGGCCAGTTCCATAATACATAGAAGTGGGATAGTAAATTAGAAACAACTTGAAACTGGGGGATTATAGAAATGTTTGTACCTGATTTGAATTGATAAGAAGTGCAATTAATTTAATGCTTGCAAAATAGCATAATTTGAAAATGGAATGAATTGCAAACTGTGTTTATACAATTGCCATCACCTACAACACTAGCGAAATGGAATACAAACCCTTCTTTGTCAGCACTATAAAACCCCTCTTCATTATGTTTTACATCAGAATTTCTGAAAGTGACTTTTGGTTTCATAATCTAAGCAAGCACTGTTATTATCATTTCAAATCTTATTTTTCATATCCTACTCTGGTGTTATGCAAGTTCATAAATGATACGGCTAGAGCGAGAGCTGAGAGACAAACCCCAAATCAATAACTTCAGAATAGACGTAAGATGTGATAAAGTGCTATGAAAGAGAACAATCAACCATCAACCACCAATATGCATGTCAGAAAGAGCCTTCAGCAAAATAATAAAGCAAATGCAGAAAGTAACTTCAAAGAAAGTATTATATACTAAAATAATTGTAAATCAAAAGTTCCAAAAATGCACTCCCCCTTTGGGAAAATTTGTTTTGCATTATTTGAGTTTTAAGTTATGCAAAGTCTCCAGGAATAACACTTGTCTCATATGAAAAGCAAGTGCCCTGTACTTAAATTTTATTTCCCACAGCTCTACCTTACATTCCCTACAGTTTAGTTAGAAAAGTCTCTTTATTATTCCACAATCCTCTGCCAAGGAAACCAGTATTATTTGTTCACTATTTCTTTTATTATGCTCCTCTTCCTGATTTAAATATCTTCACTCTTCCTACCCACTAATCCAAATATACAGTCTAATTTCAAAGGCCCCCTCAAGCTCCACTACATCTGCAAAGTTGTACCTGTCTCAGCAGAGCCATAGACTTTATAGCTGGAATGGACCTTGGAGATTATCTAGTCCAAATATTTTCCAACTGTGCAGCATAGAGACACTTAAAAGTCTTTTTGAAAGGGATTGAAAATGGGAAGGGAAGGGAAATGAGCAGCAGAGTCTTGGGCTTTCACCTTTTTCAAATTGGCACTGATCATTTATTTACATTTCCCAGAAAGACACTGAACAATGGTTTCCAGTGCTTTGGGGAGTAAAATCTCACAGTTCCATATGATAAATGGGGAAATGAAGGCTGATGAAATTGAATAGCTTATCCTGATTTATAAGCTTATGACTCCCAGCCTAGCTACACTGGCCTATTTTGTTTGTAAATAATATAGTTATAATTTCCTACTGATGATGTTAGAGTGTCTTCTGTTATTTGTGTGTATGTGTCATATCTGTTCAATACAATGGAGTGCAGCTGTCCCTGCTCAGGCCTAGATATGATTTCTTCCGATCTTCTCTTAGTAGGGCACTGGGTTCAGCAATACACTTGCTGTAGTTCCTTTACTGAAGGATAGGCATTTCTTTTTTAACTTGTGTAGACATAAATGCACACATCACCCAGCCAGCCCCCACTCAGTCCCCACCCCATTCCTTCCCAACCCATCCCTCTCATGCTTGGCTTAGTGGTTGACTATGATATGAATAAGTACATCGTACCCTTTAAAGAGTCTCCCCCCATCCCCACCGTTAGGTTGCCTTATTTGCTCCTCTATAGGATTTCCTTTTTCACCTGGGGTTCTTCCTATGACCACTTTCACCTTAGCTTTCACATATTAGGGAAAGCATCCAATTCCTTACATTTTGCGACTAACTAATCTCGCTTGGCATAGTGTCCTCAGCATCCATCCATTTCCCTGTAAATACTGCAGTTGTATTTTTTTATGGCTGAGTAAAATTCCATTGTGTACATATCCCATAGTTTTGTAATCCATTCATCTTCTTTTTTCTTTTTTTTTTTTTTTGCGGGTTTGGGATTGAACCCAGAGGCATTTGACATCCAAACCACACCTCCTGCCCAATTTTTTATTCTTTATTTTAAAAAAGGGTCTCACTGAGTTGCAGAGGGCCTCACTAAGTAGCTGAGGCTGTCCGCAAACCACAATCCTCCAGTTTCAGTCTCCCGAATGCTGGGATTACAAGCGTGCGCCACC